>NC_092082.1:92297266-92616807 GCF_043229965.1 Drosophila suzukii | reverse complement strand
GTTATGAAGAGCATAGCCTATTTTTAAAGATTTAGAAGAGGTTATTGATTTAGGATTGTTATATTATGCAATACAATCACTTTATCTCCTATCTCTTTATATGTTCTTTAATAGAGATAACCTTTCCTTATTGATGTCTTTATTTAATGATAATTAATTTATTCTTTTGATTATTTTAATGATTAATTTATTTATTCTACTCTTTAGGTTAATGATGGTATGTGGTATGTGTAATTGAATTTTCGTTTGACCAGCAGATGTCCCATGCTCATGGCTCTTGGATCCTTGAGCGTGCTTTTACTTTTCTTCCCAGCCAATTGGCGCTTTTCCTTTTTGGCATTATCATTGGCGGCAGACAGACAAATATGTATGAGGCACTGCATCCACATATCCATCGGCGAGCCAGCTGGCAAATGTCAAAGTTTAAGCAAATACAAACGCCTTGGCATTGGCATTGCGATGGCGATTGCCATTTGCCATTTGGTCGTGCCAGATGGGTTTGAATTTGAGTCTGAGCCTGAGTTGCACCCAAAGCGTTTCCAGCCTCCTCTGCTTCGTTTTCGCGCATTTAATCGGCGACAATCACAAGGCTTTTTTTTGGGGGGCAGGGGGAGAAAGACGTTTTTATTTATGGCCAAGGAAGCCAAACAAGCGAAAGTCAAATTCTTCAACGATTATTTCTTGCTGATTTTCGGAGGCCGCTTCTTCTGTCTGAAATCGTTTGCCCAAACTTTGGTGTCATTTATCCCCACCTTGAGTTCATTTTTCTCTTTCGTATTTTTGGTTTTTGGATTGCGGATTGCCTCTAGGCCTTCAGGCGGCAGGAGGCGATAGCAACTCCTGCCATTGTCTTTTGACTTTGACTTTGGGTTCAACGATATTTCGAGTGTGCGAAAAGTGAAACTCTCAATTGTCAATGTCCGATGTCTCTGAACTTGGCTCAGATATCTTAGCCCCTGGCTGCTGCCAATGCTGCATGCGAAAGCCATTTGCTTTTCAATTAAATTTCAATTAAAATATTACCGCAACAAGAAGACGGCAGCCGAAATACTTTCACACAATCGCAAATTATTTCGGGCAGCACTTCTGAACGAATTAGCCAAACTGCATGTCTTCAAATCGGACACGTTTCAATGAAAGCGAATCAAGTGCAAAACGAGCTAGCATTTTGATGGACAGGTTGTGCTGTGCTGTTGCCGTGTTATTAGCCTCTGGAGAGGCGATTGAACAGGGCGTATACTTAATAAGTGTAATTCACATGATCAAAACGGTTTCATAGCTTGATATGACCACGCAAGTCGTGGGATAAACTGTACTTAACTGCCCCAGCCAGATAATCTTCTTCTCGGGGGGAAATCCGATGTGTAGAAAGCTGCTCTCATCAGATGATATCATCAGCCAATTTCCTTCGATAATTTCTCAACCCAATTTCTTGGATCTTGCGCATAAATTATCAGATCAAGCGACATTAGCCCCAAAAAAGGTGCCGAAAACCCAGATGAGAGCTAATCACTGGCCATAGCCAAATGCAAAGTAATCCAAACAGTTATGTTACTTCCCATCCGTCGACCATTGTTGGATAAACCTTTGCTAATTGCCGGGCCAAACAGCCAACTGACCCAAAAGCTGACAATCGCAAATAAACAAAAATGGGAATTTGGCACGCCGAAAACCAAACAGTAAAACTGTTAACCCAAATGAGGCTCGGCTTTCAGATGGCAAACTCAGACGGGGAGATTTCTTCACAATTGACAATTCTAGCCGCGGTCCATCAATCAATTTTCCTCTGGTTAAACTGAAACGGAAGCGGTTTTTCTGCCTGACAATCACAATCGCAATCGCAATGGCAATCTCGCTACTTAGAATCCATTTCGCGATTTCTTCTCGTCGACGACAACTTGATTAGCCATTGATGACCGCTGTCAGCCGCAAAAGTAAATTACAAAATGGAGGGAATAGAAAAAGCATAAAGCATATAGCCTGGAAGGTAGAAATCAAATGCAAAAGCAAAAGCGCGGACTTGCGCCAAATGTCAAATTAAATCTATCAATTTCACAGCAGAATGAACGCCCAAATGCGGTGGGTCTGGCCGGGTGTATAAATCCCATATAAAATCCGCCTGGCCAGACATTTGAAATTGCTTTGCTGACACCAGAGTGTGTGGGGAGTGGCCATAGCATCTAGATGGTAGATGCTTTAGATGGCTCTAAGGCACAGCTGCTGTGGCATTTGATGTTGTTTGCCCGTAATTGCAATGGGAGAACTTTTTGCAGAGGCTAATCAACGCTAACTGCAACAAACAAGCTGGACAAACAAACGCAAATTGTTTTCCAAGGCACGGAAGCCCAGGCCCATACCCAGACCCAGGCGAATATTAAATGCACATGACAAATTGCCAGGCCGAAGGCGAAGGCTCTTGGAGATTCTCCTCTTTTTTTCCTTGGCCATCTTGGCCATCTTTTTGCTTGCCCATTTGGCGGCAATTAAAGCGCACGCTTCGTCTAATCAACGGCGACTGGCAGGCTGCGTAAATGAATAGCTGCCAGGCGAAAGAAGGCTGTGTTGTAACTGTCATGTCATCATGATGATGCCAGCTCCCTAGCTTCCCAGCTTCCTCGCCAGAGCCAGGCCAGAGACAAAGTCAAAGCCCAGTCATGGCCAGGGCAATTATTGCGGGCAAATTTAAATACCAACTCCCCGAAGTCCGTGGAGAAACCCTATCCAAGGCAGCCAACAAACACGGTAGCTGACGTTCAATGGATCATTTCAGCCGGTGGTCTTCGGGCCTCTTCTTATTCTTGACTTTAACCCGGGCTCTCCAGATCATCATCGCCTTTTATCAGAAGTCGCAGAGCAGTCCTGGGTTCTATTATCTTTCTTCCCCACTCTTTGGTTGCGGGTTCTGTTCTTCTGACACGTTGCATTGTGGATTTCACACCACATCTGGGGCTTAATTATTTTAATTGCCCGACTTGTGTTCGCTTTTAATTATGGGGACTCTAGATGATCTATAAAAGACAGCACAAGACAACGAAACTTAATGAATCTGTTGCCAATTAATGCAAATGTTATGGATGCCATCACAATTACAATGTGGATGCATTATATTTGATTGCACAAGGGAGTGTTAGATCTTGGGAAGATTTGGCCTCAGGCTTTAATAAATGTATTGTAAACGAAAAAATATTTAAGGATTTCGTAAAGCTCACATTTTTGAGCAAGAAATAGGTGAGAAATTAAGAAAAGAAAACTACCAAAATAAAATATAGTTCAATTTGAATATTTAAAATCGACTTAGAAAATAAAATTATAAAAATAATTATAAAAAATATCAAAACGATTTATATCTTAAGGGATGGATTACCAAAAACTGTTTATTTCTTGAATCTATTTTCGCTACTATTAATGGTTTTAAATTTTACGTTTTTAAACTTGCAGCTTCAAATTCACCGTCATCTATAGGAACTTCTGGATAAGCTATACCACCACATACTGCTGTTAAGAAATTAAAGAATAATATTTTCGAAGGCAGAGGTAAGTGAACCGCTATTAAAAGCACTTAAATTATTTATTTTGAACTCCGTGAGGATCGGGAAATGCTGTAATCAATCGACTCAAGGTTGTTCTCAGAGCAGATAGTTCAAACAAGAAGGAGAATTCTTGCCGATCGCCGTTTCTGTTTCTGATTTTGCATTTCTGACTTGTCATCGCACATAAACATAATATGTGTGTGAGGTAAAAGTTAATAAACACTCACTTGGGCAGAATAACTTGCAACTGCAACTGTAACTTGGGGTCGTGATTTTCAGAAGTGACCGAAAAGTATCCTTTCCTTTCGGATTGTCTTGTTCTCCTGGCTTTTTCGGCTATCGATGCTGAGTCACGCTTCACTTTCGAGATGAGTTTTATTCATGTATGTAAATGATCACTGTTTGCTGATTACACACATTGCACATTGGTTGGGGATTGAATGTTGCACTTGACTGGGGTTGTTCCTTCTCAAAGAGCCACGGACAAAGGGTTCCTGCAACGCGATTCGGTTTGATTTGTGATTTTTTTTTGTTTGGCAAGTCGCGAGATCGCTGCGAACTTGACCGTCGAGAGTTGACCGAATAACTAAAGCAAACTCCGGCTAATCAGTCGTTATATAAGTTGCTCTCGGAGGAGTTTTGAGTTCTTCTGCTGGTATTTGCTTCTTTTGCTGCGCTGCTCGCGTGCGTTCGCCTTGACAATGGGCAACGTTTTAAACTGCTGCCGAGCACGGAGCTCAAAAGAAAGCCAGCACAAAAAGCGGCAAAGGCAAAGAAAGCCAAAGAAATGAGCCGCAAACGCAAAAGGCTCAAAGCCAAACTCTCGTTTTGAGCTCGCGTTTGAGTGAGTTTCTCTGGGGGAAAAGCGAGTGAGTGTGTCTTCTGCTGTCTTTTGTTTGCATTTCACTCGGGAAGACTCGGAAGACGCTCTTCTCGGGCTCTCTTCGCTTCGGCAGCTCTCTTCTGCGGCACATGTGGCATGTTTCATTGAGTCCCGTCGCGGTCCATTCATAATTTCGATTACCGAATCCCCCGGCAGCAGAAGAAACAGAACCCGGAAAGTTCAAAACGGGCACACACGACGTTCAATATCATTAATTAAATTGGAATCAGTTCACGAGCTGCGGAGGAGATCGAACCAGAGAACTAGAACCGGGGGAAAATCAATTTTGCCCATGAGATCGCACTTAGGCGAGTTATTGGTACATGAAAATTATGATATTACTTCTTGGCCAGCTCGAATTCTCATTTCTCTCTTTTGTGGTCAGCAGCAGCAGTGTCGTGCGTTTTATGCTCCATAAAAGCTGTCCAGCACAGCAGTTTAAATGAATTAGGAGCCCAAAACGAAGTCAACTTGATTAGAAAGGCGGTGGCGCAGAATCAAAACAGCCATCAATGGATCACACAGCCCCACGAGATGCCAAAGAAAGTTGCACATTTGTCGGACGGCGTGGCTAAACAAATAGTTTGATAACATTTCTATTGAGTCATTAGCATGTCAGGCTCATAAATTGAACGGTTGAAACGATCATCCAATGTAAACACAAGCGATCACAGAACAATCGACACAAAGGGCCACCGAAAAATGAATCAATTTGTGATCGGATCGGATTTTGGATGTGGATTGTCTTGGAATCGGATGACGGCAGACGGCAGACCTTTCGCTTTCAACGAAGCTGTAACTGAAAAGCGGGAAGGAGAAGTTAGCCCGGCACGATCTTCTGCATACTGATGAGACCATGGGACGATCATCACGATCTGGAGAAAGCCGAGCCAAATCAAAGAAATCCACAACTGACGACAAAGCGACAATTGCTAAATGAAATGTCGCGCAAGGAAGCGCAAATTGTAACTTGCAAAGCGGCAATCAAATGTCGCCGGAAATGTTTACACAAAAAGAGCTCGAATATGGCCGAAAATACTGTGGATTGTGGATTGCAGATTGGAGAGGGGTTTTAGGGGGTTAGAAAGGCAATTTGCATTTCACCGTGTGACAATGACAGCTGCTTAATGATGATTCACGTTGATTTGCCAAGATTTGGGGATCTGTATCTTTGGGGATCTTTTTTCTTCATTGGTGTGACTGCCAACAGGTGCATTTACTTTTGTTCGCCAGAATCGAGGCTTCTTTTTGGCTGCTTTCGTTTTTTCGGGCGAAAATGAAAACTGCAATTTCCGAAAATAACACGAAAAGCAGCTGCAGATGCTCCATCTATCCCATCAAGTTCGCCGCTTGAGTCTTTCGTTATTATTTATACCACAAACGCCGGATTTTAATTACAGCTCATTTTCAAAGTTTTCTCGCTCATTTTCGGTTTATGCGCTGGCAAAAATTTTTCTCACTGCCCGCAGCCATGGGATCTTTATGCTTATTGGGGAGATTTCAATCCCCGTCTTCTTTGCCTTTCTTCCAGGGGCTTTTCTTCTTGGTGCAGATTCTAACAGCATCCGTTAACGTTTTCGAGCGCTGCCTGCTGATTAAGTTGCTGCTGCATTTCAGCCAAGAAAATGTGCCGAAAACAAACAAAGCCCGACTGCAAGTTTCGGTGAAACATCAAGCCGAAACGGAAATGCTCTTATATTTAAGCGGCATAAAGCAGAATCAAGCTAATCGATGGCTGAGTATATTAACAGCTTCATTAAAGATTATTGATGGTTTTTTATAATCATTAATTAATTTTCTTTCTACTGGATATCTTTTATTATCTGATTAATTATCACGGATCTGTTGATCTTACATACGGAAAAAAACGTTATTATTAACGTTAATTTGTGGCATTTAACAAATATTAAATGCAATCTAGCGTATCCTTTACTTATTTTTTAGTACCTTCTTAAAGTTCTCTAGCTCTTCATTAGTTTAGTATACCCCAGAGGCAAATTTGAGGCCCAAAACAGAACAAGAGCTAACGTTATCCCATTGTAACTGAACGGTTGTTAACAAGGGGTTGCCGAGTCGGAAAGCCAACGAAAACCCAAACCCAAACCAAAGTCTAAACCGAAGGAAACGATCCAAGTACAAGTACAGAGCCAAATTGGGCGTAATATTATGCCCAGGCTGGGTGAAATATGAGCTGAGAAAATTTTATTTCGGCTTTGTTTCTGTCCCCGAGTTCCACGAGTGTGTCCGAATTCGAATTTTGGGCAGAAATTGGGCCTGTTCCCTCGCTTTGGGCCCCTGCGATTTGTTAGCGATAGTATTAAAGCATTTATTGGCTTATTTAATGCGATCATGTTGCCCGCCGTGGCATCGTAACGTTAAAACGCCGCCTCAGGTGAAGTTCATCAAAAATAAACAGCGAAAGGAGAGAGATACGCTCGTAAAATATGGAACAAATAGGTCCAATATTTGCCCATTCGACCGCTAATCAGGTCAGCATTTAATATTTATATACTTCTGGGCGTGGTGTTATCTTGAACAAGCAAAACATAAACCAATTCAATTTGCCGCTGCTCGGGGTTACTTACTTACCCAGCCTTGTGGGTGGAGATTGTGGAGTTGAGAGTCCGGTTACCCGTCCGTTCGCCCAGAAATCCCAGAAATTTAGCTACCTGTCCAAACACACAGGTCGTAAACATTCGCGGCTCACCTAAAATGGGTTTCTCGCTGGGCCTTTGGCCAAATTTTTTGGCACAGCCCAACACGGCAACCCAGCAAAAAGCAAAGAGATCTATCTAAAGTGTTTATTTCCTGCAATTTTCGAAAATATGTTCTTGACTTTTTGTATGACACACACAGAAGACAAGTTTCTAATTCTCCGCCGTTTTTTGCTGGCCATCTGCGCTGCTAGGAAAACAAAAAGCCAATAATTCTTTTTTGGCGGCTCGGTTCAAAGATGCTTTGTGTTAAGTTAAGTAAACAACATGCGGACTGTTACCATTTTGTCTTGATTAACAATTGTCTGCTGGGGCAAATATTTAAAGCATGAAATCGTTTTGCCATACGCGTACATCGGACTATTTTCTTCACTCCAGATGGAAACAAATGCGAGCCGGCCACAATGAGAACTTTAAATTCGGACAAAGGGCTTGTGTTGAGATCGAGATCTGTTAGCCAAAAACATAAATTAGTTCCAGTGTGAGAATTTATTGATTAATTTTTGTACAACGCCTTTGCCAAACATCGAGTTCAACGCCCCTCGGAGGCCTAAAATGAAAAGCTAAACGAATTCGGATCCGAAAACGTTTCTGGTCAGATAAAACGCGGCGTTAATTAAAGCCGATTACCGTAATTTGTTTGTGTCCGCCGGGCCTCTCGAAAATGAAAAAATGAATGAAGCGGGCCCTTTATGAAATTCCAGCCCTGCACTTCGGAGCTGCAAATTCGCCGAATGTCAAGTCGGTAATTTAATGTATCTACTCGAACATCTGTGTTCGAGGAATGCTGATGGTGCTGTTGCCTTTGGGTTTCCTGGCCAAAAGCGCGTGTGACCCCAAAAAGAGAAATTTCATCCAGATAAATGATGCAATTCTGGTCTTTGGTTGGGGGTTTGGTTTTGGGTTTCCATTTGGGCTGGGCCCTTTCCTAATTGACTAATTAACCTGAGGTTTAATAAAGTTTTTGGGCCTACGGAAGTGAATGATTTATGTCGAGGGGGAATTTCTTAGTTTCGGTCTTCGTTTTATCTCACCTAAATCGAGTAGGCTTTCTTCCGACAGAAAACAATTTTTGCGACAACCGCGAGAACTGAAAGATGTCAGTATTCTAAGCTCGGTGAAAGTTGTTTTTGTCAACGGCCAAGAACTTCTTCCTCTTCTTCGTCGGTGTTTTGTGTGCTCAATAGTGCGACAAATGGTCAACTGTCCGAGCAGCATCATCTCCATCAGCCAGTTGGAGCATCTTCATCATCACAATCACCGCATCGTCATCTGCTCACGTTCTAAGTACAGATTGGCATGTGGCGTTGCTCTCGGCTTAACATAGAAATACAGAAATACAGAAATCATAATGGTAATGGCAATCATAATAGGAACAATAAAAAGAAAATCCAAGAACGGCCATCAGAAAGTAAAAGACTTTAAATGCCTTCGCTTGGATTTGCTTGTAATGACATTGACAGACAGACTTGCACTTGTCCACCGTTTAATCTGGTTTGGTTGTTTCCATTTCGGTCTAGAAATCTTTATAATTTCTGAGAAAAAAATGGCCTCTGCTTTTTTGCCATTCCTTTTTTGTATAAAAAATAATTTACTAACTATAAATAGCATAAGAATGGAATTCCTGTTCCGAGCATAGCAAAGATTTTTTATTAATTAGCCATATTGGTTTGATGTCTACTTTATCTTTCAGCTTGAATGCGCTGTATTTTTGATGGAATATAATCCTTTCCTTATTTATTTTTCTTGAATATTTAAAAAAACGGTACCGAGCATATTTGGCTCCTTTGTTGAGCTCTTGAATGCAATTAAAATTCGCACACCAAAGACAATGCGACTTTCGACTTAGGCTTGTGGCATTTGTCACGTTTGTTCAACATTTTGGCCACTGTAAAGTCTATTTAAATTTCTTTGGTAGCTGCTATTTTAGGCCTCCGCTCTGGCTCTTTAGTGACGCTCGAAATTAGCCCAAAAGGCTTCAAATGCCTCATTTTGTGGCTCTGTGTTGTCACGTTTCGAAAACGAGATTGGTACGGATTAGGCGGCAGACATTCGAGTTCTCTTTGGACCCGGACCCGGCTAACTGCCTTCGTTTGACTCTTGATTCATTTACGCTAATTAGGTGACACAATTCTCACCTAATGTGCTCTGATAAGCGTACAGGAATGTTATGGAAAACCCCAACAAATTGCTGCCTGCCAACAGTTTGTGAAACTCATCGGTTTGTGGAAACCCCGACCCCGACTCCGAACCCGACCCTTCCAGCCAACCACCAAAAACTATGGATAGTTGGCTTGCTAGCTGGCTGGCTGCTCATTTAAATTTTACACACGGCTCCCTGGTTTTGGCCTGGCCATTTTTGGTGAGTATCTTCGCTGTGCCGAGTTGCCTGCTCCCGAAAACAATGGGCACTCGTATATCATGATAATCATAAAAGCCAAAGCTCTCCGATGAGGCTGCTCCTTCTCCATCTCCATCTCCAATTTTCCTTCTCCTGGCCATATATGTGTGGCCCAGGCAGTTTGGCCATGGCAGCATGTAAAGCGCCGCACTCGACTTTGGTTACACGTCTTTGGGCCCGTCTGGCCATAATTTGTTATCATATTAAAGTGCAACATGGACAACAGTTTTGCAGAACGCGATATCCACCGATACTCTCCCAACTTGACCACACAGGCACTGTGGGCAGATCGAAATGTGCGGCGGCTTCATGGTTGAGAAGTATAATAGGAATTCACTCAAAGAATCTCAAGGAGTCTCATTACGCAAGTGCCTATATTGTTAGGAAGGAATTTCCTTTGTTTCACCTGCTCGTTAGGTGTCTTTAATGGGCGACTAAAAGCGAAATTGTTGCCTATAATCTTATTAAATTAAGTGCTTACTTAATTTTATAGAGATTTATAGAGACAACTCCTCAAAGAACAGTTCAATAGATGTGTGTAAAGTTTTTAGGAGGCTTCTAAGATCTTTCTGAAGAAGTTTTAAAAAATATAGTCAAACTTCCTCCGCTTGATCCCATTGTACTAGGGATGGCGGAAGTTCTAGAATTGTATTCCATTTTGTAGTTATGAGTCTTTATGGCAGCATTTGTTTGGCTGAATGTCTAGCTGCAGACCCAGATATCGCTCGAAAAAGAAAGAAAGAAGCTCGTTAGTGCGCGGCGTTGAGACATCGACACCTTGTATGGATTATTTGCGATTGCGATTGCGCCCTTTCGCCAATTATTGTGCAATCAATATTGCATAATCGGACAACGTTCAACGCCCCAGCCCAGCTTCTCTGGAAGTTCCCCAAGTTGCAGAAGCCGTATTTGTGGCGACTCCAGCTTACAGCTTACCTAACGGCAGTCACACTTGTGGCACATAAATCAAACTCAGCTCCAGTTAGATCTCGGATCTGGGATCTCGGCTGCGTGTTATGCAAATGTCAGAAGTTTGGCATGTCGTGTGTTGCTTGTGGGCATGGTTAGCCTCCCATTACATCACGTTGTGGCGCAGTCAAGGTCGTTTTTTGCCCGCTTGCATGCCTCAAATCTTAAATCTCAAATTTCAAATCAAATGGCAGCAATCACAGCTGCGGATGGCTACCAACAACCAACTGCCAACTGCAAGGTGCCTCGCCCCAGACGTGTTAGCAACTCGTTGGCCACGAGTCCACTGGTCCATAAGCCCAGAATCTGTATCTGAATGCTGTATCCCACATGCAAGACTGGGTGGTTCCCGATGTTCTGGCCAGGATTGAATGCTTCTCACCTCGAAATGGAGCAGAAAGCCCGCTATGGTCTTCCAAATTGCCAGCACGTCTGCCTTGGCACTGCTCGGCAAAAAATTGATCGCTTGTGATTAGCAGCGATTAAGATTAGAACAGCACCACCAGGAGCAGCAGCACGAGAAATGGAAAAACGAAGATGAAAACATAACCCAGTCTGCAGATCCAACAGCCAGCATCCAACATCTAGCATCCATGTAGCCAGTGCAGTTGGGACCCGCGGTGTTTTGTCAGTTATGTGCAAAGTGGCCAAGAGCCGCTAACATTTTTCAATTAAAAAGCGAGTAATATGGGTGTGACTGTGAGGATTCGAATGGGTAATGCTTAGCATTATAAAAATATTAGATCTTCAAGGAAGAGAGTATAAAATGTCGGAATTTCACTGTGAGGAAGTGGTCACAGAGTGTTTCGGTAGAGTGCCAGCAGAGGGAATAACGTATATAAAGCAATCTTGGACAATGGTAAATCTATACAAAATGACTTCACATCCCAAAAACCCCGTCAAGAAATATCTCAGCCACTTCCAGGGTATCAAATCATAAAAACGCCTAACAAGTTGCAGGCCCGCAGCTGCGTCTGGATTAGATGTTGGGATGTAGTTACCACCGCCATCGTGGCGATAGATGTGGCATCCACATCCATATCCACGTCCACGGCCTTGGCTATCAAGTGATCATCATAATCGGATCGCACCACACCATATATCGTATCGATGTTAGACGCTCTGATGTTCTGTTAGGCCTGTCATAAAACTTTCACGCCGAAATCTATATGTTTCATCGGGACGGCGAGTGGAATTATTGTGAAAGATGTTCGCTGATTGTGTGAAATGAACTTGCCCGGCGATTGTATAAGTAAATTTCACGTTGCATTCGCGGTAAATTATTAAAAAGCCATAACAAATACAAAAGAAAGCAAACCGAATAAATTGTATTTATGGCGCGTCGAGGCACGCGGCCGTTGGCTAAAAGGTTTTTTGGTTCGGAATACATAGTTCGTTAGCCGTTGACATTATTTGCCTTAATTCGTGCACTTTCTTCTTGTCTTGTCTTGGCCAAAAACAAAGGCATTAAAAACAATTAGCTCTGCTCTTCGTTTGAGTTTGTGTGGCAGTGTCGTTAAAGATTAAAGTCGAAAACGTTGAATATTGTACGCGACGCGGCTTAAACACACATGTTGATAGCCCAAAATATGGCTGGACATTACTTTTACTGTCAGCGCATTACCATTACTATTGAAATGATCGTGTTATGTAAGGAAAACTCGAGTCTTTTCTTTCGGTTGTGCAACAGTCTTACAAGTATCTGAATCACTTTAATTGTAGGACAAATTGCTTGCCCGGCGAAGACCGCAAAATGCTGAATGGCAATTGAATGGCGGCTTAATTTGGCTTAAATGCTTCAGATCATCGCGATGATATATGGGTGCCCATAATCCATAAGCCAAGATCCACGGTCCACAGTCCATGGTCCATGAGAATTGCCCAGTCATGTTGGTGGCTTCTCAATCGAATTATATCACGTTTTAAAATAGAATTCCACACAGGGTAAACATATTAACACCTCCGAAAAATATCTCACGCCCGGGGAATTTCGGGAAAAGTGGTGAAAATGTGTTACATTATGGAAATATCATTACAGAGCTCGACTTGACAGCTGTCATAGGTAAACATAGAGCCATATGCGGGTTCTGGAAAAGTAAAAGAAGATGGTACTTCAAGTGCAAGAAAGAAAAAGTGAAAACACCGGAAACCTCATTTGAGTAACGAGCTGAGAACGCAATCGAAAGACGAAATGTGTCAGCTGTTTAAGTCCAGACTTCTTGAGCTCTTCATTATTCCGCAGGTCAAGGGTCATTCGTCACGCGAGCTCAGACGTGAACGAATTTGCAACTCGAATAGACGAAAAAACAGCACAGAAACCAAAAGAAGAAGTTATATTATGCTAATGGCCAATTGTCATTTCGGAACCGTTAAGTCAGCAGGCGAACAATGAATCTTTTACAGCGTTTCGCTAATTTGAGGTGTGAATGAAAGTGAATGAAAGCGAGCGCATTCCGTAAAGATACAGATACAGATACAGCTACTTATCCATCAGAAAATCAACCGAAGGCAGACTCTTCTTTCGAGGAGAAACGAGACCCATCTTAGAATAGCCAGCTTGGCAATTAAATCGCTTTTGTTCGGACTAATGGACCTCTTACTTTCGGTTTGGTATGGTTTTCTGTTTTACTGCGTGATGTGTTTCGATTTGATGAGCCGTGACTCGATCTGAAACGCTCTTGTTTGTGGCATGCAAATGATTTGTTTAACAACAGACTTTTTATCGAGTGTTCGGCTACCGGACCCAAAAGCCAAAAGTCACGGCAAATGTTAAAGCCATACCTGAACAATTAGGATGATTAAGCGGATTTTTTTGTTGGCTCTGCGTGGGGGGCAAGTGTGTGAAACTTATACACAATTATTTTCACATTTTTTTAAGCTAAACCTTTTGTTGGGCTGGGCAAAAATTAAAGTAGCGTAGAACTAAAGCAAATCCCAGGACCATGAAATCGTGTTTAATTTTCATTTGGCTTTCTATTCACGGGTTCTGGCAAAAAAGCCAACAGACAAGTGCTTAAGTTTCTCTTTCTTGTGTTTGGCAAAAGTAATTCTAATGGCCCAGGTCATAAAAAGCTTTAATTTTGTGGTCGCGGTATAAATTCATTTCAAGGTTAGCATGATGTGACACTTTCGTTTGGTCAGCCCTTCTTTTTGGGCCTCGTTCTTGGTTCTTTCCGCAGCTTTCCACCCGATTTCCCATTACATCCCATAACCTGTCCACATCAATATCAATTGTGGCCACTGTTAGACATCGAATCAACGCCATTTAACAGCATAATTAACACATGTTCTTCGCACAATCGATTGCACACGCATCTCGATGGACCAGTCGGCTACTAAATTGGTTATCTAGTGCGAGATGAGTCCACCATGGTCTGACTCGTCTGGCTACCTCTTTCATTAGCACGTTGTCCAGGCCACATTTCGAGTGGAATCGCTGGAGACGGTCGCTGTCACCATCGCATTCGAATCGAATAGAATCGGTGAAGTAGGAGCAGGTGACACTCACTTACGGACTGGCTCCCAGACTTGTCATCCGATCCACTCGCCTACGAGTGGTCCATGGGTGTAGCAATTACAGGCCGCTTCTTAATTGAGTTATGAGTTTTTCTTGTTAGCCGAATTCCCTAAAATGCTGCAACTGTAACAAGGAAGTCTCTTGGTTCTTGGCTCTTGGGAATCGAGCAGCGGATTCTGGGGCAAGTTGAGATGCCTCTTCTCAGAACTGGCGGCGTCGCCTTTTCCCGTTTGTGGATCAGTAATGCGACAGAAATGGCCTAATGAGTAAATTAATTACTCGAAACCATGATCTTGTCCAGTCTTTATTTGATCTCCACTAATTCGCAATAAAGACTCAATTAATCAGCAGGCATAAACGACCTCTGAGTTGACCCCACTTCGACAATCGCCGATTAATTAGTGATTGATCTGGCTGGAGGGCTTGGAGAGTTGCAATGAAAGTGCACCAATTTTACCTTACTTTTCACTTTCATTGCAAGTGTGTTAACAATTTGAGCGTGGCCCTAATGATGGCTCATGCAGGCCACAACGATCGATTAAAGTCGTTCACTTCAAATAAACAAGTAAATGGGAAAACATCGCGATGAGCTATGCCAGATTAGATGAACTGGTTGATGCTGGTGGAACCTCGAGCACCCAGCTCTTACTTTTCCTAATTAACAAGAGACTGTGAGAAAGGGTATCACAGTTTCAGTACTCCAAACTTAGCTCAGAAGAACCTCTACTAAATTAAGACATTTACGACCTGGTCAGATGCGAATCAATAATGAAATGGCCATGCAAAATTCTAGACACAACAGCGCTTAAAAGTCGCCACGGGGAATGCCGCAACGGTAAATGGGTCTTGAGGAGACTTTGGACTTAGACTCCAAACTTCATGACTGCAGATACCCGACTTCAGATTAAAATGAATCATTTCCAGGCATCCTAATTGAGTTGTGGCCACGCTGGCAGGCCGAAATATTAGCAGACGCCTTGTCGATGTCCAAGTTCGGTTGGGTGAGTTTCAGTCTGGGTGTTAGTCTGGCAATAAGACCGGAGTCCCAAGGTGTGAGACTACTTAGCCTGGGCAACTAAGCGGGGCCAAACGGCAACGATTAGTCGCAGGCTTTTCACGAGGAAGTGGACGAAGTCTGGACGAAGGGCCATTTATCAAGAGCTGCTCGTGTCTCGTCTCTCTGGGCAAATTAACCGTTCCCGAACAGACTAACTTAGTAACTGACTGACTGACTGACTAACCAAGTTGGTGGCTAACGGGGACTCCCACTTTAATTGCTCCATCGAAGCTCTCACACCGAAAGTGTTATTAAAAGTCGAAATATGGAAGCGGAGGGAATGTAGTTCTCTGGGTCAATACGAGCACCTGAACTAATCAAAGCAACGTTGAGAAAGGCACGCGTTCTGTAAGCTTTCACAAATAACTCACCAATATTGCACGCACTTGGAATGTGACTTCGAGAACTTGAGGAGAACTTTAGGTCCGGTTTAAAGAGAGATGTGCCAAACGAATTCGATGGGGGAGTGACAAGAACCTAATCTGATCTTCAACCCGAACCTTAAGGGTGGACATGCATCTGTGAGAACTCTTACTCGAGCTGAACCTCACGTTCCATGTGGCAAAGGGTTCGATTTTCCAGGTTCCAGGTTCCAGGTTCCAGTTCCATAAAACACAATGGAGCATCGCCCGGCTCAGTTCTATTGTTCTATCGATGGCCATGGCTTGCAAATTTTCGGCAGCTTTAATGTTTATTCATGAATTCCAACATGAAACGGCAATGCAACGAGGAAGAGACAAGTTCTCTGGCCTGCGCAAACATAAATCAAATTGGCCCAGTCAAGACTTGTGGTCGGAGCCAAAGAAACAGATGCAGATGCAGAAAGAGCCAAGAGCAACTGCAGTACGCAGTCATGGCCAACTGATTGAGCTGTCGCGTATTTGGGTGAGGTGAGATCGCCCAGTGTCCAAATGGCCATAGAATTTGAGAATTTGAGACCTTGTGGATGGGGTACACCTATTTCTGGCTCTGAACTTCGTGTCTTGGCTGCTTAGGGAAATCTGCCGCGGAGAAAACGAAACGAAAATTTCCATATACCCTGTGCTCTTATATGGCTCCAGATCTCTGCCATTTTCACGGACTTTTGTCATATCAAATGGTAAATGGTAAATGGTGGATGGAAGTTGGTAAATGGCAAATGCTAAAATGCTAAAAAGCCCGCCCACTGTGGCCATCAGTTGGCATCCTGGTCCGGTTCGGAATGCATTCATATCGCTGGGAACAACTGGGTCAGCTGGTTCAGACAACAAAAGTGCATCAGGAGCAGCATCAGTGGCTCGGCTAACGGAAGACGATTATCAATTTTATTTTGGCTCATATTAATGGCCTTTATTCCACTCGCACTTTGGCCATCCCAGAGGAAAAATTTGAAATGATTTCCATGTTTCCCTGCCACAGTGGTTTTCGTCTCGGGTTTTTGGCACCCCACCGGGCAGGCGGAAAAGCTTGGCGAAACTTAAATGCAATATTTTTACTATATACTAATGAAATAATTATAATCTTAATAAAATAATTACGTAAATCGGTGTGTAAAATCATGCAGGATGAGTCGAAGAGAAAAGCATTGCCTTTTATTTTATGTTGATGGTTTGTTCGGTTTATGTTGTATGGAAATGGCAGCTAATAAATATCCCATTATTTGAGCCATCATCACATGAGCGAGTTTTTGAACTCTTAATTAACGCAAGCTAATTAAATGTAAATATGTGAATTGTTCATAAAGACGATGGTGTCGCAAAGATCTAAAGAGATGGTAAACATTTTATCTGCATATCCATTAAAGTTGCTGAGATTTACAATCAAGGCAGAACAGGTGCTTCTTTCAGCAATTTCAAAAAGGGTATACCTTTAAATGTTTGGGGCATAAATCTTTACTGATCCGCTTTAAAGTATCCGCTTAAGTACTTTTTCAACTAAGTTAGAGGGAGCTAGAGTAGGGTTACCCTTCTCTTAAGAACTTGCAATTTTTAATCTAGAATTGGTGTCATCTTTGTTTTGTCAAATATTTTCGTTCCAAGATCGGATTTTCCCCCAACTTCATATTTCATTGGATTTATTTTTGCCAATGAACCACTGTGAACCGACTTCAATCGACCCGGGCACTTGCTCTACTACGATTTTAGCTACTCCTAAGCTCCCAAGTGCCTTGAATGAGCTTCCATCTTTCGGCGGCCGGTTGGCGCTTTCTTTTGATGCAGCGGACTGATGTAATGTGCTTGGTCTGCAATCGATTCGAGTTGCATCCACATAACCGTATCATCTGCCATAATGGCATTAACTGCTCTAGTTGAAAGCGAAAAGTACTGCCGGATAATGGGCAATTTAAGTAGTCGATTTGGCGGGGGGCTTTAAGCCACCGAAAAGTGGTTTTGCAGTTGTGTCTGCATATCTGCTTGTCTCTTGATTTGTTGTTTCAATTGTGGGTCACAGCTGCGTGTGCAGGAAAGCTATTTTTTATATTATTTTTGACTTGGCTATTTCTGGCCATTCGGTGGAACGCACATTCCCAGCAAGTATCGTGTGGGGTTCGGGGAAAAGTCCATCTCCATCTCCACGGCCACATCCATCTTCAATCCAAACTCTTCATCATGCAGGCGGAGATTAAGCTTGGCTAATGGAGAATCGTGTGTCTATGGCTAATTAGGCGAATATATCCATTAAGGCTATTCGGCAGATGCCATAAAAAAGCCGGCGAAATTGGGTTTATAGTGCAGAAACTCAATGGTCCATGGCTATTTATATCCGCCAACTACAAACAAAAGACTCAAGTAGCGAACTCGAACTCGTTTCTGTGCGTTGCCTGCTGGTTGTTGTTCTTGTAGTTGTTGTTGGTGTGTGAATTTATGCATAAAGATTATAATATTTTTGCAGGCTTTAACTCAAGCGCACAGTTAGTTCTAACCGGGGGCCCCGATACGTTCGTTCAATAGTTCAAACAAAAAAGTAGCGAGCAAAATGTTCCCCATTTCTCCTTTTTTTGGTCCACAAAAACGCCCACCAAAAAGACTGGCTCCAAAAGCCGCCGGCGGCCGGCAAGTTGGCAAGTTGAGCTGAAAAAATGCAGTCAGTAAACTGAAATTGGGTTGTCCGCTTGACCACAGCAGCCACTTCTCTTGCGCGTTTCTAACAATTTGCCTTGCAATTAGTCAAAATTATTGTGCAATGTTTATCCAACAAGCCACGAGTGACACTTCTGTCAATAAACAATTCATTTGCATAACTCCAGGCACGATTTTGCAGTGCTCCGTTGGCGGAAAAGCCATAAAGTGCGCCCCTTCCCTTCTTTCCTTGAGGCAGCAGGAATGTTCGGTAGCCGAAGACTCATCCATGGTCTTCCGAGTGCAAATCATCTTCACACTTCTGCCGAGGATGCTCGAGTGCCTCTATGACTCTGCATATTCACCTGCATGCCACTGCTAATAGAGGGTATAATGGTTTGCTGATGAGGCGCGAAGTGATGAATGTTTGAGTCGTTTGGGTGGACAAGATGCCAAATAGGTGGGAGTTTGCAGAGTGCGGCTCCATAAAGAATAGGGGTTTATCTGATTAAAAAGATTAGGTAACATTGATTATTTGAGGTTTATTATATTTAAAGTATTTATTTGTACTTTGAAAGACCCTTTACTTTATAGGAATGCCTTTATAACATTTAATTTTGTTGATTCCGCTTCATTTCTTGTCTTTTTCACATTGCTCAGTTGATTTACCTCCAGAAGTAGATGTTTTAGCACCAGGATTTTTATTACATTTCGGCTTAGTGGGCTCTGTACCTTTAAAACAACTAGTCTTGTGTATATTGCAGACATTAATACTATATGTTTCAGCTTACTTCTTCCACAGTGATCTTTCTTGTCTCCTTTGCCCTTCGGGTTATCACTTTTGGATGCTTTGTCCTTGGATGGATCGCATTTTTTTGAGCACAAACGTGTAGTTGCTTTTGAAAAAACAATAGAGCCTAATCTATTCATGTTGGTCCAAAAAAATTGAAGAGCCGAAAATGGGGAAAATTGTAATGTATTTTATGAATCAAACTTCTTGACAATGTTTTATTTACAATTTAAAATCCATAAGTTACTTTGCTCTGTTTCGAAGAATATTTTAAGGCTACTAGAGTATCTAAGCTTCGTTTTCTATATGATCTCAAAACTCTCTATTCCTAGCGCCCATATTCCAGGGTCCAAGATAACCAAATAGAAAATGCATCGACAATTGCGCAGATTCGAGTGTTGTAATTGACGGCTGTCAGTCTTCGACTTGATTAACTCATCGATGACTCGCTGGTTCGATGAATGGCTAGTTAGATGGAAGATGGAAGCCTACCCTCGAGACGACCACTCGATTGACAGGCGATGTTTCCAATTTGTTTGGCCACAATTGATGACTCATAAATCATGTAATATTGACTGGCTTTTCTTTCATCGGGTCAACCCGTTAAGCGATTACCTATGAAACAAATCATGCTAGAGCTCGGCTTCAATGCAAGTGATCAATGGCAGTGAGAGTCTGGGGCCACAAAAATGGCCCATGAAAAGCGTATCGATTTGAATATGAATGCACAGAAAGCACTAACAAGACTTTCGGTCAGAAAAGAAACAGTAACTTTCATTTCTTAGGCTTTCGGTAGACAAGCGCCCATCATCTGTCTAATTTTAGAAGATCTTTTATTTGCACATATTCCCCGAAAAATATTTTCCCACATTCGTTGTTGCATAACCCTTGAACGATGGGCAGCTACTTTCGTTTTTTGTTTACCCAGGTTCAGTTCTGGTTTGAAAATGTCGCCACAACCTACTCCAAAATTCTTAATTAAGAACAATTTTGTTTATGGCCCTGCAAGGAAAACCGAAAGTTGGAAAGTGTTTTCGTGTTTCCCATGAAAATGAAAGCCATGTGTAGGGCCATACAAGTCAGCACACGGCTAATATTCTTGGCCCTGTTTTACTACCCTTTTGTGGGTCATTTGCATATGCGATAAATGCTTTTGGGAAATGGTTATCAGTGGCAGAAAATTTGGAAACCTTTGGTCTACCTGTAAAGGTTCTTTAATGCCTCCGTTTAAATTAACTCAGCTTCCGGTGGCCCCAACAAATTGTTATTGGTACTGATCGGGGCAAACGATCGCCTCCCGAATTGATGGGCTTGAACCCTGGTTTATGTGCTCCCGGCCACAAGATCGATCGCCCGATTGTCAAACTCATCAAATACATATTTCAACCTGGACGTCGGTCGTCGGCAGCCTCATGGTCACCGATCCGATCGTCGGTGGCGATCGACCACATTTATTGCGGCCATTCAGGTTTATGGCCCAAAAAGAGGGAACGGAGTGGGGAACACACACAAGATGCTCGGTCTTTGGATCGGTTTGCCACCTCTATTGGGTTTGCGTTACAAATTGGAGCTCGAATATAGAATCCCCTGCACGTGGCTTTTGGCAAATACAATTATGCTCGCCCGGCCATTGTTTGGTTTTAATTTAGCGCATTAGTGGCCACCCAGTGCGATCCCGCATTATACGTCTGTAGAGATGGAGGTAATATTCTTTTGCCAATTTACCGAGAACTCTGCACATAAGCCGATTGGACATCAAGGTATTATACGCCATTCGGAGTCGCACACAAAGCGAATTCCGTATAATTAATTAATTTACAATTTCCATGCGAGCGGTGGAAACCCAGAAATGCAACCTTTCGTCTGACCCGCTAGCCAAATCGCTTGGCTGCGCCATCGAAAGTGGGCCTCTTAATTATGGCCATAATTATACACATTTAGCGGCGGCCAAATGATTGTTAAGTGCTAGACCAGCGGCTAAAATTCCACACACACCGGCTAATCGGAGGGCTAAAACATGTCAATTGGAGAAATTCGAGTCGGCTTTACTACGGCCCATGGCTTTCATCTAATTGAGAGGTAATGGTAATGGGCCGATAGGACCCGCCGCCAAAATAGCCGAAATGGGCAAAATAATAAAAAGCAATTAGTCGGGGTCTGTTGGTTTATACGAATTCCGGCGAACTGCAGTTGCTGATGCAGCTGCATCATATCTGGACCTGCGGCAGTGGGTTAAGTGCCACTTAAGTGCGCACAATGGATAGAAATTCAATTAACTCGGGGCCATTGATAAAGCTTAAGCCGGTGGAGACGGTTTTTTCAGACGGTTTCGGTAGCTGTCGGCGATAAAATAGAAAAAGAGACGACAATTGCCAACGCCACCTCAACGCTAACCTCACCCGAGCATCCGAGCAGAACCCAAAACCAAAAGAAACCACAACTCTCGACCAGTTTAATTGCCAAACCGATAAATGGCAGATAGCTTTGGGCCAAAGCATAAATTGGTAGCACAAATCCGAGCCCGAATTCGAATCCGAATCCAGGAACTCGCTCTCAGATCGCTTTGCATTCTAGATGTCGGTTGTCGAAAAATGCCGTTATGCAGCCATGTCGGTTGACCTTTTGGCCCGGCCCAAAACATTTATTTTGTCATTACCCGACTCGGGTGGTCTCCTACCTCCCACTCCCCCCACTCTTTATAAACATTGTCTCGAAGCAATTACACAAAAGCCGCTTAGTAAATTATGTACAGGCGGTGGAAAAAACCTGAAAGAATCGCATAAGTTCACAAAAACCACAAATTGCCAAATCATTGGGCGAGCAGCACCCTTCAAGTCTTCAAGTTCTCCTTGAACGGGATTACCATTTGTCTGACTCGGCGGCCCAGCAAATCTCTGTTTCTGCCCCGACTTGCATAAATTTCAACCGAAATTTTATCGAAAGTGTGCATCTTACGCCCGCTGAAAAAAAGTTAGGAGGAGCTTCAAAGCCTGTCCTTACCGACCACCTTTTTCCTGGCTTTTTGCATGTCTATTTAAATCTTAACATGCCGCTGACAAAATGCTCAGCAATGAAGACAACAGCACTGGAATTAGGAACGGCAATAAAAACCCAAGAAAAAGAAAAGCAACGGGAATACGTCTGGCCTCGAAATTGTGCCAGTAGTGTAGACATGGCCACATTTAACAGGAGCAGCAGGATCAAGTCTTGTTCGAAGTCCCTCCTCCCCCTGAATTCCCGATCCCCAATCCCCCACAGTTGTTCTCCTGGCTGTTTAGGCGATGTCAGTGCTGATAGGCGACGCTGTCTGGGATCGGGTCATGCCTCAGATGGAGATGCAGATGGACCAGGAGAGGTCCACCCCCCGCGGCTCAAAGTTCATGACATTATCCTTCTTTGTCTCCATTTCCCTCCCAGAACCTTGTTATTTCTGCTTGTATGATGCGATGTTCTCGTGGGGGAGATGCAAGATTACAAATTTGTATTCCCAGATTGTGCCAATTCCTTGTCCACACATCTTGCCCATCCATTAATCTTTCTGCGAACCTTTCGTTTGCTTAATTATAGAAAGGTGTTCTCAATGCCATTCCAATTCGCGGGATAGGGCGGGCCTTGTTCTGATTCCCTTCGATTCTTTGATTCCAGTGACCTGGTTATTATAAATCATCTTGAGTCATCTCAAGCTAATTGATTTGCACGAACGAGGAAAGCAAGAGATATTCTCCCTTTATCTGAACATCAGATTGTGGGTCAAAGCAGTTCCCCAGGTTGTCAATTCTTCTGCGACCACAATTTATGGCTATTTGCATAGATCTCGGCTGGGGAGAATGTCATCCATGTGCGTGAGATGAAAACGCAATCAAACTGAAGTCGAAACTTGTTGAAAGCCGCCGGTTGAAAGTTGGAGGATAACAAATGAGTATGTTGGGGGTTAATGATGCCTGGTGTTGACTTTACGCCACTCGGTTATCTATTATGGCGTGGAATCTATTTCTATTTCTCCGATGTCAGCAATTATTGGCTATTAGAGGTTTCACTTTTAACAGGTCTGTGGAATTTTACACACAATCTGTTCTTCTTTGTTTCGCGATTTAATGAACTTTCATTTCCCGAGCCGAACATTTGCAATTCGCTGGCCGGTCTAGCGTTCTGTTGCATTATACATCCGATGAGAATGCGAAATGGAGTGTCCCCAAATCCAATTCCTATGCCAGTGATGCATGGCCATCGCTCATCTGCCTGACTTTTTGCTTTTGTCTCTGGTCAGAATCGTGACGCGAATGCCGAATCCGAGAGCAGGAATATCGAATGATGTCGACGGAGATGGAGAGGAGACCTTCAGGAGGATGAAACCAGAACCACTGGAACACCAGATGTGTGTCGATCGCGGGGATTTGATTTAGTTGAAAGCCCCGTCCGCTTGACACTCGACATGAGTGAAAAGCTGGCGGAGATTCGTGGCGATTCTACATTCTCCTTTTCGCTAGGCATTATTTCATTAAATCCGTACCCGTTTGATTAGAATCACTTTCGAGTTCGCTGGGAAGTGAAACTTCTGCACGACGCACTTTCGATGGCACGTGAGACAAACGGAGTGCATCGGGAACTGACCATGAGAGACTCTACCAGGTAACTGGTGGCTGGTAACAATGGAGTGATATGGGAAAGGCTCTCCCGAAGAGACCTCTCCCCACCAGAGGGTCAGCAAATGGAAAAGACAGTATCCAAGCGAAATGAAATGAAAATTGCAATGGGCTAGGTTTCACTTCTGGGCGAAGAAGAGCGGCATCTAATCACAAGGGCAGCCCGTTCAACTCCCATCTGCAATGGCAATGGAAACTGCAGATGCAACTGGTTGCCGAAATGCAACGTGAGCCACATGCAACATGCAACATACGAGATGAGGTTAGAAGAAAGAGAAACGGAGGTGGAAACCAAAACCAAAACAGAAACAGAAGTCCCAGAAGAGGAGCCAGTCAAAGTGGCAACGGCCTGGGAATTGGGCTAATTGATGTTTAGCTGCACTTTTACCCGAAACGTGGACGGAGAGGAGGCCATATCGATGCACATCCAGCGACAAACCAGCCTCAAATGCATATTACATGACTCCGCAACCAGGAGCGATCCGATCCCAGTGCTTGTCTGCTGATCCGACTGCATCTTAATTAATCCGAGCATCGGCTGACTTTGAGCGGGATGGAGGTGGAGATGGAGATCGGGGAGTGCTTTAATTGAATACAATTAATTATTGACACATTTCGGCAGGAATCCAAGGCTTTGGGGCCCGATAAGCGGAGTCGTGAGCTGACTTCTGAGCAGAGCGAATTAGGATATGGAAATGCACTTTCTACGGACCTCTATCTACAAGGAGCTGCATGCTAAACGGAGCTTGTTTTATGCAAACTGCAGGCTTAACCCAATTTGTTGGGGAGTCATTGGAGCATTCCGGAGTGGAAAGAGTTAATTGCTGCGGGAGATTCTCCCACTGGAATGCCATCCACCCAACGGTACCATGAGCGTTGCCTCTCCACTGGAATCTCCACTCCAAACCCAACATCTGGTGCTACTGACAGGTGCTGTGGACATTTTCCAATGCATTCAATTGGAGGAGACACCAAACAGAAGGCGGCGAAGACATGGAAACGTTGACAAAGTCGCGCAAACATTTCAAACATCTGCTGCCTGTTTGCGTTGAATGGAGGAGATCACAGAACAAAGTGGAGGATGGAATAGGGGATCCAAGGAGGAGGGCCATCCAACGGCTTACTTTTCTCACCCGGCCAAGAAGACCGCAGATTCCGCGGAGGAACATGGCCAACAATCGATTGGAATGCCAGTTGCGGGTGTCGCTTGCCAGGGGACAGCTCCTCCACTCTCCAGTCTTCTGGTGACAAAGGCCCAGCATCCGAGATCCAAAACCCCGTCCAGCTAGTTCAGGAACCCAGCCGAAGACAAGTGCCCGCTGACGCTCCTGACGCCCCCAACGGTGCCATTTGAATATCAACATTTGTCATCGTGTGTCGTGTCGCATTCCGCACTCCTTCTGTTTCTGTTTCTGCCCCTGTTTCTCTTCCCGGTTGAGGAAATGTGCCCAAAAGTAAACAAAATCCAATTAAAGTCAAGTGGAACATGGCCAGGGATCAGGAAGAGTGGAGCTGCTTGTCTCGGCCTTTTAATTGAGGAGCTCTCATGTAGCCATGCAAATGTGGGCCAGCCGGAGGCTTTGCAGGGAAAGGTGAAACGGGGAATGGAGCTACTTAAAAGGATTGTTGCGGAATGGCAGTGCAACTGCAATTACTTTGCGGATCAATTTCCAACACTTTCCCTGGGGGGGAGTGTAGCAGCGGGATGGAGGCAGATACAGAGACCTGGAGCCTCGAGGTCCGAACAAAGGAAAGGCTTTCCCGCTATCTCCCAAAGATCAGAGCAGACCAATGAAATTTTGAACGCGTTCATTGCGAATTGTAATTGAAACGCATTACCGCCAAATGGCAGCCGTAGAGTTCGGCTCTGTCTCCCTGTTTCTGGCTCTAATGGGCGTTGGCCACAGATCTCCACCAGCTTCGCCAGTTGGAACACAACGAGCACAAGCAACGTAGGCGATGACAGCATCGGGAAATGGAGACCAAACTGAACACTACGCACAGGAGCAGGATTTGGGGGGCAGGCAATGGCGACATGGCAGCCGAAAGTAGGTGAAGCAGCCGCTAACGAAGACCAACTGGAGGATAGGATGGCATCAGATGGGATGGGATCCGCAGGGAAGGAGCCTGGAGGCCAGTATCAATGGAAGGCAATCGGACATGCCGACGCATTGGCAGCCAACACAGAAAGAAACAAACTCACCAGGTCCAGAGTGGGAGTCACTCGACTCACGCACCTAGATGGAGGAATTGGAATCTGGAGGGGATTCCCGGGAGAGGGGTGGCTGCTCTTTTAGGGACAACAATGCGCGGCTCGATTTGTTTGCGATTTGGTTAAAGCAAATTTACGGCAGCCGAGGAATGTCCCCTGTCTTCAGAGTCCACATCTCTCTCTCAAATCTCCGTAGGTGGTCAACACCCAGACACCTGGTGGTACTGATGGCCATCAACTGGTTACCCACTCATCCAACCAGCGTTCCATGGAGAGGTGCGTGCGATTAAGTGGAGCTAATGAGGCTGAAGAGATTTCATATTCCCTGCGATGGAGGCCCATTTGTCATATGCATCCCAGGGCCTCCATAACGGTTTCGTTTTGGTTAAGGCATCGCAGATATGCAGCATGGGAATTCTTGTCATTAGAGGAGCATCTCCACCCCACCCCTTAATATTCATGGGCTTGGTCACGTGCAGCAGATGTGAACGATTTAACCTTGACAGGAGACAAAAACGTGGACCCATCAACGATCGATGATCAGCGATCCAACGATCCAGTTGGACCCGCGGGACAGGAAGAAGAACCGTTCTGGCAACGTGAAATCAGCAGGTTGCCTTGGTCGATAAGAGATCGGGCAATTAGTTGACAGGGATTGGATGCGATGGCCAGGAGGAGGAGAATGAGGAGGAGGCAGTGCGTCTTCGTGATCCGATGACGGTGACTCCGACTGTGATGTTGGAGGTGACTGTGATGGGCACGACGGCTCCATATTGGTAATACCAGAGGTTGAGGATCGTGATGACCGGCACGTTCGTCACTTGTTCTCTGGCTCAGATCAGTCCGGATTGACTCTTTTCGGGAGCAACTTGGCCACCTTCCTCTTCTAAGTTCTCTGTTCTAAATGCCGTTAAAACGAAATGACTTCACGGCCATTTCCCAGAAGCAAACGACACAGAAACCGAATTCGGAATCAGCATCTGAATTAAATCCACAATTATTATGAGTTCTCTGTGGCTCGGCTCTTCTCTGTTTTATCTCTGCTGGGAAAACTCATCAGCGATTGCTGGGAGAGATGACCCAAATTCTGCATAATTGTTCCACTGTAGCTTGGTCTCCTGATCTCCTAACCGCATATCTCCTTTCGGCGGATTCCATTCCTGGCCGCCAAACACTAAGCACCGCAAATACACCCCAAAAGCGAGAAAGTTCATTATGTCCGGCGATCATTTGCAGGCGGATCATTTTCATTTCCATTTGCGTGGCGTCGGCGGCGTCGATCTGCAAATTATCCTGACACCCGGCTCCATCTAGTGTCCAACTCCATCTCTGCATCGGCTCTTGGTCCGGTTTGAATTTTGTTTGGAATCTCTGAAAGCCACTTGACCGTCGTCCAGGTCGACAGTTGCGTGTTTTCCAGATTTCGGTTTCGTGTCGGGGATAATGGAGAGTGGAGAGGAAGAGGGTGGACCGAGGCGTTATGTCGACTTTGATATTATAACCGCAATTAGTCGACATGGTCTCGAGTGCTATCTCTGGCATCTGCACTAGCCACGAGAGATTGCCCCTCCGGATCCCCTTTCCTGGTTCCGCAGTGAGAGTTTGGCTGGACTCCATTTCCCTGCATTTCTCGCACTCTCGAACGTCTCGAGCGGCGAGTCTCGAGTGGCGGATGATTGGGCACGCGGAGCACGGACACCAGGGAACCCTCCTCCCTGGGAGTGACTCAGCCTCCCATTTCCACCGAGATGCAGATGGAGTGCAGATTGCAGACCCGAGATTCAGATCGAATGGGTTTGGAGTGCGAGTAGGAAACTTTCGATTGCTCACTGGCGGGGTTAGATGTCAAGAGCACATAGATGAAACGGGAAACTGACCGCAGGATGCCGTTGAACTCTGGGTTCGCAGTTGTAGATCTCTTAATCGATGGGAACTGGCTAAAAATAAGAATCGGAATCGGGCTCTGCCATAACAATTTCCTGTCAATCAGAGCAGCGACTGCGACGAGATCTCCGCCCCTTCTTTGCTACCGTGGAGTGCTTCCAGCACGCAATTAATTAGTACTCTTTCTAGGAGGGAAAGGGGAACTACGAATGGTGGACAGTTCCACATCGAATCTGCTGGAGCGAGGAGATCCAAAGAGAAGTACCCGCCAACTGACCAACGGAGCTCATCAAGCCACCTACGCTTACGGTACTTGGCCAGCTGCAAATTAATCTCTCTCTCCCCCCCCCCCCCCCCCACGTCACAGTGAGATTCTCCAAGATTCTCTGGAGAACTGGAAACGGGGAATACGGATAGGAAGCCCCGGGGCCTGCCACACTTCTGAAGTCATTTTCCAAATGCTTGACAATTTATCATTCGGCTTTATTTGGGCAATTTTTCTGTTCGTCAAGTGCTCGTGGCCAAAGGGAATGGGAACGGGATGGGGTGGAAATGGGGAAAATGGTCAAAAGGTAGCAGAATAGCTCAAGTCAATGGCTTGGCCCAAAACTGGGTCAGACTGATTGAGGAGCCGGCGGCCGTCGACTGCCAAAAATGTTAATTAATTCGAATTAAAATGTTGCGAACGCGGTGCGCTGACAGAATCCGAATCCGCAAAGGAAATGGAGTTGGACTTGGTCTCTGGCCAAAGAGATGGCATAGGAGTTCCGAAACGGAGTGCAGATATGCCGAAGAAGGCGTTGGCGTTGGCAGTTTACCGTTGGGCGGACTCACCTGAACCGCTGATAACTCGGTCCTCCGATTCCCATTCCGTTTCCATTTCTATTCATTCCACTTGGTTTGGTTTTAAGTTCTGCGGTTTCTGCAGCGGACCAAAGGCCAGGCCAGAATTTTGATATTGAAATTGCTACCTTGGCACACCGAGCCGAGGAACAGAGGAAACTTCTGCCGGAGGCCATGGTTTGATAACATCAGTCCGAATCCGGGGGAGGAAAATAGGGGGAGGAGCAGCTCCCACTACAGACTACATTCTATAGGAAAACAAAAGACAACAATTCCATTTGGTAAACGCTCGCCCAGAGGAAAGCGGGAAATGCAACGCCACGGAGGAAAACAAGAATGAAAAATAATCTAAAGTTTGGATGTGGAGCTGTGGCTGGAGTTGCAGCTCAGTTTGGTTTCGGTTTGCGTTTGCTTTGGCCAAATGTAACTACAATTTAAATGCTAATCTGGCATCTGTTGGCGGTCGGAGGTTGGTGGATTTCGGATGGCGGACAATAGAATGGAGTGGTAGGAACGGGGGGCATGGGCAAACAGCCCGCCCACAAACCGCCCACCAAATGGAGGAGGAGGGGTGACTCCGTTGGTGCAGTCACACTTAGCGGTTAGTTGGAGCTGTGATTTGCATTTGCTCATTAGCCGCCAAAACAAACCCACAAATAAAGGAGGAGAACCTCCAGAAGCCCCTGCCCTCGGAGGTGCTTATTTATTGTACCATCTGACTCCTGACTGACTCCGCTGTCTAATTAGTTTTCACGCCTATAAACTGCCGACTTTATTTGCGGCGGATGCCTGCTCTGGATTCCCAGCGAGATTGGCCACAAAAATGTCGGATCTGGGATCTCTGGCCGAAGTTCAACGGAACCCAGAGCCCAGTGCACAGTACCGCTAGTTCCCCTCCGAACTCTCTCCGGGAAACCGCGGCGTTTAGGGGGAACTGAAAGTACAGAAGTACAAATGGAATCAGAAATAGCCAGAACTGGAAGCAAAATCAAAAGCGAAAGAACATTTGTAAACTGCCAATTATTATGAAAAGAGGAGACAGCAACAACGGCCACATGAGCTCGGGAAATGGGAAATGGGAGGACGGGGAGGAGGAACAAGACCACAGCGACATCCCAAGAACTAGATTCTAGTTAGTTAGTTCTCCATCTCCATGCGAAGGGGTTCCCCTCTGGAGAACAGAAAGCGCGTCACGCCGAAATCCCGAAATTCGCTCGTTACCATTCCGAGGGTTTGTGATTGGGTTCTGGGTTTTGGTTTGGGTTTGGGTTTGAGTTTCGACCGGGACTTCAGCTGGGGTTCAGTTCAGCAGAGCGCCGGCTGTCGGAAGAACAGACCCCTCGTCCAGCTCCCAAGTTCCAGCCCAGACCACTCCAGTGGACGTCTTCTTCCTCCCCTCCCGATTCTACCTCTTTTTCGGCTCGCGTGCTGCCAAACCGCCAATTACCGAACATCAAAAAGCAGTTTCCCTTCCTCTCCCTTCGACTCCACTTCTTTGTCCAAGTCTCTGGCCAAGTCTGCCCAATAATTTGCTCTTGGTTTGTGTGTGGCTTTGTTTATAGTTTTGTCAGACTCTGACCCTTTACCTTCCAACCCATTTCCATTCCGAGCCCCACTTTCTTCCCCTGTGGACACCCAAAAAGGTGTTCGAAATGGCAAGAATCCGTTGCCGAATCACGCAATGGGAAATAAGAGGAGGAATTACCCAGCAAATGAAATGCAAATGGGAAGTGCTCACCAAGATCTTCGTGGTTCACGATGCGATACATTTCGGGGCCAAAGCCACGCCCACAACCGCCCAGCCATCCTCTCCAAGTTCGAAAATCCAAGTTCCGTTGCGAGCAGAAATTAATTTAATTATATCGGGCATAATAAATAAAGTGAGTTATCAAACGCGGTCTGCCCTGCGGCGTCTCTTGACATTTTAATCACGTCGGTCGAGGAGTCACTGGCCCATTTAAAAGGCGTCGGACGCGAGGTGGGAGTAGTATTCCAGAGTTCCCCCGAATCGTGACTGTGGAGATGAAGTCGAGGAGCAGGAGGAACAGTTCTTATAGATGACTTCGGGGGAGTGGACACCTATCCACAGATTGCGGAAGAGAGAACCATTTTGATCTCACCATGCATGCTAATCACTATCATCGGTTGCCATTATATGAGGGGCACATCCATTGGCGTAACCATTAACAACAGCGATAATCCTCGATGACTTGATTGATAACCCACTGATCCATAAAACATCGATGGCTTGCTCGTTGCATCACACAAAACGATGGTCTTGATCAATATCATTTCATTTGCATTTTGCAATATGGTTTCTGCCCAGGGTTTATCCTTTTATAGTCGCCTCTGTTTGATCAGTCCGCTCTTTGGCTTCTGCGTGGGCCTCCCTCTCTGGACCTCTGGAGTTCTCGCTTTGGTTATAATGACAATCACGTTCCTCCAGCCGAATCATCTCTCATCTCCGCAATCATCATCTGCCGCTGAGATCTTCATGAACTGGGATCTGGGAAGCGGTTTGTTTGCTAATGTGCGAGAAGTCGAGGATCGCGTGGGTCGAGTTTTCCAGGGGAACAAGTGAGGTAGTAAGAGGAAGCTGCAACAAAGTTGCTGATTATCCCAGCTGGTTGATTAGAGCAGTCCCCCAAATCATCATCAGACGAATGAATGAGTTCTAAGCAGCTCCGCTATTCCACTATTCCACTTTTAATTCCATGGGATGACGGAGCCGAATTCGGAAAATGCAATTGAAAAGCCGCGGAAAATGCCACAGAGTGGGGTTGATAAAGCCAGCGCCAATTTCCCGGTGAAAATTATTGCGGGTTGATGGGTGCTGGGTGCAAATGAAATGTTTAAGGCATCCTGTTTCCATCAGCCATCGAATGAAGCGTGGACTCACGGGGCATCCGTGGAGATCCGTTTATTGCCGCCTTGATTTATGCAACATTTTCCGCAATAAAAGTGCCAACGACTCGAAGAATTATTACATCATCACGTAATAGGCCTCCGCACTGGACCCAGGTTCAGGTGGGACTCTTGCCAGGCAGCAGCCTCCTTTGGGGCGCCACGCCCGCCTCAAATTGCCCTCCGATTGCAGATCCCCTTGTAGTTATACCTCCCCGACCCAGAAGACCCATCCACTCCACTCTTTCGCGCTGTCATAAATCAGTCGCCTGCCTCGAGTTCCCGCAAGAGGAGCGGCATTAAATACTCGTACTCTCCTCCTAAATTGCTGCCCGAACAGCCCAACAACAACCATGGCCACAATGCCGCTGTTAAGTGTCGTGTCATCCCCGAAGATCCATCATAATAGTCGGGCCTCGACTACAAAGATTTGAGCAGAGAAGAATTTGCCTGGCACGTGTCCATCATGGCAAGTGGCAACGAATTCCGGCGAGGGAGTTACTGGGTAAGATCTTGGGGGATCGGAGGTGCTAGATTGTGAGGAGAATATTACCAGATGCTGTAATAACCCGCCAAATTGGGGCTCTTCTCGGGGAGGGGGCAATACCTGTCCAGCCACTTGTACTCCAGGTCCCTTAACCGGACCCCACTGTACAGATGTACCCCGCGATGTGGCTCGGAATGGCCCATTGTGCAGAGACACCAAACACGGAAGTCGCGGCGTGCGCACTCCCCAAATGCCCATTTAATATAATTTCTATTATTTCTGCCAACTCTGGCAACTGGAAACTGCCACCAGGTGACAGTTACAATGCAGAAACAATATACAACGACCGGAGTCCCGATCCCACTCCTCGAATTCTGAGTGGGGACATTGCCACCATCCCAATACCAATACCATTCCCGATCCCGATCCCAATCCCACCAACCTGTCTTTGCCCACTCGATGGTCCGTTCCCGCAATCGTCGCAATGATCATCATAATCGTGATCGTTTTGGGATCGAGTTTGGGCTCCAACTCCAAGGTTGTCTTGTCCTCGGGGATCCATTTTTGGCATGCGTTCGGCAGCGAACACTTCCTGTGGCTGTGGGAAACACTCGGGAACTTGTTCCTTCCATGCGACATGTTCGCCACGATTCCTCTCGAGCTTTTCCCCCAGTTTCTGTTTGGCAACCCACCCACATGCAGTATGATATCCCAACCATATAAAGATCACTTTAGCCCGTGTTTGTATTGCAAATATTTTGGAAGCCCGCTCTCATAAATCAATTAGCCAAGTGTAACAGTTTCGGGTCGGGATGCCAGTTCTGGTGGGTTGGATGGGGCGATGGTTAAGATGGGTGGGATGGGTGGTGGTGGCTCCGTTCCACTTTGTGGTGCATGGTGATCGGTGCATGGTGCATGCAACAGGCGAAGCGGTCATAAATTTCCAAGGCGATGCCCCTTTTGTGTAGCTGCAAATGGCAGCCGAACTTCGAGGTCCACTCCTCTGCCTTCTGGCATGTGGAAATTGGTGCAAATTGATGAGAATATAAATGGAAAATATTGGGAGCGGAGTAAGGCGTATCTGTCGGACCCAGGATCATTTTCAGGTCGCAAATAGAGGGGCAGATCCACAGTCTGTTTGCTTTGTCAAGTGCCGCGCAGTGAAATTGATGAAAATTGCTCCCATTTACTGGTTCGGTTCGCACACCCGCAAGACGCGAATCTCGCCCAGATAGTTTATCATCAGGAGCCAACTCCTCCGACTCAAGGTCGCTGCAGGTGGAAGAAGTGCAGCCAGTGGATGCGAGGAGCAGAAACAGGTGTTGCCTCCATTGACAGTTGCCTTGATTGTCTTGTGTTGCATGTCGCACGCCTCGTGCTGCCTCCTTGGGCCCAGGTGCTCCTCCTCCACTTCCTCATCTGATTCCACATCCACATCCACATCCAGGTTCCAGCCCATGCCAGACACACCCCTTCATTTGCAGAGACCGCGTTTGAGCAGGAACCCATCCACTCCAAAGACAACTGCATTTCGGGCCCATTCTAACTGAGCAAGCCACGAGTTGGCGACTTGTCGACTTGGCGAGCTGGTGTGCCAACGCCCAGAGCAAATATTGGGAGAATAGCAACAAAATCCCATCCCATCCCCTTCCGCATCCCATTTCTCCATCTCGATCTCCATAACTTGCTGCAATGTCGTCGCTAATCGCAGGCTCTGGGATTGTAAATTAAAAATGGAAGCCTTGATGGCAGGGAGATTGCATCACCTCTGCTCACCTCTCGATGTGTCCGGATTCATCAGCGGAGGAATTAATGATGGGAATATGAAACCGCCAATTTGCCTAGCTCCATATCGAAGTGAATCCCTCTCTTCAAAACACCCAAAGAAGGAGAAATGCTTTCCAAATGCTTTCCTCTCCATATGGGCGCAACAATCGAATTGCTCCAACGATGCCACCTCTGCGTGCCCATAACTCACTAAATCCCCCCCTTAACCCATGTCAGCCGAATCCAACTCTGGCCAGGCTAAGCAGGAGCAAAAAGTGCGGCAATTAGAAGCAGAAGCTGCCGATGGCAGTTGGATGTTGCCCGGTGATTGAGTTGCAGCTCAGGTGGACTTCTCCTTCGCCTCCGAATCCCCGAGATTCTCCATTCGCTGCTGTAATTGATGATAGATGTGGAAGAGGGGGAGGAGGCAGGAGAGTGGGAGGCAACGACCAACGGCAAACAGGAAAATTCATATTACGAAAAAACTGCATCGCTTAAGTGTCATTATTGAGACCAGAATTTCAACAAGTCGCTGCCGTTGTCGTGTCTTCTGATGCAAAAGTGGAAGGTGCAGGGGGTTCTGGGGAGAAGGGGCAGATGAAGATGGCAACTTTCACCGCGCTCAGAATTCCTTTGAGCAGTGATCTTGTGCTTCGGTTGGATGCAGAGGAACCAGAACCACAGCCAGACATCGGTCAATCTCGGATCTCCGGACCCCTTCCTTTCCTCCTCCTCTGGGTGCGCCAATATCCGCTGGCCACAATCAACACCTCCGCACCGCCCACCGCCCCTTCTTGGCGAGGTGGAGCCATCACTCAACTTCACCTTCAGTCAGTCTGAGGCCTCTCTTATCTTTGGATATACCCAATCCCCCATCCAGTCCTCCTACTCCTCCCCCAAAGTCACCTGGTGTTGTTTTTACACCTTGCTCGTTTTTGTGGCCATGGTCTCGTGTCGAATGGATCCCAACTTGGGAGCAGAGTGCTGTAGTTGTGGTGGCAGTCCAAGTACAAGACAGCACCAAGTTGTCGTCGGCGAAGGGCGTTAACTGGGTTAAACGCTCGTTGACAGTTCTATGCCGCCGACCAAGCCAAGACCACATCTAAGCCAAGAATTCTAGACCAAGAGGCAGTGGCAGGGGAGGGTGGAGCCGAAGGTACTGACAGTCAGTCAGTGGCACAGGCCAAACGAGACACTTGCTAAGAGTGAAAATTCTGATAGAATGTTTTTTCCTTCCTCTGCATAGAAAGCTGCAATTAGAGAGAGCCGAAGGGAGCCATTGAAAAGTGAAACAAAACAAATCAGATGGCGGTGCAATCAGAGGAACATCGTTACCATTCCACCTCATGAAGTTCACCTTTCGATTCGAATCGGGGTCACCGGGTGGCGTTTTTGATGGACACTTTCATAATGCGTGCGATTCTTATCGTCATTAGGACTCCACTGGCTACTCCTTACCTGCAGATCTTAACTCCCTTCCTTGATTACCAGCGCAAATCTGGAGGAACACTCGCCGAAGATTGATGACTCACATTTGTATCTTTGCGTGCCATCGCAATCCTTTCCATTTCGCCAAAAATTCTCTCCGTTCCGAGTGAAAGTAAACCACTGCGATGAACCCACTGAAATTCAAGAGTGAGAGACTAGCTCCACTTCTAATGAGCCAACTCCAAGTGCATTTCCAAGTAAAAACGAATCTGAGGTGGGGACCAATCAATTTGCAAACAATCGAGACACGAGACGAATAAACGAGCTGCACAGCGAATTTCTTCGAATGATTGCCGGAAACATAAACTCCTGCTCCTGATCGGCCTCCACTTTCTGGGGAAATGAAAATGGGAGGTGGTCTTTTGGAACACAGGAACAGCCCACGCGGCAATCAGAGAATGTGTGAAAAATCGAAAGGAAATTTGCATGTCACTCAATGGAGGTCTAAACTTTGTTTGCTCTGCAAACGAACCTCGAAACTCTGGACAAGATCAGGGCAACACCCCGCGGTTGTTCCGTCACTCTCGGCACTGTTTCTTGGCACAGTTTCTCGGACCTAGAATGGAAACCAATATTTGAATATCGATCGACACAGAAATCAGAACACGTCGAAAATCAGTCAATGGCCCATTTTAATCCACTTCCTCCTAACGGTCGAGTATTGATATATCTCTAACCATCCGCCGCAGTGAATCTGGCCTTGATAAGAGGGAGCAACAAACTCGGCGCTCTCGAGTGTGAATGTAAGCGTTGTCCAACCCCATTCGGGAAATATCTGACATGAGATCGAGAAGAATGGCTTCCCGAGAATCGCAAGCTTCGTAATTTTGGCAACGATCGCGGCATGCGATAGCAATTAGAGCAAAACTCTGACATTTCCAATTACTCAATCCAAAGTTCACCCACTCTTCTGGTATCCCAATCAATCCCTGACCATCTCGAGAACTGGGGGTCTACCCATTCACACGCCAATTCCAATTCCGACTCCAAAGTCAAGGAGCGAATCCGGATGACGGTAGCCGATTGCAGACTTCCTACTTCGATCCCAACTCCCAAAGCTTTTCCGAGATGAAAGACAGAAAGACACAATTTATATAATTTCTTTATCAGATCTTTTCGATGTAGTTCATTGTTGGAAAAATTGTATAATTCCCTCAGAGGCGTTAATCGAACGCTGCAGAATCAAAGTCGAATCTGGATTGGAATCACTGCCCCGACAAGTGTGGAAATCGGATGCAGTGCATCGGATGGAGAGTGAGATTCAGATACATATGCTTGAAAACGCGGGAAAAGTGCGACGAGTGCAGTTCGCTGTGCTTTCGATGATTGCGCGTCAATATTTAATTGCATTATGTGACGGACAAATTCGAGACAGCCTCCGCTTTCTTTGTGGCGCAACTACTGCTGATTGCTGGTGGTGTTACTATGTGCAGTGTGGTTGCATAAACGCTGTATCAAACCCGGTTGCCTTGACTAAGCTGCCCCCACAATCAGTGACCTCATTCCGCACTCCCCGTTTTTTTAAACGCTTAATTTTTAGTTTTTTTAACTCTGCCTTCGATTGTTATCGCGCACTTAATTAGGCGTGCGTTGAGATAATGCTCGTGTAGTTCCTCGGGTACTTACAACTTTGGTCATTAGAAAGCCGGGCTGCTGGGTGCTTGGGAGCTTCCCCGTGCTGAGTCCGCCCCTCTTCCAGAATTTCGCATCTCCATAACTCCCCTCTTGAGTGATCCGTGCACCTGTCTTTTGCTAATGCCCTGGGCTCTGTTATAACCCGCTGTGGGACTTCAATTTGGCGCTATTCAGTGCAATTCAATGCCGAAGCTGCGTGCCTGGCAGAAAATCATTTGCCTCGACGGTTATAATTGCAGTTTATTGCTTCCGACGAGAACAAGAACTGAGAATGGGGAGCTTCAGGTGTCGGAAAAGCTTCTTTTGGAGAAAGTTCTTGGAGAGAGGTCTGAAGAGTGTTGGTTAAGAGTAGAAAGTAAGAGAATCTTGAAGAGAATTAGTGAAGCCTGCGTGGACTGCGCTGCCTGGCTTTTCTACCAACTCTTCAAGTTCTCTTGGCCAAGAACACAGCCGAGTTTTCGCCAAAGAATAATTCAATGCCGCGACAAGAACGGTTATTCATTTTCATATCTGCGGAATGCACGGCTAAACGGAATATTTGCATTAATAAATGCAACTATGTCACGCCCAAGTCAGCGGCAGCGACTTCCGCCTAAAAATGGCTCAAATGCTTTCAGCCAACAGCCGACTTGGTCGACATGGGCCGACATCAATCCGCGCTGAATCAAACAAACAAAACAGCAGGAGGCCTTCAAATCAGAGTGCCTCAAAGCGGAGCAGATCGACGGAGATCCAGTGGCCAGGAGGGTTCCGATTCCAGGGAAGCCGGACTGGTCGCAAAACCGAATTGGTAGAGCCCATCTCGGCGGCTTATGAGGCAATGCCATTCACTTGCCGACATAGGCCTCTTCCTCCTTTGACTAAACACCACACAGCGAGAAATGTTTGTCAAGTTGCACACATTGCTACAGGCAGTTGTCAGTTTTCTTAATTTTACAGTCCAACTAAGCCAATCAATAATTTTTATGGCACTTCAACATACTTTTTAAATTGTGGCTTTAGGTAACTGTGTCTTTGAAATGTTCTCGTTCCTCAAACGATCAAAAGCTGCTGTTCCGAAAACCCAATTTTAGGGTGCTATAAAATTTTAGAGGCTAATTTCCTTCTTAATCAGCATTATGATTATGGGTTTCAATATTTGACAAATTTTATCAAGATACTGTTTCAACATTTTCTTAAAACATGTTGACGGAATATATTAATATTGTTTTGTAGCTTGTGGTTACTGTTTTACTGTAAATGTGTATATAAGTCGTATATAGTTATGTTTCTTACCGTGTTGTCTTGGCCTCTGTTGGCCAGCAAAATCATAATCATGTCAGCAAATTAGACTGACATGCGGCGTACGTGCCCCAACTAGCAGATGAAGAGGATCTCCGCGAGGTGGATGGACGGATGGATGCTTCTTTGGATGCTCCAGCTGAGAAAACCGAATGGTATGGTATGGGATGAGCTGGGATGGGATGGGATTGCATTGGAATAGAATGGGTTGGGATATGACCATGGGTATGGGTGAATGTCTCCGCGTGCGGACGGACATTGCGCCGTGTCATCTTCCAGTTCGACAACGGAGTTGAACCGTTGGCATTTCGTGCGACAAAACTCTGAAAATTCTCACTGCCCGGAAAAGGTTTTTCTGCGGGCACTCGGAGATTCGTTTGGTTTGTTTTCTGTTTTTCATCATCTGGCAGACACATTTCCCAAATGCGCAGAAAATTCTTACACAATTACGCTGATAGCTCGGCTGGGTTTTCATTTCGGCCGCACACGCAGAATGACAAAAAACCAGAAACAGAAAAAAAAGAAAACACAATTCTCATTCCAGAGATGCAGAGACTCAGAGGCAAATCTCTTTCTGGATGCGGCTGGATGGTCAGCTCAGGGGATTTGGGTCACTTGGCTTGGGTCAGGCAACGGTTATGAAACAATTGCAGACAATTAGCCGGCAGCCGAGCCAAACTGGGCCCCCAGTTTTGTGCAGATTATCAACGAGAGTAGCTGACGACTTTGTCATCGTCTTGGGTCCCCGGCCATTTGCCCGAACAATTTGTCTAACTGATTTTGTAATTTATGCCACCCAGCCGAAGACGACGACAGGAAAAACTTTCGCTTGGATGTCTTGGCTCATAAAACTGCCTTCGAATTGAAAAGCGGCCAATAAAGATCGAACAATTGATGTGCGGCTGGTCGGCAAATCACTGCGTGGCATTCACCTTGGCGAACAAAGGCCATTTGTTTCCATTTTCTCGCCCTGCGGCTGCCATTGATATTTCCAAACGGAATCAAGCCAATCCCAATTCCAATTCCGAACCGAAAAACCCCTTGACAATCTTCCAACGTTTTTCACTTGGCATTTGAACAAAACGTCGCTATTTGCATCGTTTATAGATTTTTCACTTTCCTTTCTTCGGCTGACAAATTTCTGGCTACGTGCTTAGAGACCATCGAAGAAGGGGTTCTCTTCTCCTCATTTTCAGCCGCTATTACAGCATCCGCAGAAGAATTCTTCTCCCCGGCAAGAATCAGCTCATCAATATGCTGGCCAGCGTCACGAGATCTTTTGCTTATGAATGATCTATGTGGTCGAGTTCATTTACAGCCCGAGTTGAACACAAACTGAACCGCCGTGCGACTGGAGCAGCATTTTAATGAGACTTAAAGATCAACAATAAATTATAGGGAAATTCATTTAATGCGATGTGGCTTCGGATCGGCCCTGGCTTGCATTGAAGGTGGAAACCGACCTCCCAAAGATCCTAAATGATGAATTTATTGCTCTTTATTACAATGTATGGGCTTTCCTTTGTTAATGGTTTCGATTTGAGTGATTTGTTATACCGTGTTTGGGTTGTCGGAAATGGTTGCTTGCATTGCTCCTTTGTTTATTAATTATTATGGACCGTAATTTTATTGTAAGTATTTAAATTGAGCCGTGAAAATATTTGTATCAAGTTTCTTGCCTAAGTCTTTTGACTCTGATACATCTGTGTCGTTACCACTATAAGATTTTGTACAGAAATATGAATTTATATAGCATTAAAACGACTTAAAGAACATTTATCTGCTGGCAACGCGTCTTTACAGAGGTATGCCGAGCAAGTTTGTCGCTTAAGTCTTTCGATTCCTTGCACATATTGTATCTGTCGATTTTTTTGGTTGTTTCTTTTTTTCTTCTGGCTTTTGGCCTGGAGAAATCCAGTTGGCGTTGCCAAATCTTTTCTCCACGTCGACACAAAGATGGTGCGGGGTATCTGCGTCCTTTTCATTATTTGTAGGTGTCTATTGGGTCAGACAAAATGCATTGGCAATATCACAAAGTAATGAGATATGCTCCCCTGATATATGGCAGGCACTTTGGACTGACAAAATGAGCAGCCGGGCCATAAATATGCCAACCGACAGCATCTGAGCATTGGGCATTGAGCAACTTGCATCTGGGGATCTTTCCCCGTTGCAAAGTGATTTTCTCGCACTTATTTTCAATTCTGTGCGCCGGCAACTTGATAAATTAACACTCTGCACATGCCATTTGTTTATTTGCCTAAATAAATCGCCGACGAACCTGAATTCAAGTCGGAATCTGAATTTGAATTTGGGTCCAAATGCGCAGCTAAAAGCGCACCGCTCGGCAGCAATTGTATTTATATGCTGGCGAATCAAGAAGAAAAGTGGAAAATATATAGCGAAAATCCGCCCCACTCCCTGCGGCACACAAAATCACTCGAACATTTGTGTGCTGTGCACATAGTCAATTTATGTTGCCCGATGCGAGGAATCCGCGACTTAGCGACTTGGATTCGGATTCGGACCTGGACTTGGACTTGGACTTGGACTTGCACTGGGAATGGGAATGGGAATGGGTATGGGAGTTCGACTGGAACTTTGTTTATTGCCCCACTAAGGCGACTGACCCACAACATTAAATTGTAATTTGAGTGGGGCAAAGCGAACATTTTTACTGCAAATTTCGCCAGCCTCTCGACTGCTCGGTTCTGTTCGGTTTGGCTTGTTCTTGCTCATGTAAGTCAGTGGAGTCAACAAGAAATCGAGTAATTAGAATTTCCATCTGTGACTCTTCACGCCCCAGTGTTGTGGCCCGCTTTTGTGTAATTCTCCGCGAGGAGAACGGTACTGCCATTGGCACGCGACTCATTCTCAACGTTTCGCTAATGACTCCGCGGCCATGTCATTGACCAGACTCCCAGACTCACCTCACCAGAACTGGCGATGGCAGCAGGCATGCAAATCGATTTGCAGGCGGACAGTTGCATAATCGTTAATTAGGGGAGTACACTGGGAAAAGGCAGGGCATTTAAATCGTTAAAAATGTTGGATTATGGATTGTTTAATAAAATATCATCTCAAACCATAAATCTCAAATCATATATGGTATATGAATAACCGATTAAAATAAATCAACGTTCGGAGAACATCTAAACGAAATTTTAATCACATATTTTAGTTTAGATGAACAATAAATACTATCAGATCATAAAATGCAATGCTTCTCATCGAGCACTGTCCCAAAACACGAAAGGAAAATATTGATTCCGCCTAACAAATTTACATGCAATTTCCCGCTGTGCACACACCGCATTCTCTGCTCAGCTCAAAGTGAAAAATCAATGGTAAATTCGAATTTGATTAGTGCGGAAATCAATCGCTGTCCGTGGAAAACTCCGCACATATCTGAGCTGTAAGCTGAACTTCGTGCTTTAACGCACATTACACGTAATGCATTTTCCATGCTGCCGTTGCTGTTGTTATTCTACTAGAATAGTGGACGAAACAGAAAAGAACCGCAATGCAATGCCACTAACGATATCCAACTCGCCACTTGATGCTCCCGAATCGATCCTGGCCCAATCTAGAGCGTTTCGGGTATTGCCTCCGCGTGCGTGATCTTAGAAACTAGTGTTATTTTATAATTCTTATCAATTATGGCTTCTACCTGTGGTTTTTGCCAGCAAAATGAGTTGCAAATGCCTGGCAGTAGCATTTCCGTCAGGCCATTGTCTCCCCGGCAATTCATAAAGATTATGAAGCAGCAATAGAGAAGCCGAAAAAATGGAAAAAAACTGGATACCCACCCAGATTGTTGGTCCCCAAGGGCCGTGGCCATGGCCACCATCTGTTGACATTGCCGCGGACATTGTCAAGCCGAGCACTTTATTTGCTGCGCGTTTGACATAAACATTTGCCCAGCGGACAACTGAATGGCCAAGGCCTCTGTTCGGCTCCTTATAAAGACCATACGACACATCGAAGGCAGCAATTTTTGAAATACGCATTGCAGAATTTATGTTATGCGTGCCTTTGCGAGAGACTCGAGACCCGTGAGTCCCGCGGTGACAAAAATATAGAAAAGAAAGACGCCAGCCAGCCTTGGCCAAACGGATGCTGTGCATCCAAGCAGCCACGGAAAGTGTTCAAAGACTTTCGCTATGCTGGGGAGCAGGGAGCACAGAAGTCTCGGGGACATTAGAAACGAAACGAAACGAACAAAAATTCATACATACAAAAAAAGGAGTCTCGAGGAGTCGCGAGGAGTCGCCTCCTCTGGAGGCTTTGTCTAAATTTGGATGGCCATGTCAGTGACAGCATTTGACTTGGCAACTTTTCATGTTCATGTTCGCCAACTTGCGCCGAGTTCAAAGCATCAGATTCGAGATAATGTTAAACATTTCCTTTCAAATTGTTTTTTGCCCGCTGCTGCCGCCTGCCTTTTGTCCTCTCTTTTTTTGTTCTCCTCTGCAACTGCCATCTTGGGATGGGTTGATAGAAAATCAGTAATAATTATGACTAAAAATTATGGTGACTTTTCATCTAGGCGCAGATGAAGAATGGCTTGAAGAAAGTCTTTGTAACAATTGGTATTTAGCCATATGAAAAAGTAAATGGCGAGTTGTTTGGTAAAAGGATATTATTGTTTAAATATTTTATGGCAAGTCTTGTCTTACTTTGGAGCAACGATTTGGCTAGAAACAATTAAAGCTACTGTTCTGATTTCCGCACAAGTTTCTGGCCTTTCCAATAGAAATCCTACTTAATGTGATACCATAAACTTAGAAATTCTTTTGTTAACAAATGCGTAAACGGACCAAGATATTACCTTCCATTATCTTGTTTGTTTTTTCTTGAAAAGTTACGATCATCTAAAGAACGTAATTGGGTGCATGTAATGCAATTAATTACTGCTTTAAGTACACCCATAAAAGTAACCTACTTTAGGGTGCCCAAAAGGCCCCACACATTCCTAAAGTAAAAGCCCAGTTTACACCACCCACTCAACTTGGAGCTCATTTCGCTGCCTGCACTGCGAATGTGGGTGAAATCATGTTAATGAAGTTGTTTACCTGCAATTCATAGCCCTCGTTTCCTCGCCCAATTAGTTTGTCACTTTTACTGCAGGCAGCTCGACTTGGAGCCGTTTAGAGCCGAGTTCAGCGCCATTTAGCCAAGGTTCAGTTTCACTCGGGCCAATTTTCCACCTGGTGAGTGTGCCACTCGGCTGAAGGAAGTCGCATTCGAAGTAAAATCGGAGGAGGAGGTGGTCTAAACGCTGCTCTTGATTGATTTGTATCAACGTTGATTAGGCCAAAACCAACAATCATGGCCGAGGCTGGGGCTTGAGGTTTTGGCCTTGTTAAATCGATCGATTGGCATTGACAGTGACGGGCAAATTTTGTATTCCGCAAACGCAAACGAAATCGCAGACCAAACAAACCCGGTTAAAAGGAAAAGAAAAGTAATGCGAATGCAAACGAGTATCTTTCTAATACGTTTATTTACCTTTTATAGCATCTGAAGTTTTGTCTCTTGTTACATTTTCTTACATTTTTGTGTGTTTGTGTTCGATTGTTCGATTGGGCCTAGCATATATAAGCATTAAGTTAAGTTAAGTTAAGTTAAGTGTTTAAGTATTAGTAGACAGTCAAACCTCTTAAACGAGCAATGGTTGTCAGTTCGAAGCTCGCTTGAGAGGTTTGAATGGTTCGTTCGCACTACAACTAAGGAGCTTTTCGTTCCGAGTTCCAAGTTCCGAGTCTTAAGCTGATAGTATGCCGACATATGTATTCAGAGTGAGTAGTCCTAGCAAGTAAGTCTTATAGAGGGGGCGCCTAAATGCGCACACATACGTGGGGGTTTATAGTTAGGCATAGGTATAAATATTAAGCTACGGTTCGTTCCTAGGGGGATCCCTTCACAGAGGAGTCCAGCTCTATGGCGGAAAGTCCGGGGAAGGGCGTCTCCATTTCTCCATTCTCCATCTCCATCTCTCGATCGTACATCTACTAACTAGATTATGAGCGGTGCTAAGTTTTGAGCTAAGTAGAATTTCATGCTAGTTTCTGCCTCTCCACCTGCAGCTCGGTTTCTGTTTCTGTCTCTGCTTCCATTTCCATCCTCCATCTGCATTTGGAGCTCCATCCACTCCACCGGTTCCATCTTCTCCGTCTCCAACCTCTCCAACTGGCTTGTTAAGAGGCCATTCACTGGCGTTGACGGTCTTACCGCTTGTGTAACGCTCGCTTCTGCATATTGTCCCAGACAGCGATGACCGTCAGCTGGAGCAGCAGGAACAGAGCCCCGGCAATTATGAAGCCTGGATAGAGTTGTAAAAAGAGTTGAAGAAAATTTACGAGCTTATTTAATTAGCTGGGCACTCAGTCGGCAAGTTGGCAAGTCCGTGCGGCTCTTTCGTTTTTTTAAAACTTTTCTAGAGGCTAGATGGCGCGACGGCACGCGATTAACGCAAATCAATTCGCCACGCTCAGCGATACCAAATAGATGGAGCCGACTTGGATAGACTTGCCACCGTGCTACACATTGGTCTGGACCCGAGACCCAAGACCTAAGTGATCCCCAATCCCCTGTGCCCCATCCCCATCCCCGTCCCCATCCCCCACTACTCACCATAGCCATTTATGCAAGTGTCCGATTTGGTGCCCAGGTCCAGTTGCAATTTGGCCAGGCCATCCAGACCACCGGCCTCCAAACCGCTGCCTCCCGGAGAATCGGCGCCATTGAAGGCGAACTTATCGGTGATTTGTATCGATTGCACCAGCAGAAGGTTCTCATCGCCGGCCGCCTGATGACTCACATCACGTTTTTGGCGTTCCGACTTAATGGCCAGCTCAACTGTGAAAAGGTAGCAGCGCATCCATCGAGCAGAAAATCACAGAAGACACAAAAAATTGCAGGCGAGCAAAGAGAAGCGAGAAGGAGAAAAAGAGGCAAACAAGAAATGAAATATGTTTTCTGGGAGCTGTTCTGTTCTGTTCTGTAGTGTTCTTTTCTGGTCTGTTGTGCTACCAAACCAGGGATGGTGTACCGCTGAGGAAGGTTCATAAATCCCGGATGGGCCATATAGTACGGCATTCCAATTCGGCCGACCGAATGATAAAAGCTATTGGTGTCAGCCTTGTTATGGTCCATACTCTTTTTAATGGACACATCTTTGTAGATGCAGTGCAAACTCCTATAACTTTTTTACGGCCATAAATAGATTGACTTTTAAAATTTAACAGGAAACCAATTTACTTTCAATCCTATTGAGTTATTGTTATTGGACTTTTAAAAGTACCTTATTTTTTTGGCTAAAAACCGGCCATTATTTATGCTTTCGATACCAATTCTAACAGACATAGATGTTAAATAAATGTGTTTACCTTATAAAGCTTGGTATTTTTAAATATTCTTTGTAAATACAAAAATTGGATGATCCTACATAAATTCTATAAATGTTCTTGGGTTTTAAGGAAATAAGATACAAAATGATATTAAATTCTGAATTTTTCTACAATCCACTGGTTATCTAAGCTTCTTCTAAGAAATATTGCAACCTACTCAAAAACTCAGCTATTTCTGAAGATTTCCTTCCGTCGGTCAAAGTAAATGTCACATGTGCAACACCATGTGGCCCCAAGAAACTAAGACCCAGATGGTGCACCTCTCGAGAGGTCACTGGTTGGTGGATTGGTGGCTTGGCTGGCCTTCCATCCCTGGTTTCGAAGCTGGCCGAGAAGAACCGTTTACTTACCGCCATCAGTGCCGTTGAGCACCGATCGCTTGCGACGACCGTAGGACAGCAGCGACTTGAGCTCGCCGTTCTCATCGTTGTCGCAGATAACCGGTTCGCAGCGCGGTATGCAGGGCGTGACCAGGGCGCGGAACTGCACCAGCTCCGAGGAGGGGAACTTGAAGGCGTCGAACTGTGAGAGCAGCACCTTGCGATTGCTGGCCAGCTTTTGCATGGCACTCATTATGTACTGGTCCGTGGGACAGCCGTTGGCGTCGATCAGTGTGATTTCGGCGCTGTCCGTCCCGTCCATGGCCACCAGTTCCCTTACAAAGATCTCGTACGGGCTGTTGGCGTCGACGATCTCGAATCGCAGTGCCAGCGGATCCCCGACCTCGGCGATCCTCTTCATGTCGCTGCCATCACGTGCGGTTATCTTCATGATGACGTTCGGTGAATCGACGATGATTTCCTCGCTGAGCGTAGACTCAATCTCTCCAGTTACACCCAGATCCACATTATTAACCACCGTCTTGTTGGTCAAGTCGTACTGGCAGGATACGGCCAGTCCAAGATCGGAGGAGGTGACAATCATGTCGTGGTGCTGGATCACAATGTCGTTCATATACCTGCCGTAGGCACTCTGTCGCACATTGCATTCTAGATCGTTGTACCGCATCTTGAGGTCAAACTCCAGAGAGTTGTTCACATTCACAGCGCAGGATTTGGGTGCTCCCTTGGCGTAGACCTTGCCGTCGAACAGTTTGGAGGTACGGATCTTGGTCACCATCTCGCCTGAGCGGCAGTCGATGGAGACATTGTAGCAAGCGGACTGCTCGTAGGTGGCCGCCTCCTCGATGGAGAGGTAGGGCTCGGAGAGATCCGTCAAAGTGGCCCGGCTGTGATGGGACAGGCGGCACACCAGCTCCCCGGTCTCGTTGTAGTCGTACGAGTGACACCGGAACGGGGCCGTCAGGCAGAGGTCGCGGCATTCGTCCAGGGTCTGAACGTTCTGGTGCACCGAGTCCACCGTCTTCAGAATGCGACCCGCTACGCGCTTGAACTCGCACAGCTTGCTGGGCTCCTCCGCGCAGTTGTTCTCCAGATAGTCGGCGCCATCGTAGGCCGCGATGTTCGCCTCGTCCGACAGCGTAATGCGATCCATGTCCGAGAGCTCGCACAGGCCAGAGTGCGCATAGTAGTTGGCCGATCTTCAGGTGGATCGGGGTGCACAGAGAAAAATAAGGGGGGAAATGGTGAAATGACATTTTTTTGGGCAAAAGAAATGTGGTACTTAAAAAATATAAAAGAAAATCTAGTTATTCTTAATTGTTAGTAAAGACACTGATCTTGCGTAAATTCGCTTTTGGTAATACAAATGAATAACAATATTATTTATAAATTTTAAACTTTTTATTTACGATAGGAAACAATCCACATTGCAAAAACCAAATAGACCCAATGCATACTTTTATATTTTTTCGTGTGTCGCAGAGTGCTTAGTGGTTTCTGACGAGTGCTTTGGGGAGGAGTAAAGAGGTGTGTGCACCAAAGGAGGCGGGGTGGGTGTTTCAGTTCAAGAGGGTGGCTCTGCTGTAACGGTACCCCAGCACTTACCGGCAGGTGAACTCCGTCTCGCCCAGGCAGAGCTCGATGCAGTCGCGCCGCGTGGCCACACTCTGGCTGGCCTTGGCCCGCTCTGGGAGTCGGTAGCCCTGGACGCGATCGATGCACCAGGCCTTCGAGCAGGGACGCACTCCGAAGCAGGATTTCTGCGCGTAAACGGTGAACACGGGGTACTGGGAGCGGGAAAGTGAACCTGTAAAGAAGTGCAGGGGAATGGATGGCCAGATGGGGGCGGCATTCATTGTGATTAGCGGGAAACATTTAACATACAAGCTGCGAGCCAAAGATCGTGATTGGGCTATCGAGTGCTGAGCTGGGTGCTCTTTAAACAGCAACTACACATGGAAAAACTAACTAATACTGAAAGTTTTAATGGGAAAATTCTAATTTAAAGTTCTCTTTGATGCTAAGGACATAATAACAACATTGTCTTGTTTAATCCTTAGTAGTTTGTGTTTGGGAACCCATTAAGTAAGGCAGCACCGCAAAGGAATTCAAAAATCATTTGTAATGACTTACTTTCTCTTTGATTTTGGAAATGATTGGAGTCGTAAACTGAATCACATTTAGGTAGCTTTAGCAACAAACTTTTAAAATCTACACTTGAGAACTTAGAGCTTTCATTGGTACTTCTCATTGTATCTATGATGTTTGTTTTGCTGCCGTCATTAGGATTTTGTGGCGTTTTAAGAGGCTTTGTAGAGGGAACTGCACAGACTGGCTATAGGACCCAATCCTTCTCCAAGCCTATTTCATTTCTTTTCTCCCGGCGCAGCCAAAAGTCGACTCACCTGGCAACTGATCGGCGGTGCTGCGGAACATGACACACAGGCCCGTCTCGTAATTAACCGCGCTGCAAGATTCATTGGCCTGGCAGGCCTCCAGGCAGTCGGTCAGCATGAGGGTGCCGGGCAGCGTTTCCAATTGCTTGGATGGCGCCGATAGCACGTACCTGCGATGGTGGATTAACCGGAAAGTAACGCACATAAATTCTGGGGTTCTCGTTGGGGCTTTGGGCCAACCCAAGTGGGTGGTTTGGCGGCATTATAAATGGGGGAAACCACCTTTACGATGTGTTAACAGGCAGTGGTGGGTATAATTTATGCTGCGATTGTCCCTGCTCCACGGGATCCCATGGTACTCGATGGTACTTAATGGTTCTCAATGGCACTTCATGGTACTCCATGGACAACTAATTGTCCGCAATTAAGATTTATGTTGCTTGCCGGTGACACTTACCCTGTTATGAGTTCGAAGCCAATCATATCCGGTTCGCAGTCCTCGTCCACCGAAGAGGAGCTCCCCGAAGGTGTTGCCATGGGAGCGGGGCCCAGATCATCGGCCTTGGTCTCGGCGGCAGGTGATATAGCAGGTGATGCTGGGGCAGGGGCGGGGGCATTGGCAGTCGCAGTGGCAGTGGCAGTGGCAGAATCACCTGAGGAATCTGCAGAGCCAGGTGGCGATGCGACAATCGCTTCCGCTGGCTCAACGCTCAACGGTTTTGGTAGCTCGCTTCCGTTCGGCGCCGCAATTCCCGCTCCCGTTGCCGGAATCGGTGTGGCGTTGTTGCGCGGAAATGTCTTCAACGGTTTCACCGCCGGCCGCTTGGGCAGCTTGCGTGCCGCCACCGAAGAGGTGTCCACCAAAAGCAGCATTAGGCCCAGCAGCGCCATCATGCTGACTCCTCGCTTCTTTGTCATTGACCGCAGTTGCATTTTGGCCTCTGTGTTCTGTATTCTGTATTCCGGCACTCTGGAAGCGAAGGAAAATGGCAAAAAGAACGTTTTGGTAGCTTGGTTTTTAATTAGCATTTCAGTGTCTTCCCACTCCCATGCTTATCTCGTGATTAATTGCCCCGGCAGTTACAGTTAAGCTTTAATAATGGGTTTAATACGGGCTATCCAGCTGTGCAGTTGCAGTTGCAATCGCAATGGCAACGCCCACCAGCACGAAGAAGCCAGCACTGATTAATTGCCCAGGAATAGATGCAAAATCAATTTGGTTGATGGTCCCATCAGAACCTTGGAGAGGAAAAACGGCTGCAGTTCGGAGATCTAAACGCTGCTCACACGCACGGCCAGAGGAATTAAAATAATGCCACTTAGGCATTGGCGCACGCACAGGAAGCCAAGAAGCTAGGCTACACAAAAAAGAATCCATGGCCGAAAGCACCTGGACTTTAAGCCAAGAAGCACTAGCTGTTAACTGGAATGGTCAGCTGGAATTCTGATTGGGCCCCTCCGATCACAATGCGATCGATACGGAGGAGAACACAACTGTTGGATGCTTTATGTTGGATCGTTAGTGGCTTTTGCGGTTCTTTTTCAGTTTCAGCTTCAGCTCGAGACCCAGTACCCAGCTGCATGGAAAATGCATTACGTGTAATATGCGTTAAATCACAGAGAGCCCGGCTTTTCTATCCACATGCGCTCGACTTGATTTCCGCACTAATCGAATTCGACTGCAGTTTGAAGCTGCAGCTCCGTCTACAGCTTCGTGAGTGCCTCATAATCAACGATTATGCAATTGTCTGCCTGCAAATCAATTTCCATGGTTGCTGGTCAATGACACGGACTGCCCAGCAGAGCGAGTCGCGTGCCCCTCGCAGGTACCTCAACTCGATGTATTGCAATTCAATAAAATAAATAAGAGAGGAAAACATTCTAATTACCCGGTGGTATAACCCAGCTGGAGAGAACTACTACCAGCCAGTCAGCTACTGGCCCACTCAAATCACAATTTAATGCTGTGGGTCAGTTGCCTTAGTGGGCCAATAAACTAATCCACAGATCCGCTGCTGCAGACTCACAAGCTCACGGACATGGACATAAATTTCCATTTGGCAGCCGAGCTGCTCCTGCTGCGGATCCCGAGATTCGAATCGAATGGAGATTTATATATATGCATGCTCGCATCGGGATGTCCGAGCATTTATCAGCCAGCTTAGCAACTTGTTTCTCATTTAGCACACATATTTACAGCCAAATTTGACAGTTTGTTTTGGCCAGGCTTTATGGAGTGTTGTTTTGAGTGAGTCTTGTTCAGATCTGGTTCGAAATTCGGGCTAATCCCACTGCTTTCCTGTGCTGTCTAGGTGCCGATAGAGCACTTTTATGACACCAATACGCCAAAAACTAGTTGCCACTTAATTAGAATGGCGAGTGATTGGTTTAGTTGTTGTCTTGGCTGGCTGGCTGGTTGGAAAAGTGTGCCAGGGAATGACATAACTACCATCGGAGCTTATCTCAATTGAAGCGCTGCTCAGTGTAACTGTAAGCAATGTGTGCAACTCGCCGCAGAAGGAGATGGAGCCAGGTTCTCCAAGTTGGCCAGAAAAGCCACTTGGCAACTACTTCTTGGCCTGGCTGCTAGCTGCTAGCTGCTATCTTCATTTCATGGCTGGCAATTTGAAAACTGCACCCGCTGGCCATCGTCAGAAGGAGTTGGCTCCGCTTGGATGTGGGTCACCTCGAGTTATTTCTATAGAAATTCTTTTTTGTGGCTGGCAGAAATTTCTCAAAGTTAGCGACAAATCTTCAATTAATGGCCAGTGAAATTTCTCAACTATCAAAAGAGCCACAAAACTAGTTTCCCTTGGCTGCGGTGTATCGAAAAGCAAAAACAAAAAAAGGCAAGAAGCTTTGGGAAAATCTTGACAAAACTTTTCATTTCATGGCCCGAACCTAACGGCAAATCAACCGCACCAATTCGAAAGCCATTCGAAACCCTAATCTATGCACCCAAATCCATAAACATGATCTCCGAGCTCACGAAGAAGCAGCTCTAGACGTTGAACGCATTTCGGATCCAATACCCCACCGGAATATTAATGAGTTTGGGTCACCATTTGGCCCGGCTTATTTCGTAACAGGGCAATGAATTGTGGATCACGTAGTGCAGAGATTTGTCACTCGGATTCTTAGACTCTTGGATTCTCGCCCAGGCAGCGAAAGTCTTGCACTCTTTTGACATTCAGGTCTTGACTGGTCGGAGCCCCAGCTAATTGCCATTAAATGGTCGCATCGAACCGTTGACTGACCCAAATCACTGGTCACCACCAGGATTCCCAGTGGATGGTGGATCGACAGGGGAGCAAGAAGTCTTGACCAGGCCGAAAGTTAATTGCCTGCAGAATTCTGCACATTTGGGAGTTGACGGGTTCTGCGCGCCGTGTTTCCGGCATGGCAAAAATGCCAGTTCCAGCTCCGCGGATTTATCTCGAAACTGGAAACTTGGAAACTTGGATGCTCGGATGCTTGGATACTTGGATACTTGGAATCTAATGTGACATCTCCTCGATGCTTTTTGTGCTGACATTCACCCAAGCTTTCTCTAATGATCCATTGACCATTTTCGTTTAATTGATCGACATGTGGACATCCTGTTCGCCTGACAATTGACACCTTGTCAGGCATTGAATGTCAATGAATTGCAGAACGCGTTTTCAATTTTTACCTTGGTCACTTGAGAATGTGGCAGGGGTTATTTAACTGTTTCGGAACAGGACACGCACAAAACACACGATTGATTTGTTTCTTAAAAAATAGTTTTTTGATTGTTTAAGTTGATGGACCGAAACTACGCGAACCGCTCGAGCGACGTCCTCACTGTCGAAAGTGGAGCGCCCAACTGAATCTTGTGCGATTTGGATAAACGTTCTTATGCGAAACTCTTCGAGGAACTCCAGATTCCAGATGCTGGGCAAGATCGGATCGAGTTCGTTAGCTTCTTCTATCGATGGAGCGCTAGCGACCGCCAGTTCGAGCACCTTGACACTGAATGCTCGCTGCGAAGGCCGCGGAAAACGTTTTCAAGCTGGGAAGCCGACCGTCGAAGGCCCCAAACGACGTCGGCAGAGACAGCGGCAGAGGCCGAGGCAGCGGCGACTAACTCTCTTTTGGCCAAGAAGAAAAACCGGTAGATGGCGGAAAGCTAATGGCTTAAGCAGCCGCTCTTCGCCAGCTCTCTTCCGCAGAAGAGAGCTCTTCGCTTGCAACTTTCTTCAGTCCCAGCTCTAGCTTCAACTTCAACTACAGCTTGAGCTACGACTACAGCTTTTCTCGCCAAGGGTCCACAGCTCTTGGGTTTCTCGTTCTTGTCGGAAGTAATAAAATGCAATTATAACAGTCGAGGCAAATGATTTTCTAATGCGATTGCCTGACACGCAGCAGCGGCATTGAATTGCACTGAATAATGCCAAATTGAAGTGCCACAGCGGGCCATAAAAGAGCGGCAGGTGCACGGATCACTCAGAGAAGAGTCTCAGATGCCCCGCGATTTTCCAGGGGGGAGGGAAGTAGAACCCCGAGAACCTTGCAGCTTAGCTTTCTAATGACCAAAGTTGTAAGTACCAGAGGAACTTCACGAGCATTACCTCAACGCACGCCTAATTAAGTGCGCGATAACAATCGAAGGCAGAGCTAAAAATAAGAAATAAAGAGTTGAAAAAACGGGGAGTGCGGAATGAGGTCACTGATTGTGGGGGCAGCTTAGTCAAGGCAACCGGGTTTGATACAGCGTTTATGCAACCACACTGCACATAGTAACACCACCAGCAATCAGCAGTAGTTGCGCCACAAAGAAAGCGGAGGCTGTCTCGAATTTGTCCGTCACATAATGCAATTAAATATTGACGCGCAATCATCGAAAGCACAGCGAACTGCACTCGTCGCACTTTTCCCGCGTTTTCAAGCATATGTATCTGAATCTCACTCTCCATCCGATGCACTGCATCCGATTTCCACACTTGTCGGGGCAGTGATTCCAATCCAGATTCGACTTTGATTCTGCAGCGATTGTCGCTTTGGGCCATAATTGAGGCCTCTCCGCGTTCGATTAACGCCTCTGAGGGAATTATACAATTTTTCCAACAATGAACTACATCGAAAAGATCTGATAAAGAAATTATATAAATTGTGTCTTTCTGTCTTTCATCTCGGAAAAGCTTTGGGAGTTGGGATCGAAGTAGGAAGTCTGCAATCGGCTACCGTCATCCGGATTCGCTCCTTGACTTTGGAGTCGGAATTGGAATTGGCGTGTGAATGGGTAGACCCCCAGTTCTCGAGATGGTCAGGGATTGATTGGGATACCAGAAGAGTGGGTGAACTTTGGATTGAGTAATTGGAAATGTCAGAGTTTTGCTCTAATTGCTATCGCATGCCGCGATCGTTGCCAAAATTACGAAGCTTGCGATTCTCGGGAAGCCATTCTTCTCGATCTCATGTCAGATATTTCCCGAATGGGGTTGGACAACGCTTACATTCACACTCGAGAGCGCCGAGTTTGTTGCTCCCTCTTATCAAGGCCAGATTCACTGCGGCGGATGGTTAGAGATATATCAATACTCGACCGTTAGAAGGAAGTGGATTAAAATGGGCCATCGACTGATTTTCGACGTGTTCTGATTTCTGTGTCGATCAATATTCAAATATTGGTTTCCATTCTAGGTCCGAGAAACTGTGCCAAGAAACAGTGCCGAGAGTGACGGAACAACCGCGGGGTGTTGCCCTGATCTTGTCCAGAGTTTCGAGGTTCGTTTGCAGAGCAAACAAAGTTTAGGCCTCCATTGAGTGACATGCAAATTTCCTTTCGATTTTTCACACATTCTCTGATTGCCGCGTGGGCTGTTCCTGTGTTCCAAAAGACCACCTCCCATTTTCATTTCCCCAGAAAGTGGAGGCCGATCAGGAGCAGGAGTTTATGTTTCCGGCAATCATTCGAAGAAATTCGCTGTGCAGCTCGTTTATTCGTCTCGTGTCTCGATTGTTTGCAAATTGATTGGTCCCCACCTCAGATTCGTTTTTACTTGGAAATGCACTTGGAGTTGGCTCATTAGAAGTGGAGCTAGTCTCTCACTCTTGAATTTCAGTGGGTTCATCGCAGTGGTTTACTTTCACTCGGAACGGAGAGAATTTTTGGCGAAATGGAAAGGATTGCGATGGCACGCAAAGATACAAATGTGAGTCATCAATCTTCGGCGAGTGTTTCTCCAGATTTGCGCTGGTAATCAAGGGAGGGAGTTAAGATCTGCAGGTAAGGAGTAGCCAGTGGAGTCCTAATGACGATAAGAATCGCACGCATGATGAAAGTGTGATCCGGTGACCCCGATTCGAATCGAAAGGTGAACTTCATGAGGTGGAATGGTAACGATGTTCCTCTGATTGCACCGCCATCTCATTTGTTTTGTTTCACTTTTCAATGGCTCCCTTCGGCTCTCTCTAATTGCAGCTTTCTATGCAGAGGAAGGAAAAAACATTCTATCAGAATTTTCACTCTTAGCAAGTGTCTCGTTTGGCCTGTGCCACTGACTGACTGTCAGTACCTTCGGCTCCACCCTCCCCTGCCACTGCCTCTTGGTCTAGAATTCTTGGCTTAGATGTGGTCTTGGCTTGGTCGGCGGCATAGAACTGTCAACGAGCGTTTAACCCAGTTAACGCCCTTCGCCGACGACAACTTGGTGCTGTCTTGTACTTGGACTGCCACCACAACTACAGCACTCTGCTCCCAAGTTGGGATCCATTCGACACGAGACCATGGCCACAAAAACGAGCAAGGTGTAAAAACAACACCAGGTGACTTTGGGGGAGGAGTAGGAGGACTGGATGGGGGATTGGGTATATCCAAAGATAAGAGAGGCCTCAGACTGACTGAAGGTGAAGTTGAGTGATGGCTCCACCTCGCCAAGAAGGGGCGGTGGGCGGTGCGGAGGTGTTGATTGTGGCCAGCGGATATTGGCGCACCCAGAGGAGGAGGAAAGGAAGGGGTCCGGAGATCCGAGATTGACCGATGTCTGGCTGTGGTTCTGGTTCCTCTGCATCCAACCGAAGCACAAGATCACTGCTCAAAGGAATTCTGAGCGCGGTGAAAGTTGCCATCTCCATCTGCCCCTTCTCCCCAGAACCCCCTGCACCTTCCACTTTTGCATCAGAAGACACGACAACGGCAGCGACTTGTTGAAATTCTGGTCTCAATAATGACACTTAAGCGATGCAGTTTTTTCGTAATATGAATTTTCCTGTTTGCCGTTGGTCGTTGCCTCCCACTCCCCTGCCTCCTCCCCCTCTTCCACATCTATCATCAATTACAGCAGCGAATGGAGAATCTCGGGGATTCGGAGGCGAAGGAGAAGTCCACCTGAGCTGCAACTCAATCACCGGGCAACATCCAACTGCCATCGGCAGCTTCTGCTTCTAATTGCCGCACTTTTTGCTCCTGCTTAGCCTGGCCAGAGTTGGATTCGGCTGACATGGGTTAAGGGGGGGGATTTAGTGAGTTATGGGCACGCAGAGGTGGCATCGTTGGAGCAATTCGATTGTTGCGCCCATATGGAGAGGAAAGCATTTGGAAAGCATTTCTCCTTCTTTGGGTGTTTTGAAGAGAGGGATTCACTTCGATATGGAGCTAGGCAAATTGGCGGTTTCATATTCCCATCATTAATTCCTCCGCTGATGAATCCGGACACATCGAGAGGTGAGCAGAGGTGATGCAATCTCCCTGCCATCAAGGCTTCCATTTTTAATTTACAATCCCAGAGCCTGCGATTAGCGACGACATTGCAGCAAGTTATGGAGATCGAGATGGAGAAATGGGATGCGGAAGGGGATGGGATGGGATTTTGTTGCTATTCTCCCAATATTTGCTCTGGGCGTTGGCACACCAGCTCGCCAAGTCGACAAGTCGCCAACTTGTGGCTTGCTCTGTTAGAATGGGCCCGAAATGCAGTTGTCTTTGGAGTGGATGGGTTCCTGCTCAAACGCGGTCTCTGCAAATGAAGGGGTGTGTCTGGCATGGGCTGGAACCTGGATGTGGATGTGGATGTGGAATCAGATGAGGAAGTGCAGGAGGAGCACCTGGGCCCAAGGAGGCAGCACGAGGCGTGCGACATGCAACACAAGCCAATCAAGGCAACTGTCAATAGAGGCAACACCTGTTTCTGCTCCTCGCATCCACTGGCTGCACTTCTTCCACCTGCAGCGACCTTGAGTCGGAGGAGTTGGCTCCTGATGGAGCACCACTTGAGTTGATAAACTATCTGGGCGAGATTCGCGTCTTGCGGGTGTGCGAACCGAACCGGTAAATGGGAGCAATTTTCATCAATTTCACTGCGCGGCACTTGACAAAGCAAACAGACTGTGGATCTGCCCCTCTATTTGCGACTTGAAAATGATCCTGGGTCCGACAGATACGCCTTACTCCGCTCCCAATATTTTCCATTTATATTCTCATCAATTTGCACCAATTTCCACATGCCAGAAGGCAGAGGAGTGGACCTCGAAGTTCGGCTGCCATTTGCAGCTACACAAAAGGGGCATCGCCTTGGAAATTTATGACCGCTTCGCCTGTTGCATGCACCATGCACCGATCACCATGCACCACAAAGTGGAACGGAGCCACCACCACCCATCCCACCCATCTTAACCATCGCCCCATCCAACCCACCAGAACTGGCATCCCGACCCGAAACTGTTACACTTGGCTAATTGATTTATGAGAGCGGGCTTCCAAAATATTTGCAATACAAACACGGGCTAAAGTGATCTTTATATGGTTGGGATATCATACTGCATGTGGGTGGGTTGCCAAACAGAAACTGGGGGAAAAGCTCGAGAGGAATCGTGGCGAACATGTCGCATGGAAGGAACAAGTTCCCGAGTGTTTCCCACAGCCACAGGAAGTGTTCGCTGCCGAACGCATGCCAAAAATGGATCCCCGAGGACAAGACAACCTTGGAGTTGGAGCCCAAACTCGATCCCAAAACGATCACGATTATGATGATCATTGCGACGATTGCGGGAACGGACCATCGAGTGGGCAAAGACAGGTTGGTGGGATTGGGATCGGGATCGGGAATGGTATTGGTATTGGGATGGTGGCAATGTCCCCACTCAGAATTCGAGGAGTGGGATCGGGACTCCGGTCGTTGTATATTGTTTCTGCATTGTAACTGTCACCTGGTGGCAGTTTCCAGTTGCCAGAGTTGGCAGAAATAATAGAAATTATATTAAATGGGCATTTGGGGAGTGCGCACGCCGCGACTTCCGTGTTTGGTGTCTCTGCACAATGGGCCATTCCGAGCCACATCGCGGGGTACATCTGTACAGTGGGGTCCGGTTAAGGGACCTGGAGTACAAGTGGCTGGACAGGTATTGCCCCCTCCCCGCGAAGAGCCCCAATTTGGCGGGTTATTACAGCATCTGGTAATATTCTCCTCACAATCTAGCACCTCCGATCCCCCAAGATCTTACCCAGTAACTCCCTCGCCGGAATTCGTTGCCACTTGCCATGATGGACACGTGCCAGGCAAATTCTTCTCTGCTCAAATCTTTGTAGTCGAGGCCCGACTATTATGATGGATCTTCGGGGATGACACGACACTTAACAGCGGCATTGTGGTCATGGTTGTTGTTGGGCTGTTGGACTGTTCGGGCAGCAATTTAGGAGGAGAGTACGAGTATTTAATGCCGCTCCTCTTGCGGGAACTCGAGGCAGGCGACTGATTTATGACAGCGCGAAAGAGTGGAGTGGATGGGTCTTCTGGGTCGGGGAGGTATAACTACAAGGGGATCTGCAATCGGAGGGCAATTTGAGGCGGGCGTGGCGCCCCAAAGGAGGCTGCTGCCTGGCAAGAGTCCCACCTGAACCTGGGTCCAGTGCGGAGGCCTATTACGTGATGATGTAATAATTCTTCGAGTCGTTGGCACTTTTATTGCGGAAAATGTTGCATAAATCAAGGCGGCAATAAACGGATCTCCACGGATGCCCCGTGAGTCCACGCTTCATTCGATCGCTGATGGAAACAGGATGCCTTAAACATTTCATTTGCACCCAGCACCCATAAACCCGCAATAATTTGCACCGGGAAATTGGCGCTGGCTTTATCAACCCCACTCTGTGGCATTTTCCGCGGCTTTTCAATTGCATTTTCCGAATTTTGGCTCCGTCATCCCATGGAATTGGAAGTGGAATAGTGGAATAGCGGAGCTGCTTAGAACTCATTCATTCGTCTGATGATGATTTGGGGGACTGCTCTAATCAACCAGCTGGGATAATCAGCAACTTTGTTGCAGCTTCCTCTTACTACCTCACTTGTTCCCCTGGAAAACTCGACCCACGCGATCCTCGACTTCTCGCACATTAGCAAACAAACCGCTTCCCAGATCCCAGTTCATGAAGATCTCAGCGGCAGATGATGATTGCGGAGATGAGAGATGATTCGGCTGGAGGAACGTGATTGTCATTATAACCAAAGCGAGAACTCCAGAGGTCCAGAGAGGGAGGCCCACGCAGAAGCCAAAGAGCGGACTGATCAAACAGAGGCGACTATAAAAGGATAAACCCTGGGCAGAAACCATATTGCAAAATGCAAATGAAATGATATTGATCAAGACCATCGTTTTGTGTGATGCAACGAGCAAGCCATCGATGTTTTATGGATCAGTGGGTTATCAATCAAGTCATCGAGGATTATCGCTGTTGTTAATGGTTACGCCAATGGATGTGCCCCTCATATAATGGCAACCGATGATAGTGATTAGCATGCATGGTGAGATCAAAATGGTTCTCTCTTCCGCAATCTGTGGATAGGTGGACACCTCCCCCGAAGTCATCTATAAGAACTGTTCCTCCTGCTCCTCGACTTTATCTCCATAGTCACGATTCGGGGGAACTCCGGAATACTACTCCCACCACGCGTCCGACGCCTTTTAAATGGGCCAGTGACTCCTCGACCGACGTGATTAAAATGTCAAAAGACGCCGCAGGGCAGACCGCGTTGGATAACTCACTTTATTTATTATGCCCGATATAATTAAATTAATTTCTGCTCGCAACGGAACTTGGATTTTCGAACTTGGAGAGGAAGGCTGGGCGGTTGTGGGCGTGGCTTTGGCCCCGAAATGTATCGCATCGTGAACCACGAAGATCTTGGAGAGCACTTCCCATTTGCATTTCTGTTGCTGGGTAATTCCTCCTCTTATTTCCCATTGCGTGATTCGGCAACGGATTCTTGGCATTTCGAACACCTTTTTGGGTGTCCACAGGGGAAGGGAGTGGGACTCGGAATGGGAATGGGTTGGAAGGTAAAGGGTCAGAGTCTGACAAAACTATAAACAAAGCCACACACAAACCAAGAGCAAATTATTGGGCAGACTTGGCCAGAGACTTGGACAAAGAAGTGGAGTCGAAGGGAGAGGAAGGGAAACTGCTTTTTGATGTTCGGTAATTGGCGGTTTGGCAGCACGCGAGCCGAAAAAGAGGTGGAATCGGGAGGGGAGGAAGAAGACGTCCACTGGAGTGGTCTGGGCTGGAACTTGGGAGCTGGACGAGGGGTCTGTTCTTCCGACAGCCGGCGCTCTGCTGAACTGAACCCCAGCTGAAGTCCCGGTCGAAACTCAAACCCAAACCCAAACCAAAACCCAGAACCCAATCACAAACCCTCGGAATGGTAACGAGCGAATTTCGGGATTTCGGCGTGACGCGCTTTCTGTTCTCCAGAGGGGAACCCCTTCGCATGGAGATGGAGAACTAACTAACTAGAATCTAGTTCTTGGGATGTCGCTGTGGTCTTGTTCCTCCTCCCCGTCCTCCCATTTCCCATTTCCCGACCTCATGTGGCCGTTGTTGCTGTCTCCTCTTTTCATAATAATTGGCAGTTTACAAATGTTCTTTCGCTTTTGATTTTGCTTCCAGTTCTGGCTATTTCTGATTCCATTTGTACATCTGTACTTTCAGTTCCCCCTAAACGCCGCGGTTTCCCGGAGAGAGTTCGGAGGGGAACTAGCGGTACTGTGCACTGGGCTCTGGGTTCCGTTGAACTTCGGCCAGAGATCCCAGATCCGACATTTTTGTGGCCAATCTCGCTGGGAATCCAGAGCAGGCATCCGCCGCAAATAAAGTCGGCAGTTTATAGGCGTGAAAACTAATTAGACAGCGGAGTCAGTCAGGAGTCAGATGGTACAATAAATAAGCACCTCCGAGGGCAGGGGCTTCTGGAGGTTCTCCTCCTTTATTTGTGGGTTTGTTTTGGCGGCTAATGAGCAAATGCAAATCACAGCTCCAACTAACCGCTAAGTGTGACTGCACCCCCGGAGTCACCCCTCCTCCTCCCTTTGGTGGGCGGTTTGTGGGCGGGCTGTTTGCCCATGCCCCCCGTTCCTACCACTCCATTCTATTGTCCGCCATCCGAAATCCACCAACCTCCGACCGCCAACAGATGCCAGATTAGCATTTAAATTGTAGTTACATTTGGCCAAAGCAAACGCAAACCGAAACCAAACTGAGCTGCAACTCCAGCCACAGCTCCACATCCAAACTTTAGATTATTTTTCATTCTTGTTTTCCTCCGTGGCGTTGCATTTTCCGCTTTCCTCTGGGCGAGCGTTTACCAAATGGAATTGTTGTCTTTTGTTTTCCTATAGAATGTAGTCTGTAGTGGGAGCTGCTCCTCCCCCGGATTCGGACTGATGTTATCAAACCATGGCCTCCGGCAGAAGTTTCCTCTGTTCCTCGGCTCGGTGTGCCAAGGTAGCAATTTCAATATCAAAATTCTGGCCTGGCCTTTGGTCCGCTGCAGAAACCGCAGAACTTAAAACCAAACCAAGTGGAATGAATAGAAATGGAAACGGAATGGGAATCGGAGGACCGAGTTATCAGCGGTTCAGGTGAGTCCGCCCAACGGTAAACTGCCAACGCCAACGCCTTCTTCGGCATATCTGGACTCCGTTTCGGAACTCCTATGCCATCTCTTTGGCCAGAGACCAAGTCCAACTCCATTTCCTTTGCGGATTCGGATTCTGTCAGCGCACCGCGTTCGCAACATTTTAATTCGAATTAATTAACATTTTTGGCAGTCGACGGCCGCCGGCTCCTCAATCAGTCTGACCCAGTTTTGGGCCAAGCCATTGACTTGAGCTATTCTGCTACCTTTTGACCAGTTTCCCCATTTCCACCCCATCCCGTTCCCATTCCCTTTGGCCACGAGCACTTGACGAACAGAAAAATTGCCCAAATAAAGCTGAATGATAAATTGTCAAGCATTTGGAAAATGACTTCAGAAGTGTGGCAGGCCCCGGGGCTTCCTATCCGTATTCCCCGTTTCCAGTTCTCCAGAGAATCTTGGAGAATCTTACTGTGACGTGGGGGGGGGGGAGATTAATTTGCAGCTGGCCAAGTACCGTAAGCGTAGGTGGCTTGATGAGCTCCGTTGGTCAGTTGGCGGGTACTTCTCTTTGGATCTCCTCGCTCCAGCAGATTCGATCTGGAACTGTCCACCATTCGTAGTTCCCCTTTCCCTTTTAGACAGAGTACTAATTAATTGCGTGCTGGAAGCACTCCACGGTAGCAAAGAAGGGGCGGAGATCTCGTCGCAGTCGCTGCTCTGATTGACAGGAAATTGTTATGGCAGAGCCCGATTCCGATTCTTATTTTTAGCCAGTTCCCATCGATTAAGAGATCTACAACTGCGAACCCAGAGTTCAACGGCATCCTGCGGTCAGTTTCCCGTTTCATCTATGTGCTCTTGACATCTAACCCCGCCAGTGAGCAATCGAAAGTTTCCTACTCGCACTCCAAACCCATTCGATCTGAATCTCGGGTCTGCAATCTGCACTCCATCTGCATCTCGGTGGAAATGGGAGGCTGAGTCACTCCCAGGGAGGAGGGTTCCCTGGTGTCCGTGCTCCGCGTGCCCAATCATCCGCCACTCGAGACTCGCCGCTCGAGACGTTCGAGAGTGCGAGAAATGCAGGGAAATGGAGTCCAGCCAAACTCTCACTGCGGAACCAGGAAAGGGGATCCGGAGGGGCAATCTCTCGTGGCTAGTGCAGATGCCAGAGATAGCACTCGAGACCATGTCGACTAATTGCGGTTATAATATCAAAGTCGACATAACGCCTCGGTCCACCCTCTTCCTCTCCACTCTCCATTATCCCCGACACGAAACCGAAATCTGGAAAACACGCAACTGTCGACCTGGACGACGGTCAAGTGGCTTTCAGAGATTCCAAACAAAATTCAAACCGGACCAAGAGCCGATGCAGAGATGGAGTTGGACACTAGATGGAGCCGGGTGTCAGGATAATTTGCAGATCGACGCCGCCGACGCCACGCAAATGGAAATGAAAATGATCCGCCTGCAAATGATCGCCGGACATAATGAACTTTCTCGCTTTTGGGGTGTATTTGCGGTGCTTAGTGTTTGGCGGCCAGGAATGGAAACCACCGAAAGGAGATATGCGGTTAGGCGATCAGGAGACCAAGCTACAGTGGAACAATTATGCAGAATTTGGGTCATCTCTCCCAGCAATCGCTGATGAGTTTTCCCAGCAGAGATAAAACAGAGAAGAGCCGAGCCACAGAGAACTCATAATAATTGTGGATTTAATTCAGATGCTGATTTCGAATTCGGTTTCTGTGTCGTTTGCTTCTGGGAAATGGCCGTGAAGTCATTTCGTTTTAACGGCATTTAGAACAGAGAACTTGGAAGAGGAAGGTGGCCAAGTTGCTCCCGAAAAGAGTCAATCCGGACTGATCTGAGCCAGAGAACAAGTGACGAACGTGCCGGTCATCACGATCCTCAACCTCTGGTATTACCAATATGGAGCCGTCGTGCCCATCACAGTCACCTCCAACATCACAGTCGGAGTCACCGTCATCGGATCACGAAGACGCACTGCCTCCTCCTCATTCTCCTCCTCCTGGCCATCGCATCCAATCCCTGTCAACTAATTGCCCGATCTCTTATCGACCAAGGCAACCTGCTGATTTCACGTTGCCAGAACGGTTCTTCTTCCTGTCCGGCGGGTCCAACTGGATCGTTGGATCGCTGATCATCGATCGTTGATGGGTCCACGTTTTTGTCTCCTGTCAAGGTTAAATCGTTCACATCTGCTGCACGTGACCAAGCCCATGAATATTAAGGGGTGGGGTGAAGATGCTCCTCTAATGACAAGAATTCCCATGCTGCATATCTGCGATGCCTTAACCAAAACGAAACCGTTATGGAGGCCCTGGGATGCATATGACAAATGGGCCTCCATCGCAGGGAATATGAAATCTCTTTAGCCTCATTAGCTCCACTTAATCGCATGCACCTCTCCATGGAACGCTGGTTGGATGAGTGGGTAACCAGTTGATGGCCATCAGTACCACCAGGTTTCTGGGTGTTGACCACCTACGGAGATTTGAGAGAGAGATGTGGACTCTGAAGACAGGGGACATTCCTCGGCTGCCGTAAATTTGCTTTAACCAAATCGCAAACAAATCGAGCCGCGCATTGTTGTCCCTAAAAGAGCAGCCACTCCTCTCCCGGGAATCCCCTCCAGATTCCAATTCCTCCATCTAGGTGCGTGAGTCGAGTGACTCCCACTCTGGACGTGGTGAGTTTGTTTCTTTCTGTGTTGGCTGCCAATGCGTCGGCATGTCCGATTGCCTTCCATTGATACTGGCCTCCAGGCTCCTTCCCTGCGGATCCCATCCCATCTGATGCCATCCTATCCTCCAGTTGGTCTTCGTTAGCGGCTGCTTCACCTACTTTCGGCTGCCATGTCGCCATTGCCTGCCCCCCAAATCCTGCTCCTGTGCGTAGTGTTCAGTTTGGTCTCCATTTCCCGATGCTGTCATCGCCTACGTTGCTTGTGCTCGTTGTGTTCCAACTGGCGGAGCTGGTGGAGATCTGTGGCCAACGCCCATTAGAGCCAGAAACAGGGAGACAGAGCCGAACTCTACGGCTGCCATTTGGCGGTAATGCGTTTCAATTACAATTCGCAATGAACGCGTTCAAAATTTCATTGGTCTGCTCTGATCTTTGGGAGATAGCGGGAAAGCCTTTCCTTTGTTCGGATCTCGAGGCTCCAGGTCTCTATGTCTGCCTCCATCCCGCTGCTCCACTCCCCCCAGGGAAAGTGTTGGAAATTGATCCGCAAAGTAATTGCATTTGCACTGCCATTCCGCAACAATCCTTTTAAGTAGCTCCATTCCCCGTTCCACCTTCCCCTGCAAAGCCTCCGGCTGGCCCACATTTGCATGGCTACATGAGAGCTCCTCAATTAAAAGGCCGAGACAAGCAGCTCCACTCTTCCTGATCCCTGGCCATGTTCCACTTGACTTTAATTGGATTTTGTTTACTTTTGGGCACATTTCCTCAACCGGGAAGAGAAACAGGGGCAGAAACAGAAACAGAAGGAGTGCGGAATGCGACACGACACACGATGACAAATGTTGATATTCAAATGGCACCGTTGGGGGCGTCAGGAGCGTCAGCGGGCACTTGTCTTCGGCTGGGTTCCTGAACTAGCTGGACGGGGTTTTGGATCTCGGATGCTGGGCCTTTGTCACCAGAAGACTGGAGAGTGGAGGAGCTGTCCCCTGGCAAGCGACACCCGCAACTGGCATTCCAATCGATTGTTGGCCATGTTCCTCCGCGGAATCTGCGGTCTTCTTGGCCGGGTGAGAAAAGTAAGCCGTTGGATGGCCCTCCTCCTTGGATCCCCTATTCCATCCTCCACTTTGTTCTGTGATCTCCTCCATTCAACGCAAACAGGCAGCAGATGTTTGAAATGTTTGCGCGACTTTGTCAACGTTTCCATGTCTTCGCCGCCTTCTGTTTGGTGTCTCCTCCGCCTTCTGTTTGGTGTCTCCTCCAATTGAATGCATTGGAAAATGTCCACAGCACCTGTCAGTAGCACCAGATGTTGGGTTTGGAGTGGAGATTCCAGTGGAGAGGCAACGCTCATGGTACCGTTGGGTGGATGGCATTCCAGTGGGAGAATCTCCCGCAGCAATTAACTCTTTCCACTCCGGAATGCTCCAATGACTCCCCAACAAATTGGGTTAAGCCTGCAGTTTGCATAAAACAAGCTCCGTTTAGCATGCAGCTCCTTGTAGATAGAGGTCCGTAGAAAGTGCATTTCCATATCCTAATTCGCTCTGCTCAGAAGTCAGCTCACGACTCCGCTTATCGGGCCCCAAAGCCTTGGATTCCTGCCGAAATGTGTCAATAATTAATTGTATTCAATTAAAGCACTCCCCGATCTCCATCTCCACCTCCATCCCGCTCAAAGTCAGCCGATGCTCGGATTAATTAAGATGCAGTCGGATCAGCAGACAAGCACTGGGATCGGATCGCTCCTGGTTGCGGAGTCATGTAATATGCATTTGAGGCTGGTTTGTCGCTGGATGTGCATCGATATGGCCTCCTCTCCGTCCACGTTTCGGGTAAAAGTGCAGCTAAACATCAATTAGCCCAATTCCCAGGCCGTTGCCACTTTGACTGGCTCCTCTTCTGGGACTTCTGTTTCTGTTTTGGTTTTGGTTTCCACCTCCGTTTCTCTTTCTTCTAACCTCATCTCGTATGTTGCATGTTGCATGTGGCTCACGTTGCATTTCGGCAACCAGTTGCATCTGCAGTTTCCATTGCCATTGCAGATGGGAGTTGAACGGGCTGCCCTTGTGATTAGATGCCGCTCTTCTTCGCCCAGAAGTGAAACCTAGCCCATTGCAATTTTCATTTCATTTCGCTTGGATACTGTCTTTTCCATTTGCTGACCCTCTAATGGGGAGAGGTCTCTTCGGGAGAGCCTTTCCCATATCACTCCATTGTTACCAGCCACCAGTTACCTGGTAGAGTCTCTCATGGTCAGTTCCCGATGCACTCCGTTTGTCTCACGTGCCATCGAAAGTGCGTCGTGCAGAAGTTTCACTTCCCAGCGAACTCGAAAGTGATTCTAATCAAACGGGTACGGATTTAATGAAATAATGCCTGTCGAAAAGGAGAATGTAGAATCGCCACGAATCTCCGCCAGCTTTTCACTCATGTCGAGTGTCAAGCGGACGGGGCTTTCAACTAAATCAAATCCCCGCGATCGACACACATCTGGTGTTCCAGTGGTTCTGGTTTCATCCTCCTCAAGGTCTCCTCTCCATCTCCGTCGACTTCCTTCGATATTCCTGCTCTCGGATTCGGATTCGGCATTCGCGTCACGATTCTGACCAGAGACAAAAGCAAAAAGTCAGGCAGATGAGCGATGGCCATGCATCACTGGCATAGGAATTGGATTTGGGGACACTCCATTTCGCATTCTCATCGGATGTATAATGCAGCAGAACGCTAAACCGGCCAGCGAATTGCAAATGTTCGGCTCGGGAAATGAAAGTTCATTAAATCGCGAAACAAAGAAGAACAGAATGTGTGTAAAACTCCACAGACCTGTTAAAAGTGAAACCTCTAATAGCCAATAATTGCTGACATCGGAGAAATAGAAATAGATTCCCCACCATAATAGATAACCGAGTGGCGTAAAGTCAACACCAGGCATCATTAACCCCCAACATTCTCATTTGTTATCCTCCAACTTTCAACCCGCGGCTTCCAACAGGTTTCGACTTCAGTTTGATTGCGATATCATCTGACGCACATGGATGACATTCTCCCCAGTCGAGATCTATGCAAATAGTCATAAATTGTGGTGGCAGAAGAATTGACAGCCTGGGGAATTGCTTTGACCCACAATGTGATGGTCAGGTGGAGGGAGAATAACTCTTGCTTTCCTCGTTCGAGCGAATCAATTAGCTTGAGATGACTCAAGATGATTTATGATAAAGGTTACTGGAATCAAAGAATCGAAGGGAATCAGATCAAGGCACGCCCTATCCCGCGAATTGGAATGGCATTGAGAACACCTTTCTATAATTAAGCAAACGAAAGGTTCGCAGAAAGATTAATGGACGGGCAAGATGTGTGGACAAGGAATTGGCACAATCTGGGAATACAAATTTGTAATCTTGCATCTCCCCCACGAGAACATCGCATCATACAAGCAGAATTAACAAGGTTCTGGGAGGGGGATGGAGACAAAGAAGGATAATGTCATGAACTTTGAGCCGCGGGGGGTGGACCCCTCCTGGTCCATCTGCATCTCCATCTGAGGCATGACCCGATCCCAGACAGCGTCGCCTATCAGCACTGACATCGCCTAAACAGCCAGGCGAACAACCGTGGGGGATTGGGGATCGGGATCGGGGACTTCAGGTGGAGGAGGGACTTCGAACAAGACTTGATCCTGCTGCTCCTGTTAAATGTGGCCATGTCTACACTACTGGCACAATTTCCAGGCCAGACGTCTTCCCGTTGCTTTTCTTTTTTTGTTTTGTTTTTTATTGCCGTTCCTAATTCCGCTGCTTTTCTGCCTTCCTGTTGTTGTCTTCATTGCTGAGCATTTTGTCAGCGGCATGTTAAGATTTAAATAGACATGCAAAGCCGTGCCACGAGGAATCCAGTAAAGCCTCCTCCTAACCATTTGCAGCGGGCGTAAGATGCACACTTTCGATAAAAATTCGGCTGAAATTCATGCAAGTCGCAAATGCAGCTGAGAAACGAGAGCCCAGAACGGTAGGGACTGTTTTTTTTTTTTGGTTTTTTTTGTTTTTGGCTGCCCGGAAAGGGAACAACATCATTTACAGCACGAGCTGGCTAAAAAGCCTGACTTATTTGTGGCAGCCAGACACGAAACCCGGGGAGCTTGTCATAAATGCGATTCTGTAACCCATTTTGGGGACTATCTGGGTTAAGGGCAAGTGGGACAGCTACTCAAATGTGTCCCACAAGCGCACAAGTCTGGGCATCATAACTCAATTGACTCGTATGCTCGTATGTAAATCGACATAATCAATTTCTTGTGCCGATTCGATTTCCCTGGGAAATGGCAACATATTCATTTCGACTCGAGTGCGGTTTGGTCTGCTGCGATCATAAAGTCTGGATGGTGGGGCCAACCTGCACAGTGATTTATGCCGCGAGGCAGTATCTTGGCCATATCACATTAACCATTACCCAACTCCCAACTCCTGACTCCCACTACCCAAGGAGCTTGGAGATGGGCAGCAGGCAACAGGAGGCCATGTATCTTGGCTTATGACTGACATCCTTTTCGCTTTTGCCTGCATTGTTTGTTGTGGGTTCGTTTTAGTGGGCCGTTTTTGCGGTCAATTGGTCAGGCTTTTGGTTTCGGGTTTCGGCTTGGGTCTCTTTCTATAGCAGAGCTAAAGCCGAAGCCGAAACCATGTGTGTGGAATCCATCGATTCCGCTAGTTCCTGGGCATTGTTCGATGGGCTCCATGCGAACGGCAGATTCGGTTTTTATTTGTTCATTATTGGGTCCGCAGTCCACGTCGCTTTTAAATGAGTTATTGAGCAAATGGCTCTGGCTTGTTTACCTACATACGATGGTATGGTATAGTTCGTTTGTCTGCCTCCTTGGCTCCTGTGCTGTGCCAGTTAGTTAACTAAGTTGGCTTCTTTCGCCCAAAGAGCCTCCTCTCGTATGATTAAATTGAACTCTACTCTGCTCCGTTCCGGATAATGGAAGGCTCTTCTACTGCGTATTTGGGTCAGGCCAGACAATTTGCATTGTGAATCTCCCGAAACCGTTTTGTAATTACACTAGACCCATTGACAACAAAAGGTCGCTTCTATTTCTGGCTACAATTGGCTACGATCCAAAGAAAGTCCCCTTTTTGGGGGCCAAAGAGAGATTATTTATGGGTATGACAAATCAGCGTTCTCCAATAGATTTCCGAAAACAAAAGCCACTCTAATCGTATTAAACGAATTTGCAGGGCTTCTACCCAAAAAATCACTATGTGAACTCCGCCACTCCCCATTCACACTCATCAGAAAACAATTTGCCATTTAATATATCGTTATTCAGCTCGAATCTTGAATTTCTCGTGGGTTCAACAACTCATGAACATCTGCGAAAGATTCAGTGGAGCGGGTTCGCTTATGCTTATACGCTTGGCGCAAATGATATTGACAGGATTAAATTTCAGACAGGATGAAAAGTCAAAGAGAAAGCGGTCCAGCTTTTCACTCGAGAGGGTGAGAAAATGCGATCTTGAGATTGTTCCAATTAAAAGACGTTTAGCACATACTTGAGATGTGTGTTTTAAACCGGCTAATCGAACTTCAATTGCCGCAGGTCAACGGCTGCCTGATGGTTCCAAGTGTCGGGGAATTATTCTTTTCCAAGTAAGACATTTTTTTTTACAAGTTCGCATTTCATTCAACTAATGAGATCCAAGCACCATAATTAAGCTGACCAATTAAAGCAATGCCAGAAAACAAACAGAATCCGAAGAGCTGAACAGCTAATTTGATAATTTGCCTAATCAGTTCATAAAATTTAGAAAACTCGGTTAGTCTTACCATTCCTGAGGAGATAAGCAACCCCACATGAATAAATTTAACACGCAGCCCATTCATGTGCTCAACCGTTAGGTTAAATGGACAAAAGAGACCTTTTAGAGGAGCTATCTGAGACGAAGCTATCTCTTCGGGGTATGGGTATGCAAAGTGTGCTACTGTGTGACCGACTGGGTTCTTTCTTTCATCGGGCCAGGCCCCAGAGATTTGTGTGTTGATCAAACACGCTTTTCTAATTCGAATGCCCCTTCTCGGGGGTCCCAAGCCGTCAACTTTCTTTCTAAACTTTCAATTACGACTTTCAGTTTTTCTGGAACTGTTAAGGGCCCCCCGAAAACGCATACAGGTTCTAAGTGACATTAGCTTGTTACGAGTGTTATTTCTGACCTTCACTACTTAGACTTAGACCCGCATAAAATGGCCCATAAGCCGATTTCCTAGGGCTTAGGTCTCCCCACATGGGAACTTGTCGCACTCGAGCTAATGAAAGTGAGACGAAAGTCTCGTTTAAATGGGAAAACTGCTGGTCAGATGGAGCCGGGATGAGAAATACTATTTATGGTTTTTCATTAAGAAGAAAACCTTTTAAAACAAATTAAAAGATGAGCCTATAATTGCTACATTTGTTAGCTAGGCCTAAACCTTTACGACTTGAGCAAATTAACGCCCCGAAACCATCTAACCCATAAATGGAGCCACAAATTGCATTTACTTGTTCTGCCCCTGCTCTTGAGTTCGCCCACAACTCCGCATCGACACTTGTTGCCGCCGAAAAATAAAAGGAAATGCTCTTTACATAATTTTATTGCCACCGATATGGTCTGGATCCCGTAATCCCGCACTCCCGCAGCCAAGGAGCTGAGAATCAGACACCCACACCCATTAGGCGATACTCAAGCTGAGCACACGAATTTTTGACTTGCCGGCAAATATGCAACTTACGGGATGCCGTTAAACGCCCACGGGATTTGTTTTTGGTTGGATTGGGACGGAGGAGGATAGCAGGAGCTCAGCTCGGAGTCGGAGCCGCACTTTGGAGATATATTTAGAGGGCCCAGAGATCTGGGACCCAGGTTTTGTCGGGACTGCTGCGCCGACACAATAAATAATATGTAACAAAGTCGAGACCGCCACTGCGGCGGTGACTTATGAAGCGAACTAGTGGCGCGTGCGCAGTGGCTTTTATTTCGTACACGGAAAGAAAATATTGCGATAACCTAATGTGTGCTGAATATTGTTGGACATGTGTAGAGTAAGATCCCTTTTCTGGGAAACAATTTTTAGGGAAATTATTGATATGATTTGATTTAAATTAGTTGAGTTATCAGATTAAACTTAATGATCGCATATTCAGGATTATCTATTTAGTTAGATTTAAACCCCTAAAATGGTTCGCCCAGTGTATTCTATGGAGTTCCCCCCGATTGCAGCTTAGTTAATTTCCGCTCTGGCTCTGGGCGCAGTGTTCTGCAGCGGATTAATGTGGGTCAGAGCGGTTGGGTCGCGCGATTTATGCTAAGCGGCGGTAATTGCACAGGGGTCTTGAATCCATCATCGCCTTCTGCGGGGCAGGGATGCCTGACCAGATGCAGATTGCCGCCCGTTTGGAGCACTTTCCCACTTTTCACACGAAAGTGAAGTGGGAGGAGCTGTGCAGCAGGTTCGGCACTTTTCACATGGTTCCCTCTGCTGTCGAGTCAAGCATAAATCAGCGATTTGTTTGTTTGCATCCACGCATGGACTCGGATTGGAATCGATTCGGCTGCCCGGAGCGACTCTCACTTTCAGGTCGGTTTCGGGTTGGTTTCGACTTTGGTTTTCGACCAAACCCGCAGCATTCCTTTCAACATCTTGGTACGGGGACTGGGATTATTAATGGGCAGAGGCAATCGATAGGCACTGCCTGAATGACCGTTAGTTTGTGAGCACGCCATGGCCACTTCCGCCAACATCGACTGAAATCTGCAAGTCGAACGCTCCGGCGACGGGCAATTAATTGCCCTAATCGCATTAAGAACTCTGTGGCATATAAATGCCAACATTAGGAGCACAACGGGGCCACCGCGGCCACCGAAAAGCGCTGCTAGCATTTTATTATGCCAGTTCCACATGACAGGAGTCCAAAAGTCCGAGTCCGGGCCAAAGTTGCCATCGGAGCCTGCAGAGCCGCATCCTGTTCCATTCTGGAGTCTGACGACGATACGACGTCGACGACGACTCCTCCGATGTTGTCGTAAAAACAAAATGCTCTGCTGAACATGAAAATGTTCTATGGCCACACGACCCGCGGCCAAGTGGAACAGGTGCAACCAGTTGGGTTCCAGAACAGAGTGTGGAGCACCGAATACCAAATGGCTCTCTCGCATCTGGCCAGATGGTTATGGATTTGAAATTAATCTGTGGGAGGGTTTTTTTTAGCTAGCTAGCTAGCTTTATTGTGGCCAAGTCGTAAATCATGTCGGCCGGCGAGCCGATCCAGAATGGGAATGCATTCAGCTGCTGCTGTAAGGAAATGGAAGTGTTAAATGCTGATCATCAAGCAGTTATTTCGAAATACGGTTAGGTCGTAAAGCGATAATAGAAACATCAGAGAACACATGAAGTCTTCGGTTGATTCGGTTTATTCCTCCACGCCGCCTGCAGGCAATGGTTGTTTTCATTCCGCAGCTAATTTGGGCCCACGCCACCCAGATCATCCTCCCCAGCTCGTCAGCTTTTCCTGGAACCCCCTTTGACAAGTTCGTGTCTTGAGTCTTTCGTTTGCGGCTGATTGATTTCCAGCTATGGTTTCGATTCGATGCCGCTGCTTCAATCGGCTGGAAATCAAACAATTTCGCTTTCATTGTACGCAGCAGCTCAATTTGTACAATATAATTTGGGATTTGGGCTCTCTTTATTAATGCAATTACCGCACGTTAAATAAAAGCCGCGCTGCGGTTACGTGCAACGTGACCAGATCGAGCAAACATTACATCAGTGGGCGCAATTTGGGGAGCCTCAAAGATCTTCAAAGAGCGCGCCCGCCGGAGGATTGGACATGGCTCAACTAGTCTATGGAGCCATGGAGCTGTAGACCCATGGCACACATTTCGGCCTCCCCGCACTTAAGTGTAATAAAATTTGTAATAGAATAAGTGCAGCGCACTCGCGGTCCCAGAGCTATTGCTATATTGCTATTGCGATTTCTTCCCGATGTCCACCATCCAGAGTACTATTCCTTTGCTTCCCCTGCCCGCCTTCCTTACATGAAAATCATTTTCGATATCGCCGCCGGCGGAGGAGACCCCTCCCTAATCTTAAAATCTGGAGCGCCATGCCAAAATGAAGATCATTCACTGGTGCAGCGGATTAAATCGAGTTTCTGCTCTGGGAAATTCGAGCATTATCCCCCGTATTTCCCCTGCAAAATACGGTATCCGAGTACGCACCTGTGTGCATTTATATGAGTTAGAATAAAACTGATAATCGACTTCCGTTAGCCGGCTGCAGTTGACCCACTTGCGCCGGCTTCTCAGGATGGATCTGTGCTAACTGTGGGCGGGCCTCGGGCATTTTAGCATTTCCAGATATACCATCTACGATTTACCATTTACCATTTGATATGACAAAAGTCCGTGAAAATGGCAGAGATCTGGAGCCATATAAGAGCACAGGGTATATGGAAATTTTCGTTTCGTTTTCTCCGCGGCAGATTTCCCTAAGCAGCCAAGACACGAAGTTCAGAGCCAGAAATAGGTGTACCCCATCCACAAGGCCTCAAATTCTCAAATTCTATGGCCATTTGGACACTGGGCGATCTCACCTCACCCAAATACGCGACAGCTCAATCAGTTGGCCATGACTGCGTACTGCAGTTGCTCTTGGCTCTTTCTGCATCTGCATCTGTTTCTTTGGCTCCGACCACAAGTCTTGACTGGGCCAATTTGATTTATGTTTGCGCAGGCCAGAGAACTTGTCTCTTCCTCGTTGCATTGCCGTTTCATGTTGGAATTCATGAATAAACATTAAAGCTGCCGAAAATTTGCAAGCCATGGCCATCGATAGAACAATAGAACTGAGCCGGGCGATGCTCCATTGTGTTTTATGGAACTGGAACCTGGAACCTGGAAAATCGAACCCTTTGCCACATGGAACGTGAGGTTCAGCTCGAGTAAGAGTTCTCACAGATGCATGTCCACCCTTAAGGTTCGGGTTGAAGATCAGATTAGGTTCTTGTCACTCCCCCATCGAATTCGTTTGGCACATCTCTCTTTAAACCGGACCTAAAGTTCTCCTCAAGTTCTCGAAGTCACATTCCAAGTGCGTGCAATATTGGTGAGTTATTTGTGAAAGCTTACAGAACGCGTGCCTTTCTCAACGTTGCTTTGATTAGTTCAGGTGCTCGTATTGACCCAGAGAACTACATTCCCTCCGCTTCCATATTCGACTTTTAATAACACTTTCGGTGTGAGAGCTTCGATGGAGCAATTAAAGTGGGAGTCCCCGTTAGCCACCAACTTAGTTAGTCAGTCAGTCAGTCAGTTAGTAAGTTAGTCTGTTCAGGAACGGTTAATTTGCCCAGAGAGACGAGACATGAGCAGCTCTTGATAAATGGCCCTTTGTCCATACTTCGTCCACTTCCTCGTGAAAAGCCTGCGACTAATCGTTGCCGTTTGGCCCCGCTTAGTTGCCCAGGCTAAGTAGTCTCACACCTTGGGACTCCGGTCTTATTGCCAGACTAACACCCAGACTGGAACTCACCCAACCGAACTTGGACATCGACAAGGCGTCTGCTAATATTTCGGCCTGCCAGCGTGGCCACAACTCAATTAGGATGCCTGGAAATGATTCATTCTAATCTCAAGTCGGGTATCTGCAGTCATGAAGTTTGGAGTCTAAGTCCAAAGTCTCCTCAAGACCCATTTACCGTTGCGGCATTCCCCGTGGCGACTTTTAAGCGCTGTTGTGTCTAGAATTTTGCATGGCCATTTCATTATTGATTCGCATCTGACCAGGTCGTAAATGTCTTAATTTAGTAGAGGTTCTTCTGAGCTAAGTTTAGAGTACTGATTTCTTACAGGGTATCCAAGTGGAGGAGAAGTGAGAGCTGAATGCTCGAGGTGCCACCAGCATCAACCAGTTCATCTAATCTGACATAGCTCATCGCGATGTTTTCCCATTCGCTTGTTTGTTTTGAAGTGAACGACTTTAATCGATCGTTGTTACCTGCATGTGCCATCATTAGGGCAACGCTCAAATTGTTAACCCTCTTGCAATGAAAGTAAAAAGCGCACTAAAATCGATGCACTTTCATAGCATCTCTTTAACCTCTCCTAATGGATCCCTCACTATCCAATCACTAATTAATCGCCGATTGTTGATGTGGGGTCAAATGGGGCGGCTTTTTCCCTGGCTGATTAATAGAGTCTTTATTGCGAATTAGTGTAGATCAAATAAAGCATGGACAAGATCATGGCCGGCAGCAATTAATTTACTCATTAGACCATTTAAGTCGCCTTATTGATATATAAGCGAAGACATCTGCAATGCTGACAGTTCTGGGAAACGACAGCATTCTGTCCCAGAATCCGCTTCTGTATTCTGGATTCTCGATGGAAGAAATGCGGCTTCGGCGTTTTAGGGAATTCCGCTGGCCAGAAGAATCCATAAATCAATTGTATAACATTTTCTGCGACATAAGAGAGACTTGCAAAGTCTTTTCCATTAATCCATCACTTCTTGCACAGAGTTCGTGAACTGAATATCCAATTTGGCCTGGCTCCTTGACTCCCTTGCACTTTAAACTTTCCCTCTCGGCCAGAGTGGCCCGTTCCAACATCCATTTTGGCTCACTCACGATTCGGGCTAAAAGGCAATTAATGAAATGTGGGTCTTTGGCAGGTGTCTGAACGTTGCCCGCCGTTGCCTTGTGTGAATTGCGTCGCCTGGTGACCCAATAAAAAGCCCATTAGGAGACCATCCTCCCATCCTCGCCCCATCTAAATCCCCACCTAAATCCAAAACCCCATCCCCAACCATATGTGAGCGGGCGTGCTCCTCGAACTGGGACAAAAGGTCTCCTCTTTGATCATCTGGCCCCAAAGCGTCTCGTTTACGTGTTGATTAATTTGTACGACGTTGAGAGCTTGAATCGACGCCCACCTGGCCCCGCCTCCATTCTACTTCACTTATGTGTGGATCCGTGACTCCATTCAGGTAGCTGTCTCTAGATAAAGTGGCGGATGAGATAGACGCTTCTTTGGGACTAGAATTAACATGATAAACGAAATCAAACACCGCAACAAAAGGCACAGTCGCCTTTGTTTCACTGCTGCTGCTTGATTGATCTTTATTATTTTTCGGTTTTGATTGAATCTCCGACAGTGAGTGGTGGGGAAAAGTGAAAGGATCATCCGGTAGCTGACGATCATCCACAGGTGGGTGTCCCAAAACAAAGAACCCGAAATTTGAGAATACAGTGATAACAGCTTTCGCTATTAACACCCATCCATAAAATGGAAAGTGTCACAGCACCGTGACGCCCAAACAACCTTGAAACTGGTTGTTGATTTCGAGTTGCTGGATTTTACTATCAACACGCAGTTTTACGCGCTCATTAAACGAAATATTCTGGAGGGAACATTTAGAACGTCGTAAAGGCAAAAGAGAAATTCCCAAAAATGTGACGGGGTCTTGTGGCTCGTATTTTTGGCCCTCGCCAATTTGCATAAGTAACTGAAAAGAAAAAGGTCCCACAACTGAAAGAAGGGCTTCCGAAAAGTGGTTGGCAGATATTCAGCATTCAGTTCCCCCATTCGCCGGCTTTCGTTTTCAAATTAGCGAAATCTGCGGGGTCAGCGATCATAGCCAGAAATTGTCACACATCGCTTCTCATCGCATCATTTCACTTGCCGAACTTACGCAAATCTTAGCCACGAACTGACCTTAATGATGGCTGATGATTTTCGGCATACCCACGAAATTGCAGCCATAAAACGAGTAAAGCCCAACTCCTCCGCTCGCGGAGTGCCTTGAAAGTAAAAACGAGGTGGGAAACTCCTACAGATCGCAGTTGATCTTGAACGATGCCATCGAAAATACTCTTCTTAATCGTGGTATTTGAAGAAGTTCACCAGCTATGTTTTCTTGAAGAAACTGTTCTACGTAGAGCATCCAATTTAATATTTGTTTTGCTAATGGTATGGTTTTTATTATCCATAAGAAATAATGATGAAAACTGTTTTTTAAAAGTCTTTTCCAAATTAAAAACTCTACTGATGGAAAAAGGTGACAGTTTATTTATATGCTTTTTCTGTAATCTTCACTTAAATTTTACGAGCTACTACAAAATTTGATTACTGTTTATAGATATTCGTTTTAATGAGCATTTTATTAGACTTTTTATTTGACATTCTAAAAGGCTTTCGACTGCAAGTTTATTAAAAGATATTTCAGATATGGCTCTCCTCTATTTTGATGTACTATAGATTATAAGAGAACTTAATCAAAAACTCTTGGAGGAAAGCTAATTTACAATCGGGGTCCATTTAACCAAGTAATGGAATGTGGAAAGTTTTGGGTTCCCTCTCTGAAAACCATTGGAAATACGGGAAACCCCAAAATAAAAAAGTGTAAAAATGTTGACTCTCGTAAAAAATAATATTTGAATGTAGATTATTAGAGAATTGAACCCCAAACTCATAGAGGTATTCCGCATCAAATTCGAGATCCAATTACCCAAGTTATGGGATCTAGAAGTGCAGTTTTGGGTTCCCATTCTGAAAGCCATTGGGAAAACGGAAAAATGCAACATGAAAGTGGGTTAAAATTTTGACCCTCGTATAACCAAAGTATTTAAATGTATATTATTAGAGAATTCTACCACAAACTCATAGAGGTATCCCACATCAAAATCGAGATCCAATTGTTTAAGTTATAGGATCTCGAAGTGCAGTTTAGGGTTCCCATTCTGAAAGCCATTGGGAATTCGGAAAAATGCAACATGAAAATGGGTTAAAATTTTGACTGTCGTATAAAGGAAATATTTGAATGTAGATTGTAAGAGAATTCAACCACAAACTCATAGAGGTATCCCACATCAAATTCGAGATCCAACTACCCAAGTTAAGGGATCTAGAAGTGCAGTTTTGGGTTCCTATACTGAAAGCCTTTGGAAATACGAAAAATTCCAACATGAAAATGGGTTAAAATTTTGATCCTCGTATAAAAGAAATGTTTGAATGTAGATTATTAGGGAATTAAACCACAAACTCATAGAGGTATCCCACGTCAAAATCGAGATCCGATTGCCCAAGTTATGGGATCGAGAAGTGCAGTTTTGGGTTCCTGTTCTGAAAGCCATTGGGAATACGGAAAAATTCAACATGAAAATGGGTTGAAATTTTGACCCTCGTTTAATATAAATATTTGAATGTAGATTGTAAGAAAACTCAACCACAAACTCATAGAGGTATCCCACATCAAAATCGAGAACCAATTGCCCAAGTTATAGGATCTGGAAGTGCAGTTTTGGGTTCCCGTTCTGAAAGCCATTGGGAATACGGAAAAATTCAACATGAAAATGGGTTAAAATTTTGCTTGTCGTATAAAGGAAATATTTGAATGTAGATTGTAAGAGAGTTCAACCACAAACTCATAGAGGTATCCCACATCAAATTCTAGATCCAACTACCCAAGTTAAGGGATCTAGAAGTGCAGTTTTGGGTTCCTATACTGAAAGCCTTTGGAAATACGAAAAATTCCAACATGAAAATGGGTTAAAATTTTGATCCCCGTATAAAAGAAATATTTGAATGTAGATTATTAGGGAATTAAACCACAAACTCATAGAGGTATCCCACGTCTAAATCGAGATCCGATTGCCCAAGTTATGGGATCGAGAAGTGCAGTTTTGGGTTCCTGTTCTAAAAGCCATTGGGAATACGGAAAAATTCAACATGAAAATGGGTTGAAATTTTCACCCTCGTTTAATATAAATATTTGAATGTAGATTGTAAGAAAACTCAGCCACAAACTCATAGAGGTATCCCACAACAAAATCGAGAACCAATTGCCCAAGTTATGGGATCTGGAAGTGCAGTTTTGGGTTCCCATTCTGAAAGCCATTGGGAAAACGGAAAAATGCAACATGAAAATGGGTTAAAATTATGACTGTCGTATAAAGGAAATATTTGAATGTAGATTGTAAGATAATTCAACCACAAACTCATAGAAGTATCCCACATAAAATTCGAGATCCAATTACCCAAGTTATGGGACCTCGAAGTGCAGTTTAGGGTTCCCATTCTGAGAGCCATTGGGAAAACGGAAAAATGCAACATGAAAATGGGTTAAAATTTTGACTGTCGTATAAAGGAAATATTTGAATGTAGATTGTAAGAGAATTCAACCACAAACTCATAGAGGTATCCCACATCAAATTCGAGATCCAACTACCCAAATTAAGGGATCTAGAAGTGCAGTTTTGGGTTCCTATACTGAAAGCCTTTGGAAATACGAAAAATTCCAACATGAAAATGGGTTAAAATTTTGATCCTCGTATAATAGAAATATTTGAATGTAGATTATTAGGGAATTAAACCACAAACTCATAGAGGTATCCCACGTCTAAATCGAGTTCCGATTGCCCAAGTTATGGGATCGAGAAGTGCAGTTTTGGGTTCCTGTTCTGAAAGCCATTGGGAATACGGAAAAATTCAACATGAAAATGGCTTAAAATGTTGACCCTCGAACAAAAGAAATATTTGAATGTAGATTATTAGGGAATTAAGATACAAACTCATAGAGGTATCCCACATCAAATTCGAGATCCAATTACCCAAGTTATGGGATCTAAAAGTGCAGTTTTGGGTTCCTATACTGAAAACCATTGCAAATACGGAAAAATCCAACATGAAAATGCGTTAAAATTATGACCCTCGTGTAGCCAAAGTATTTGAATGTATATTATTAGAGAATTCAACCACAAACTCATAGAGGCATCCCACATTAGATTCGAAATCCAATTACCCAAGTTATAGGATCTAGAAGTGCAGTTTTGGGTTCCTATACTGAAAACCATTGGAAATAGAGAAAAATCCAATATTGAAAATGGGTAAAAGTTTTGACCCTCGTTTAAGCAAAGTATTTGAATGTATATTATTAGAAAATTCAACCACAAACTCAGAGGTATCCCACAGCAAATTCGAGATCCAATTACCCAAGTTATGGGATCTAGAAGTGCAGTTTTGGGTTCCCATTCTGAAAACCACTGGAAATACGGAAAAATCCAGCATGAAAATTGGTTGAAAAATTTAACTAGACAATAAGAGTGAAAAAAAATGTTGTACGATTTTATTACAAAATTTTAAAGAACGTAAAAAATGCTGTGCTGGGTTTTTCATTTGTGGCACCGCTACATTTTGAGTCGACCTTATTAAGAAAGAGTATGCCAATTGAAATTCGTGTTCGGGGGGCAACTGTTGCTTTCCTATTGCCTTGGCTATTGCCGATTTTGCTGGTGCTGCTGGCTGGCTGGCTAGCATATCAAACAACTGCGGCCAGTTGACCGATGACAGGACTTCTCCTCTTAACGTGCATTTATTTTCGGTTTCGTTGCCAAACAACTGCAAAAGCAATAGCAAAATAGCAAAGGCAACAGCAAGGCAGCATCAAAGTTACAGCAAAGCAACAGCAATTGCGGCAGCAACAAGCACAGCATGTGTGCGAATTGTAAATTGCTCGCTGGCAGAGCAAGGCAAACAAACCCGCAAACACACCGGCAAACAAACAAGCTGCAGGCGAAATTTATTTTATTTATTTCTGTTTCTATTTGCGTTTTTCCTTCCCTCATAACCAGATGTGCCTGAACCTGGGTCCGATGCACGTATGATATTTATTTATGCATGGCCACTGCCGACGATGTCAGGCGCCAGTTTTACAAGAAAATCGAACAGCCATATTGCTATAGCTATAGCTGTGGCTCTGGAGCTTTAAGAGCTGTGTGACCCACTTGCACTTGGCCAAACTCAAAGTCAAGCCAAAGTCATGGCCAAAAACGAAAGACTTTGGCCACAAACTTGCATGTCGCTGTGGTATTTTCCTCTTTTTTGTTTTGTTTGACCAGCTCAAGGATGCCATTGCCAGGCTCCCGCTGCCACGAAAAAAGCGCCGAGAAACAACTGACACGGATGCTTAATTAAGAGCTCATTTCGCGGGCCAGAAGTGAACGTCTATTTGTATATTCATGTGTCATGTTTTCAGTTCCCAAAGACAAGTACCACGGACACGTGAGGGTTAAACAGAAAACCAGGGTCGATTGAATATGCATCACCCCCCTCAGTTGGAGATTGGAGATCGCTGATCGGAAGGGAGATCCATGGGCTTTCTTCGGCCCGACTTTCTTGTTTCTTTGTGTCCAGGGCTTATCATCGGCATTCCCAGTCCCTCTCACTTTTCCATTGTCCATTGTGCACTTCGAATACAGAAGCGCGTTTTCTCCGCCTGTCAGCGGTCGATCACAACAGGTTGTCAAATTCTTGTCATTTGTGTGCATAATTATCCACTCTTTTGAGATCTTCTTTGGGACATCTAACTCCACCAAAGCCCGCCCACGGGTGCACGAAAAACAAAAAGCCAGCAGATGCTTCTTCCCATGGATGCAGTCCAGTTTGTCAGGCAGCTTCTTCTCTCAATCCGAGCAATTTTCGGAATCAGTTCAGGCCCCTCGGTGACCCACACGTCTTGCATTATGTTGCTTTAATTTACGTAAATTGCAATTGCAGTACAGTCCGGTCCACTCAGTCCAGTAAGTCCAGCATCCGCTCATCCATGCTCGACTTAAATAATTTGAAAACAAATTTCAGTTCTGTTGCCTAACTGGGCATTACAAAATTGTTTGTAATGTGCATTTAACCCCGAAAAGGTTGCTTACATAAGCCAATGTTCCAATCTACCAGCCGGCTTCCTGGCGATGTGAAAGGTCCAAACCGGGGGGTCAAAGGTCGGGCAAATATGAGCGGGCACGAGCATGTTATTCCTATTACATACCGCGAAATTAGTGCAGTTTATCCAGTGCCCGCTTTGCAGTACTACTCCCCCATCACGGCCACTCATAAACTTGATTCCCATCCCAAATCGAGTCGTGTGTTACGTCCAAGTTATGTCATTAATTTATTTTTTGCCCCTTGTCGTGCTCATGCGGTTGCAGTGCGACATATCCAGAGGTCCCTGGAGCATTCTGTATGGTGTATGGTATAGTCCAGTGCATATGGCTGAAATTAATGCCTAATGGCTTGTTTGCAGGGAGGATGGAAGGTGGAGAAGGCGAACAACGATGATTGCCGCATGTTCTGCGAGGCAAGTTATTTAGCTCACTGTAAGCAAGGCTCATAATAAGCCGCCTGGTACTTATTGATTTTTACTGTTAGCAGAACGACTTGCTAACATGAAAGTCGTGTGAACAAACAGGCCAGCAAAAAAGGCCCACACGACGACAGTCGACAGAAGATCAGAGTGGTAAAAGGCCTTAACTTTTAGCTTTAACATAACTTATGGCCAGAGAACAAGTGCGCCCTGAATTCCCCGCCTTCAGTGGCGGTGATCTACAAAACTGAAGAGTAACTAATTTGCGTGGACGGCCATTCCTGGGCCCATTGAAATATTGCCGAAGATTGGCTCCCAGTTGTCTTCATTACCAGCCTGTTCCTTTTTTCCTTTTGTGGTGCCCGCGACCAAAAGCAAACTGGATGCCAAATCGCTGGCCCAGCCGGAGGTGAATCCCCTGCTGGGATGGCCAGCCACCTCCTGCAAGGAGCCATTAAATTGACGGAAGCTGTCGCCGGGAAAACAAACGCTCCTTGGCAACCCTCTGGGCCTCCCCAGCCCATTTCAATCCGCTTTTATGCGATGGGCAATAAAATTCTACTCTAATGGACGTTCGCCAATCGCAATTACCGCAGAAAAAGAATTGGCTATGAAAATGAGTGCAATTGCCGGTGCCGTAAATTAATATGCTAATTCCACCTGCCAATGGTTCGGGGTTCTGAGTGTTGAGTTCTACGCTCTGGGTTCTGGGTTTTGCCAATTGTGGCCAATGCCCCTGCTCCCAACGAACATTCCATCAGGCAAGTAGATGCCAAATAGGCATTCACATTCTCAAACTTCAATCTTCAAATGCAACTGCAACTGCAACTTCAAGAAGCGATCCAATTAATCGGCTTCAAAATCAAGCTTTCCACGAACTGCCAATTATTACACAATGCCGGGCGTCAAGGCTGGTGGCGAAAGCTAGATCTCCTGATCTCCAAGCCCCCGATCTTCCGAACCCCACACGGTCTGAGCACACTCAAAAAATAAAATAAATTTATATTGTATTTTAATAATCGCAGGTCTCGGAAAAGAGATATCTGAAATTGGTCGTTAAAAATATTGTACATCTTATAAATATATAAAGCTCTTTCTAACATTTTAAGGATCAATGCAGAGTCAAAACTCGTAAATCTACAGTGTCCCTATTTCTTCCAAACTTTTCCTTCTTGTAACATATTATTTTGATCTTCATATCATATTCATTTTCTCCACGTGCAGTCATCATCAGCATCATCTTAGTCGCTGGCCATGTGGCCATGCAAATTGGCGCGGCTGTCAAGTTGATTTGTCATCTTTCAACTTTGACAGGACGTGAGCTGCATGTAATTGCCAATGGCCGACAAGGACCAGGAGCCAAGGAGCCAAGAAGCCATGAAACCGAGAAACTGAGAGGCTGCTAGCCAATCTTGGCCAAGAAGGGCCCTCTAGACGTTGACAGACGTTGGCAGGCCAAGCAAATTGGCGCAACACGCTCAACGCTCCTCGGCAATTTGCATTTGCATCTGCTGATCTGGCTGCTCTGGCTGCCTATTCCGCATCCACATCCACATCCAATCCGGTGTCGGTGTCGCATATCCAATATCCATATCGATGTCCACGGCCATGGCCATCACATCACATTGTCCTGTAGTCGCAATTAACGTTTATTGGCAGCCCGCATTCCGATTGTTTTATAATTTTGTGTTGATTTATGAATCCTCAGCTGGTTTCTATTGCTTTCTTCGCTCCGCTCTCGATCTCATTCTGCGCCAATCGGCTAATTGGTTGTACATGCGAGTGGACCCACTGCATCCTACACACGCTCGTATAACGCAGCACTGAAATGATATATCTCGCTGGCCAAATGAATAGAATGGTGGATGGTACAGTCGGGGAAGTGGACTGAGAGATACCCTTCTAGAAACCCCATCTATAAAAGGATCTTCTGGTTTTTTTGTGAAGACATCTACAGACTAATTTAGTTTGAGTATTTTTTAGAGATTATTATATTTCTTGCAAAGTTCTTATCCTAATTTTTAACGCAGAAAACTATGTACTCTGAGAGATATTACATTGCTTTGTACTTCTGAAACTTCCAATATAAAAGTTCTTTATAATACAATGGTGTTGGCAAACCAAGCCTTGTTCCATCATACCCAGTTTTCAGTGGGTATTATCGTTTGAAACGTGATTAAAGCTGTGTACAGATGCTCGACACTCTGTTTCGTTTACCTTTTCGGCGTGTGTTTTCCCCCACTTAATTGGTACGATATTCGTAACAAAGCAGAGCAAAACAGAAGAGTCGCAAAACTGCCAGCAGAACGTGGTGGGCATTTAAAAGTCTAACGATTGCGCACTAATGACCAGCCGATATAGGGCCAGGGATTGGAATAGGGATAGGAATAGGACCAGCAGAATAGGGATTGCGATCCCCAGCGCTGTCTGTCTGTCCACACCCACGCCCAAGTTCTAGTTTCTCTCTCAGAAGGAACAGTCCCGAACAGTCCAAGCCAAGCCTATCGATTCCCGACTCCCGATTCCCAACCGAACCGAATCCTACGACTTTTGGACCGCAACTGAAGCATCTAACGAATGTCGCAGACAACAACAACTGGCAAACATCATCTTGATAATTGCCGAAAACGAAACCCCTGTGTTCAGCGAGCTAAAGTGCGGTTCTGTCCCGGTCTGTGGCTTTTGGTGGTCTGCTTAACAGGCTGCCGGGCCTGCCACGCCCACTGCTTTCAGTGCAGCCCAACCCGGCGAGGAGTACATGCATTTTAAGGGCCTTACATGTCGATTTCGGACGATTGTCGAGATTAGTGGATGTTTGTGGACGCTGTGGATGGGCTGGCAGGGCGAATGGAAAATGGAAAATAGAAAATGGGCAACGGCAGCTGGAAAATCAGCGACGCGACTGACTCGCCCAAAAGGACAGAGTGTCAGCCAAGCTCCGGCAGCAAATCTCTATTCCATTCTCTTCAGCAATCCAGAATGCAAAAGCCAAGTTCCCATAATCAGCATTCAGGTTTTCTTTTAATTCACGGTCCGTTTTCTAGCATTTGCATAATCAAGGTGGCTCCTAAGAGATTACAAGATGATTTAATGTTTAAATTAGTTTGTGATTATGCTTAAAGCATTTAAATATAGACATTCTGTGATTACCTTATGAGTGCTTATATAAATTTAATTAGGAGGAGGCACTAATTTGTATGTTAATCAACCAGAGAACTTTTCAAGCAATACTTAGGAGGAATTTCAATGGCTTCTTGTGCATCTACCCGTTGGAAAATGAATTCTTTATGGCAATATTTCAAAATCTGCAGTTACAAATCGATCTGGAGAATTTCCCCTTACTCGCTGCCCCCGAGATCACCTGACCGTACTCAATTTGCCAGCAACCGAATGATGAGTTCCGTCCAATCCGGCCCAACCCGTTGCCAAATGTGTCAAAGGTGACAGAAGAAGCAGCGGCGGCAGCAGAAATCAATCAGAGATGAGCTAACAGTAAATGGAAATGGCAATGGTAAATGGAAAATGCAGTATTCCCTCCGCTTTCATTCAAATCAATTTGTGCAGCGAGCAGCGAACTGCCAGAGTGCAATTTGCAGGCAGTCAATGCACTTGGCCAAACAGCTGGCCAATAGCTAGAATCCAGAGTCCAGAAGGCTGGTTCCCGTAAATTGTTTTCAGCTCTCTCAATCCAGTCCCAGTCCGCGGAGAACAGAAACGGAGAACAATCAGCCTTGTGGTCAATGCCGTTCCCGCGTGGTGTTAATTTTTCCACAACTAATTCTTGGCATTAGCCGCAGAAGTCATAACCCAGGAAGCAATCGGCAATCGAATGGACGTAATGCCTATATGCATATGGCTATATTTGCTTGGCATCTGGAGGCAATCAGCTTGATTAGACGGAAGAGGCGGTTACAATCTGCCCCTTAACAGTACTCCTGGGAAAACGAACTCTCGCCGGCAACTTGTCATCTACGAATCACGGATCGCTTGAATTGAATAGAGATCTTGGATGGGAGAATCTCTTAGCAATCTCCCCAAGAGTTGACACAAATTGTGGCCATAATCGCTGGACTGCCAGAAGATCACTCACTCGTTTACGGCGAGGAAGCATTTTGCTGTTTTCAATTTGACAGATTAATGATCAGCGCATTTTCCGCACATCAGCCATCGATCGATTTCACATTATTTCACATCTTTCCATCTGGAAGAATTATAAAAACAACCAAACTGAAAATACAGCTGCATAATAGCCGAAGAGATCGACTGCTGCTGGATCGCCAGATGAAATATGAAATTTAAAACAGAGCAATTAAAAATCCAATTTGCCACAAGTGCATGAATCTCTTCGCATGACTCTAATAAATGGTGCACATGCCAAATTGTAGTTAGCTGTAGACGGGGTTCAGCTCAGCTGCCACCATAAAAACATTTATAAGCCTCATTATGAAGACCAGAATTTCTTGTCATTGAGCCCCGGCGTTTCGAGCGTTTCTAGACTTTCACCGCGTGCGCTTAGAATGTTCGACAGCCCAGAATTCTCCATTGGAGAAGTGGAAATATAAGTAGAAGTCAGGGGGCAGGTGCGATGGATCGTTCGCTGTACTTGTACCACTTGTCAGCCTGTACAGGCCAACTGCGATTTTGTTGTTGCCATAATTCGATGTTGATTTTTCGCTGCTCAAAGTGGGCTAAGACGCATTGTGCCAACCTGCTCAGCGGCGGCTTTGAAGTGGCCAAAAGAAATGGGCGAAAAGCGAGAACCAACAATAAAGTAACAATAACTCGCAAAACGCATCAAGTGCGTTCCGGCCAAGTTTGTGCCCTAAGTCTTTTGTTTCGGCTGCGCGCTTTAGTCAAGGCATGTCTTAATGTTTGCTCGCAGAACACAAAGCAAATTATGGCCAGACCAAGAAATCTAGAAATGGTTTGAGTGTAGGTTTACATAAGCATTAAAATGTGTTAGAATCGAAGTATATAAAGGAGTCTCTGTTTTTATGTAGAGGATTAGGACTCAGCGAATACTGTTACTGAAACCGAAATTGTAATAAAATGTGTATGTGTGTACTAGGAACGGATTTTATAATATTTCTTCTTAGAGACCACCCAAAACAAAGCGTTTTCATTTTGCTATGTTTTTTGAACTAGGTTATGTCTGCGTTTTCTAGATAAAATTTGGTTGTCTTTCTTTGCATTACCTTCACCCAGTTGACCCAGTGACTCGGGCAGCCCTGAGCGCCAACCGTTGTGGTGCCCTTGCTCCGCCAGTGGTTGTCCGCTGGCCAAGTGAGTGACAGCCATCACACTCGGATACTCGAATACTTAGATACTTGGATACCGAGTGGCCCACACACTTGCCGCATTTTCTCTTTTGCTGGAATCGTTTTCATTTTCACGGGGCCAACTCGTTGGTTTCGTTTTCGTTTCGCTTTTGGGTTGAAAAGTCAACACAAGTGGCATTGAAAAGTGTCTGGGCCGGCACACTTAATGATGCCTCTTCGCCTGGAGTTCTCACAGTCTCCGGAGAATCTAGCCAGGAATGGGAATGGGGAATTGGGTATGGGGCATGGGGCATGGGGAATGCTTTATTTGTGAGTGACAAATTGCTACCGCAGAGTGAAACTTAATACGGCAGATCGGGCATGGGCTTCAAGTCCCGAGTGTCCAAGTCCAAAATGGCACTAGATGGCACACCCACTCCCGCTCTGCATCCGAATCCCAGTCCCAGTCCCACTGGCAGCTCCTCTTCTCTATTGAGCTTCCAATCTGGCGGTGCAATCTGACGCACGTTGCATGCATTAAGCTATAAATTGCAAATGTTTAATTCCACCGCCTCGGCCCTCCTCAGCATTTAATGTTTTGTTTTTGGGCGGCCGCGGGCATTGAAAATTGAATTGTTTGTTGTTTGTTGTGGCTGGCTCACGAAGGCCGGCGGCGACACGCCCACATTGCGTTACCCAGTCTCATTAGTGAATATCGTGTTCGGTTATTTGCCCAGCGATGGATGCGGTAAGATCCAGGCGGAGATTGCAGATTGCCCTGGCCAGCAGCGGCGGCAGCAGCAGGATCGCCTTCCATTCGCAGCCGCATTCGCATCCTCATCCTCGACTAGGAAAATTAATGTTCGCACATTAAGTTAAATGATTGCGAATATTAGGAAATATTGCCCCAGCCAACTGCAGTGGCATCATCGGATGGGTGTGGAGATGGGCCCAAAGGGATCTCTCGGGTGTCGGGGAGAAATAATAAATTAGTCCTGGCCTTGGCGGCTGTTACGTCATTATGTCTCATTAGCACTTTGCCCGGATATTTTTGCCCAGGCAAATTAAAATAAAGAGCAACACCCCGGCAGCAGCCAAAGTGCGAGCCAAAAAGTCGAGTTTGAGCCGATGGAGGGAAACCCGTTTGCCCGATCGCAAAGACAAAAGGAAATGCTCTGTGCTGTTCGAGTGAAAAGCGTTCGAGTGCGACTTTTCGAGTGCTTTGTGTTTGCTCCATAAGCTAAATCGGTTTTCGTTTTTCCGTTCGGGTTCTTCGGCTGATCGCTGGAATCGCAATTCGCTTGGAAATTTAATGAAAGCCTTGGCCGCAGAAGAAGATCTCCCGCAACGCCTTCACTTTTGATTTTTCCTAGCAAATTGCGGCCTGCAAGCAGCTGTTGCAGTTTGTGGAAATCAGCATAAAACCTCCTACATTTCACTTCACTGTCAACACGATTCATTTGCCGTTTGGTTTGGTTCGCCGAGAGGCAGGCCGTTCATTTGATCAATCGTTCAGTTGCTCAAGTGTTCAGTTGCCCAGTTCCCATTCAAATGGGATTTTCACTTTTCATACGCCAAAAATCTCTGTCCGCGACCTGCTGAACTTTTACCGGGCTGCGGGAAAAAGAAAAACCCCCTCAGGCTCAGGCACTAGGAAAACTGATATGGGTCAGGTACAGGTACAACATCATTCCATTATTTGAATGTCCGACATGGGCTACCGTTGCCTTGGACCCAGTCCAAGGCTTGCAGGCCCGTAAGACCAGGAATCCTGGCCTGTAGCCCCTTGTTATTTAGTATTTACCCATTCCGTTGTCGTCGTCGGATGTCAATGTTGGCTGTCAGTTTTGCGCTGCCGCCTGACAGGCCAACAAGCCAACGCTGGAGCCATAGGAAACCGGCTAACTGGACATCTGAGATGATCTCGGGAACATCACCTACATCGCTCACTGACCACCAGTCCGCAATCCGCAGACTGTGCCAATTTCCAGCGGCCGGCCGGCCACACACTCCATTAATCACGGCCAGCCGAATTGGACAATGGAGTGGAGTTGGGAACTCTGAGCTCCGAATGGAGATCTTCACAAATCATAACCGCAGAGTTTTGCCAACGTACTGACACATTTTCGTTTGGCGTTCGGTAATTACGGATGGGAAGTGGCTATAAATTAACCTTAATTGAATGCATTTGACAGAGTAGTTTGCTGGTGGGAGTCTCGGGCAATGAACTGGAGCATCACTAGCTCGGCAGCCTCTAATAAGCCCAATTAGAGCCAGAGAGCTCAGCCCTTTTTGGCTATCATCATTAGCCCATTTCTCTGGGTTCTGGGCCTTTGTTTTCCCGCCCAGAAAGTGAATCTGCCGGGCCAAAACTTCACTTTCCATGGCTGCCAATCCAAGAGTCTTCGGCGGCTTCTTTGTAGGCCCTGCACAAATTACTTCGATTTAATAACAACAGTCGTTGTCCGACCATTTTAATTTTTACTAGGTGTTTATGGGCAGTCGTGACACAATGGATTTGACCCCACTGGGAAATGAACCACGGGCGCAGCCTTTTGACATTTGAGTTTTGAGTCAAGTGGACTATTCGGAGGCTCTTTTTTCTGTTATGGGGCTGGGTCAGGGAAAGCCAGTCGATTTGGGCAATCAATCGATTGCTTTCCTTGGCTAATGAAAACCGCAGCTCCTTATGAGTTTTCGGGTGTCCTAGTCTATCCCCTTGTCACTTTCTTTTGCAATCACAGGATGGAATTCCGCAGCCCGCGAACGCCGTATGCTAATTTGGTTAGAAAGTAAGTGCACATGGCGCATATCTAATTGTCCCCCACCTTCGGCCGAAGAAGAAGATCCCGAACAAGTGAAACTGCCCAAATATGGCAACTGCAACTGCATAAACTGCAAGTCAAATGCGAGTGAAGTCACTTTGACGGGGGATTGAGAGATGGAGAAGGGGCTTATGGTTTCCCGACCATAAAGCACGCAAATGTGTTGGACTCGGCCGCCTTTGTTGGCCAATTGCCCATATATAAATAAAATACCGCAGTGAGTCTGCCGTCCGAGTGTCCAGCATAAATTTGTGTAAATCTTTTTCGGCGACTTTTGTGGGCCAACCAACTGCCCCTGCGAAGTGGCCTCCAATTGTGCATGCTTTAAGCAAATTAGTTACATATATGACTGCCACTATGACTGTGTTCTTCTTCCAGGCCGACCCGATGGCCAAGTAGAGCGGCCAGAAACCAAAAAACATTGGCCACCGGCCACCTTTCACTGCTTTTCAAATGTCGCGCCATTGTTGCCGCTGCGGCATTGTTTGATAAAAGTGAAGATAGCACTGGGATTGAGAGAAAACATTCGGAGACACGGTGTAAACAGCATTCATATCTCCGCCTGATCTAGTTTGAGCGATCGGACAAGCGGCAAATAAACAGCGGCGATCTTTATCGACGACAGGAGGCCGACCTGTACAGTGCACACCAGACTGGCCAACCATTGACCCATTGTCCCTGCCTTGCCTGACCAATTCAATTGAGCAGGTGGAACCACTGGGAGAAAGAAATGGGATGGAAATTTATAAAGATATTATCGAAAATACTCCACTCTTCAAACTTCACAGAAGTTAGGTAACTTTTACATAGAAGTACCCTCAAAAGACTAAAATTCAGTCTTTTAGTTGGGGTTGCAAAAACTTGTAAAACTATTATTAGTCCATTTTTGTTCTGATTGGTATTCAAAGCTTCATTTTTATTCCCCGTTATGGTACAGTACAATTACCATGTAATCCGAAAATTACTCATTGATAAAAAGATAATTTCATGTTTATGAAGTCGTCCGAGCAAAGACCGTAAGAATTCGTTAAAATAACCCTCGAACTACAATCAGACGAGATAAGTGAAATATCACGAATACCAGATTTACCTTAACCCATCCGCATCTTTGCTTTGATTGGGGCATCGAGTTCTTCCACACGCATTTCCCAATTCCGATTCCCAATTTCAGTTCCCAATTCCCGACTCCCAGCTTCTTGTTAGCGGACGATTATCGCCGCTGCTCCAAAACCTGCAATCATAACCGGGCCTAATTAATACGTGTGCCCTGGGCATCTCACACCCAGAGCCACACCCCCAAAACGGAATACTGAACTGAAACCGATGCAGATATACACATTGTGGGCCATATGCTAATTAGACGTACTCGCAGCCACTTAGCAACCGGAGATACATATCTCGTTCGGCTAATTGCTGGTCACTGGCCACATGCATTTGTGGGTTAACAGGTGACGTGGGGCCTCAAACCCGAACTGAAAACCCAAACGGGAAGGCGGAAACCGAAACAGAATTTTCCCTATGACCGCCGGGTGCCACGCCCCCTTCCGAAAGAGCGGTATTTTAAAGAACAAACGAATAATTAGCATAAAGACATGATTGCACTAATTGTTTGGCATGGGAAATGCGAGGCACAAAGTGTGGGAAATGCAAGCGATCCTTCATTAGATGTCTCATTACTGGGGAGCAGCAAGATTTTGGCTAATTTGGGCAGGCGGCTCCATAAATTATGCAATCTGAGTGAACAAACTGCACCGGGTACAGCGCTTTCGAGCGGCTCTTTGAAGGCGCCGCCTGGGATTCTCACATTTGTCAACGGATCTGCAGGAATTTCCAGGTTCCCGGCAGCGGACAACCGTGTTTCAGTGCTCCATTCAAATGGGGGATAAATGCCTCCTCGGGGATTAACTTGTGACGGAGGAGGCGGTGGACTGGCTCTTGGACTCTAGTTGCTGACCCGGCGTTTGCCTGATAAATTTCTTAATTTTAGGGATTGGGTTTTCTCCTAATTCCTGCTTGTTTATGGCCAGACCAACGAAACTTCCATTTAAGTCTCCTGGTCTCTTGGTTTCCTGATTTGATCTATGAGCGTGTCCGCAGTTGCCACTTGCCGGGCTGCCAGCACATAAATTCCCAATCTTTCATCGATTCTCCACGGCAGCAGAGAATCTACAGCTGCTGCCGAGGATCACAGATCACTGATCATTTCAGTTGGGAGATACAAGTGGAAGTGGAAATGGAGCCGTGTTCATTTGCACACTGGCATTTTCACAGATTTATCATCTTAGCCTATCCAACTGAAAAAGGAAAACTGAATTTATTAATATGCCAGCTTGGGAAGTGTGAGGTAGGCACTGAAAACATGAAAACCAGTCCCAAGGCCAGAAATTTATGGCTGCGCTGGGCGGGAAAAGGCTTACGCACATTGCCGTTAGCCCAATTCACTTTTCCCGCTTAGGAACAGCTGAGGGGCATGCCTAATTGGATGGATCTGGGATCTTTGGCCGGGGAGCACTCGGATTCAGATAAGTTGTTGACTTATCGCGTGCCAAGATGCCATCGCCATCAGTTGTGCTTAGGAGTGGTTTAGAGGCTTAGAGGTTTCGAGGTTTAGAGCGATGCAGATGGAGATGGAGATGGGGATGGGGATGGGGACACGGGCTGCCTGGGCAAATAAATTGCCAGCTGCCGGAGGCGGCGGAGATCCGATCCGAAGCGATCCTCTCCTTGGCATGCAAATGGCGATCAAGATCGCGATGTTTGCGTGGCCTGTTATGAGTCAATCAGACGCCTGCCTACATTGTCACCATCACTTGGTAAGGATAGGATCTCTGGCTAGATGGCTGGATGGCTGGATCTCTTCCTTGGCTGCCTGCAGCGCCGATGGAAGATGGCTAGATGGGCGCTGGAGATTGTCGCGATTGCATCATAAAATTTAACTGCCCCGCCAGCCAATTCCAGGTCCGAGAGGCTCCAAGTCAAAGTCATTGCATAAATTGGCAGCACTGCTGCGCTGCAGGAGCTGCTGCTGTTTCTATCGATGGGAGGTGGGAGATGGGAGATGGGCCATGGATGTGTGCCTCTTGATGGTGCTTATAAGGCGCCGCTTAGGCAAAAAGGGGCAGCACCAAATGCTGCTCCATTCAGCTGTCCACTTGGCCGAGATGTTTATGAGTTGACGAGGACAGGGACAGGGAGCCGGCCCTACCGGTGGGTCCTTCTCTCATAATTCCCATTCTCATAATTCCCCCCTGGACACACTCTGCATATGTGCTGCAAGGATAGTTTACTTTAGTGGTCGGAAAGACATGAAAGAAGGCCGCCTGGCTTTAGTTCTTTGAGGGGCGCCAAAGCTGCATATCCGCAGAGACCTTCTTCACCAGCGGAGCAATCTCCTTGAAGGATTTGTTATCCTTGTCCCCCAGTAGATTGAATATCACACTCTCGGAAGTCGAGATGGTGCAACCTATATGACGCAGGCGCTCTAAGGCCGAATCCCGATCCTGATTGAGGCGCGAGGCACAGCAGTCGGCCACCAACCAGACATCGATCTCTTCGTTTACCAGGTCAAATGCCGTCTGCTCTATGCACACGTGGGTCTAAGAAATGAGAATTAATACTTTTTACCAACTTAATGGATAACCCAACATAAGACCCACCTCAAGGCCAAAAAGCACCGCTGTCTTGGGCTTGCCCCCAAAGATATCAGTCATTTTCTTTCGCACAGGCTCCACCAGCATGGAAAACTTGGTCTTTGGAACATTCGCACAGGCATGTTTCACATCCAACTCGCACACGGTGTTGCCCAGCTTCTCGGGATACTGCTCGGTGACCACCAGAGGCACTTGGAAGACCTTGCCGGCTGCCAGCTGGAATGCGAATCCATTAGAAGTCGCCTATTATCCTGTCAATTTTAGCTGCCTCACCAGTTTTGCAGTGTTTTCGATGAGGGAACCCAGCAGCGGTATTGCCGGTTTGAACTTTTCCTGGACATCACACAGCATGAACAGGGTTTTCGAGGGCACCAGGCGGTAGAGCGCTGATCCACTTACTTTGCTCATGATTGATTCTAGGTGTCTATAACTATGGAACTGTTTTTAATATGAAAAACTGACTAAACGCCTGCTCAGTTTGAACTTGGCGCTCGGCTGGCGCCCTCTGGCTTCTGGTGGCGGAAGCTAAAGTTCACCACAGCTGTGAGTTACGATTTCAAAAAACAGCTACAAAATAGCTAAAAATCGCTAGATAAACAAGCCCCCTTTTGGTTTTGTTACCGAAAAAAGAGAATACCACACTTGCCGCATCTTACAAATCAAAAATTATAAATAAATCGAGTTGGAAAAACGTGCGCGTGGCCGATGCGATAACAGCGATCCCCGTTTCCCGAATTTCCGAGTCCCGGAACCTGAAAATCCCACCTGGATTTGGGTGTCACATAGGGTGGGTGAGGTTAACTTGCGGCAACCACCAGTTGCTACCCTTAGCAGCCTTATAAACGGCGATGGTGGAGCTGCCCCAGTCGATCCAATCCTCCCAGCGCATTCCATCGGCCGATCTGATTTATTGGCACAGGACCAGCGGAAAAGTCGCTGTCACGGTGCGGCCCAACTAATTGCAGTCGCATTAATTAGGCACCTCAAAATTGCCCAATAACCAACGACCGGCCGACAGATAAGCACACGATTAATTTCTAGCCGCGCAACACTTGTCAACAAGCGAATCAGGGAGACCTCATAAAGGCAAAAGTGTTTATCAGTTGGGGAAAAGGCGGCAGCAGAGGCAGCGGCAGCAGCAGAGGAAAAGCAGCGACAGCCGATCTTGTCAACTTGAATTAATCGTCGATGTAGCAGCCGATGCCTCCGCCCGCCACGCCCCCTCTGCCAAGTACACTGAAGAAAATAGTTGTTCCCAAAGAGAGCGATACATAAAATCGCTTGATCACAAAAAATCTATTTCAACTAATTCAACTTCATCTAACTCAATTAAAGAATAGAGTTAGCATAAAATTTAAGATCTCCATTTCAATTTCAACTTGAATTGGATAACTATTTTTGCAACTTATATATGAATTAGAGTTGCAATAAGTCAATTTATTTTTAGTAATTTGTATATCTTTTGTTAGAAGCAAACTTCAATTTTGTTAGGAGTTCAGAAATGTAGACTTTTAGTATAGATAATTATAAAATTAAAGACCATATTCAATTCAATTCAAAATTTTCCTGAAACTTTTTTTCCCATTTTGTTTAATGTTCTTTAACCCTGATATTTAACTAATATTAACGAACGTCTTAGATTGTTTATTACCACATTTTTCCGTGCACCGCCTGCTCTTCCGGCGTCGTTCTCGGCACCTTCGCTCGTGGCGCTCGGCTGCAAAAAACACTCTTCCGATGCCCCAAAACCGCGTTGCCTGTTCAGTTGCTCAGTGATCCATTCGCATTCGCCTCTCAGACGTCGCCAGAAAGCGTTGAAAGCTCCGAAACCCAAACTGAAAACGAGACCCCGGCGATCGCCTTTGATTAATAACTGATAAATTGTCAGCGATTCGCGGCTGTGCTCCATCGGCAGCCCAAAGTGTGGGTTGTCCGTGCCCTGCCTTTCCCCACAAATGTATCACCTATTAATTGAACATTTTTCCTTTCAGTTACAGTACAAACCCCGGAAAGATGAGCCTGCAGTCGATCAAATACTCGCGGGGCAGCCTGGAGATCCTTGACCAGCTGCTGCTGCCCGGTCAGTCCAAATACCTGGTGGTGAGGGGCGTGGAGGATGGCTGGAAGGTCATCAACAAGATGCAGGTGAGCATCCTTCCCACCTATGTAACCCTTAATAGCCCCCATCCACGTACCCCGGCAGAATGCCATTAAAATTCTTATTGGTACATTTCTTAATCTGCGCAATGATCGCTCGCTTGTCGGCTGTCGGTTGTCGCTTGTCGGCTTTCCCTTGCCCGACTATAAATAACATAATTGAAATTAAAAATTCTAAAACGCTTGCCAAAAATAAAACTACTCCTTGCGCGTCACTCGGCGATCGGCTCTTACTGGGCTAATGCCCCCAGAGGATGATGGTGATGATGGCCCATTGGTGGCAGATCGCTTGGTCTTTAGCCAAGGAGCACGCGCCTCATCACGTGGAGCCCCGGAATTATACCATGTAAACTGTTTACTCCGGCCTTTTGCATCGTCACCTGATAAGCCAAGATAGGCCAGCCAACCTAATCTCGGTGCTCTGTGCTCTTGATTCTAATAATGAGAATGTAGTCCCCAAATTATTCCCCCAGTGGCCCCGTTGCTGACATGACAACAACATGACAATCTGCATTTTCTAAATGTTTTCTGTTTACATCTTGATTGTGTGTTTAGAAAACATTTAAATGTCTAAATTGATCAAGATGATTTGATGAAGAAGTCTTAATTATATTAATGGGTCTTATAATTGTATTTCCCTGGTTTTAGCCAGTTATTAATATGTCTAATATTGAAAACCATTTATTTTCTTTTCATAAGACTAACATTTAATCAGGAAATTAACTTTAATTTCAACCAATTAAAATAACATTTTTAAACTGATTCTGAACTTTCCTTTATATAGGTCCGTGGTGCTCCCGCCATCGCTATCGTGGGCTGCCTCTCCCTGGCCGTGGAACTCAACCCGGAGGAGTTTGGCAGCAAGAAATCGCTGCGCCAGGAGATCGAGGGCAAGCTGAACTACCTCGTTTCCTCCCGGCCCACGGCAGTCAACATGAAAATCGCCGCCGACGAACTGATCAGCCTGGCCAACGATCTCTACAATGACGAGGCCATCGACGTGGCCGAAATGAAGCAAAGGTAATAATCCATATCCAAAGCCTTACCAAACCAAGCTAATCTCAGTTTTATTACAGATTCCTAAATGCCACCGAGGCGATGCTGAAGAAAGACATTGCCGATAACCGGGCCATTGGAGCACATGGCGCCAAGGCGATTCTGCAGGGCGTTGCAGAGGGAAGTGGAGCTCCGGCAGGATCCTCGGGTTCTGTGAGGGTGCTCACCCACTGCAACACGGGTTCCCTGGCCACCGCCGGATACGGAACGGCGCTGGGAGTGGTCCGGCAGCTGGCCGAGCTGGGAAAGCTGGGTGAGCACTAAATGGAGATTAGCTAAATAAATGATTTATATTAATGGCACTTCCCTATTCCAGAGCACGTATACTGCACAGAGACCCGTCCTTACAACCAGGGAGCACGCCTCACAGCCTACGAACTGGTCCACGAGAAATTCCCCGCCACCCTAGTTCTGGACAGCATGGTGGCTGCTCTGCTGCGGGCCAAGAATGTGGCTGCTGTGGTGGTGGGAGCAGATCGCGTGAGTAAACTGTAGGATCTGTAATTAAAATCTCACGGTTTTGTTGGTTTGGAAGTGATGGCAATGCATAGACATTTGGTGTCCCAGCCCCCAATGAATTTGTAATTTATTATATTCATCTTGAGTCAAAGGCTGCCACTTACCAGGTTTCACAATTGTCTAGAATCACTTAAAACAAAGTGTTTGTTAAATTTAGATTGCTAAATTTCTTATTGCTAATATATTTTTAAATACTTTTAGAACTGTTTAAAAAAAAAAACTTAAATCATATGTTGTGAAACTAGAGCATTTCAAACATTGCTTTTTAAAAATGCCAAGAAGCATTTATTATTTTTGTGTCTTTCCAACCAGGTGGCTTCCAACGGCGACACGGCGAACAAGATTGGCACCTACCAGATCGCCGTGGTGGCCAAGCACCATGGTGTGCCCTTCTACGTGGCCGCCCCACTGACCTCCATCGACCTGGCGATTCCCGGAGGCGACCACATCATCATTGAGGAGCGGCCAGACCGGGAAATGACACACGTGGGAGAGCACCGGATCGCTGCGCCGGGCATCAACTGCTGGAACCCCGCCTTCGATGTGACCCCCGCCACCCTGATCACCGGCATCATCACGGAACGCGGCGTCTTCAAGCCGACGGAACTGAAAGAGGCTATCTCCAAGCTGCTCCAGTCATAACAGGGGCGCAGGAATTGTTGTTTACGTATGCACTCCATACCCTTAGCCCCTAAAAACAGAATCAGATTCAGAACAGAAACAGAAACCGCAAAAAACAAGAGCACTCACGCGCGCTCGGAATAGGCATTTTGCCAGCTGAGCTTTGTATACAAACGTGTTCCCTTCCGCTCCCTCCCGCCTGCCAAGCAGATGTGGGTCGATCCGCTGGGGAGCACAACGCACAATATACCTCCTACATATGTAGCCCCATTCGCCAGTTGTTGCCCTATTGCGGCATTGTTTCCGCTGACTTTAAAACTGCTTGGGAGCCGGGTGTGCTCCACCAGAAGGTGCTGGATGAGCTATGGAACCGATGACATGGCTGGTGCTGCTCTTGGTGGGCCTGAGCCAGTGCTGGGCCAACAACAGTGGGCTGAACGTGCAAAACAACTACCGAAACATGATGGTACGACTGGCTACCAATAAGACCACCCTCGCCGGGATTCAAGTCCTCCGCGAGGGGCGCGTGGAGGTGAGCTTCGACTTTGGCGCCACGTGGGGCACCATCTGCAGCACAACTTGGAGCATGCGGGAGGCGAATGTGGTGTGCCGGCAGCTGGGACTGGGCTATTCCTCGAAGGCGGGCCAGGGCACGGAGCACGGGGACAGCCGCAGGTATCCGTGGGGCATGGTGGGCACCCTGTGTCGGGGAACCGAGCGCCGGCTGTCCGAGTGCATCCGCGAATCGCACTATCCCAACCTCTGCAATGCCAGGAATCAAAATGTCAGCACGGTGGCCTGTGTGAGCCACTCGGCTGATCTGGAGATCGGGCTGGCGGACATCGAGAGGACCGCCCGACTGGAGGCGGTGCCCATGTCGAGGCTTACCTGCGCCATGGAGGAGCACTGCGTGTCCGCCGACGCCTATGAGATACGGCGAACGAACCCGCACGCCGCCAGGATCCTGCTACGCTTCTCCGTGAAGGCTTCCAATGTGGGCACGGCCGATGTGAGTCCGTACGCCAACTACAAGGACTGGGTGTGGCACCAGTGCCACAGGCACTACCACAGCATGAACGTGTTTGCCACCTTCGATGTTTACGACCTGAAATACCGGAAGGTGGCCCAGGGACACAAGGCCTCCTTCTGCCTGATGGACACGGATTGCACGCCAGGAGTACGGGCCAAGTACACCTGCGGCAACACCACCCAGGGTAAGCTAAGATCTACTGGGAAGTCCAAATGGGAACCATTGTAACCAATATCCTTACAGGCATCTCCGTGGGCTGTGCAGACACCTACACGGATGTACTGGACTGCCAGTGGGTGGATGTGACCCGAGTGCCCGTCAACCGGCGCTACATCCTGCGGGTGGCCCTCAATCCCGAGTACAAGCTGGGCGAGATTTCCTTCGAGAACAATGGAGCCGAGTGTCTGCTTGATTACACGGGCGTGCACCAAACGACCAAGATTTTCAACTGTCGGCGCAAGCCACTGTGGTTTAAGATATGATTTTGTCTAGGTTTTAAGATAGCTTTAAAAGGGTGTGGTGTATAGGTCTTAAAATAAATAAGTAAAAGTATTTCTGTTATTCGGAAACGAAAAAACTCATTTTGAATGTTGGTCAGGGGCAGCCTAAAAGTAGGCCGTGAATTACATTTCTGTAGCATCTTTTCGCTCCAAAATATTGCATACTTTTGGGCTGCTGGCATTTATTCCAAGCTGATCCTCACACATACAAAGAAGAGAAAACATTGCCCACATTTCGGGGCTCCTGAGTTCCAAAATTTCAGCATCCGCCTTCTACAATTTCTGTTCGCCTGGTACTTGGACTGGGAAAATCTTGCGAATTGACGGACAAATTGACCACAACTTGTATCAATATGGGATCAGAAAACCGAATTTCATGTTTTGCGATACCAGGCGAACATAATCGGTAGCAAGTGTCTGCTGATAACTCTGACTGAACTCAAATAATGGTTATTTTCAAAGATGGCGGACAACTGTGCTAGAGATGGGCAAGGTGATCCTCACACATCCATACAAATAACAAGTTTCAGATTTCGCATCCACCTACTGATATTTCTGTTCCCCTGGTACTTGGACTGGGAAAATCTCGCAATTCGACAGACAAATTGACCACACCGGTATCAATTTTAGATCAGAAAACCAAATTTCATGATTTTAGACACCAGGCGAACAGAATCGGTAGCAGGTGTCTGCTGATAACTCTGAATTAACTCATATAACGGTTCTTTTTCAAGATGGCCGACAGCTGTTAATGTGCTAGAGATGGGCAACCACGCTGTTCTTTTGTGCGTGTCACGAGTTTTCACGATAGCCAAGACCCGCGTTGCCAACCATCGACGGCCCAAAAGTATGCCACACTTTGGCAACCAAAGTCAGCCCAAAAGTATGCTACAAAAATATGAAACAAAAAGGCGCCATTTTTAAAATCAATTTTCTTATTTTAGAGAACATTTAAAACCCATTTATCTAAGGAAGTAATAAATCGTATAATTTCCGACATTTCCCCACCCATACCCAAGAAATAAAACACCAGCCGACATGGTAGTTAAATACGTTTATTGTTTTTGAATGTTCATCTCTGACTCTGCGTTTGTGTTTTGCATTTTGTATCATTATCATTTCGCTTACAGAATAGATTTATTTATGTATGTATATCTGGTATTTACGATGCTCTATAAATATGCCTTTAATTGCTAGAGATAAATATTTCGGCGCTTGCTCAGTTTGGTTTACTTTATGTAGTTGTGGTGCTGAATTGGATTCGGGGCTGATGGCGTTTGTCTGCTGCTGTTGCTCTGAATGCGGGTTGGTTGCTTGTTGTTTGTGCTGGTAGTAGTTGTTCAATCTATGCCTTACAATTTACTAGTTGTGCCTAAATCAAGTGAATTGGAACTAAGACTCGCTGCCAATGCCAACAAGTTCAATAATCATAATCAATTTTCCATATTAACATAATAAATTCTCCAATTGGTTTTCCATTGTTTTCGTTTTTTTCTTTGTTGCTAATTACAAAATGCCTACGCTACGTTTACACAAAACTTAGACACTAGCTGACATCGATATCTCAATGAATTAGCATTAGTTAGCATTACTTGCTGTTCAATTTATTGCATGACGAAACAAATATCAGTAATAACGTTCTCCCGCGGGAACCTGCGGCCATCGGGCCAACTTAAACTTAGGCAACAGAAAAGAGTCAAAGAACAATATGAAAGCTTAGCAAAGGTGTGCGGCAATAAAACTTAGGAGTCGTATAAATAATCATAGGTTTTAAAATTTACAATCTGTTTAGGTTGTACGCTCGTATCGTAACTATGTATCTATGTATCTATGCATGTACAATATAGTAGTAGCATGTGTTAAGTATTTGTTAAAAATGCATTCAAGTTTTCGAGTATTCATGTCATTTTCTTAACTTACAAATGCTAACTAGAACATCTATCTTCCAACGCGGTCCCGTTGAGCACAAACTACTATACAAAAATTACACATTACTCTGCTGGCGTTGCCTCTACTCTGCCGTCTACATAGTACTGCTCCCGCTCCTGCTCCTCCTCGTTCTCCTGCTGTTGTCCTGCCTCCGGCGACGCATGTCATAGATGATCAATTAGATATTAAATAGCGCTCGTATTTAAGTAACATTATTCTTGGGTGCTGTGACAAACTGACGGCCTTATAGTGAGTGGTATTCATGCTACCACGGTTTCAATTAATTAACACTCTAATGTGTGCTTTATGTGTGTGTTTTTGTTTCAGTTTGAAGTCATTTGGAAACATTTATAAATATATGTTGTGTGTGTAGTGTGGTCAAAATCAGCTTGCAATTTCATTAGAAAATTTGTTGTAAAAATACAATTTCAAAAATGCTCCTTGCGCGTCAACTGAGTGGGAAACCGATTTCGGTTTTGGTTTGTAATTAGGTTGTGCTATGATGTTCTTTTGCTTCCGCTCCTGCTGAAAACCTCCGATCCGGGGTATCTGTGCGCAATTTGTGCTATGTGTCGACGTCTACGTCAGGCGTCCGCTTAGAGGCATCCTCGAGCGATCTATGCTATCAGCTCTCGACCGTCGTGGAGGACACGCTGTGACTAGTGGTAAGCAGATGCTCGGGAATGGGAATAGGCTGTGTGCGAGCCGGCTGCTTCTTCTGCAAAAGAAATCGAGTTATTAGAGTCCCACTCAGGAGTAAGCAAGACTAGTAGACCAACCTTTCGGCGAAAGGGGAAACAGCCCGCCTTGTCAGGTTCAGGCGCCGCGTTGATCTGCAAGTCCGGCGTGGGGCACTCCTCGGGACCAAAGACATTCAGCTCCCGAAAGCACTCGGTCTCCATCATCTCGTTCTGCCATGAAATGGACACGGAGCCAGTGTTGAATTTCGTATAGAAATTCGTGTCGGATTCGTCGATATTGACGCCCTTAACCGTCGAGAACTGTTCAATATCGAGCACATCTTTGGCGTAAACGGCGTGCGGCTGCGGATGATGGAAAAGCGATTAAAGTAGACGTTTCGAGCAGGCATTTCCAATATCACAGCGGCATGTATGCAAATGAGTCAACTCACGTCTGGCACAAAGGGTGGCTCCAGCATGCCAGCCTCCAGGCGACGCCAATTGAGCTGGGTGGCGTGGAAGAACGGGTGGGCCATCACATCCTGCCCGCCCATGCGTCCGTTGCGGCAGCCCAGGCGCTGCTTTATCGATTTAGCTAACAGCTGTTGGCACATTGATTTGGCTTCGTCGTTAAACTTGCTTGAATACTTTTCGGGATCCTCCTGTAAGGGCAGAAGAGTATTAGCTTTAATCGGAATACCGATGAATACTAATGGCTATGACCCCAACCTTAACGCGCCTGTCCACCTCCTCGCGCTTGACCTTCTCCTTGCGCATCCGGAACGGCGCCTGCCCCTCGATCATCTCGTACAGCAGGCAGCCAAAGCTGAACCAGTCCGGGGAGAAGGCGTACTTCTCGTTGTCGATGACCTCGGGGGCCATGTACCCTAATGGGATAAAGGGGGGGGAAATAAAGGAGCTTAGCTGGAGGCATTTAAGTCAATCCGCTTTTCCGATTACTCACCCACTGTGCCCACCCGGCCGCGCACCATCTCGCCCTCCGGAATCTCGACGGCCAGTCCCAGGTCGGAGATGCGGACATGGCCGTGATCGTCGAGCAGGATGTTCTCCGGCTTACAGTCCCGGTAGACGATGCCCTGCTTGTGCAGGTGCTGCAGGCCGCAGGCCACCTCGGCGGCGTAGAAGCGGGCACGCTCCAGTTCAAATCCCGGGTCGCCGCCCATGTTGTAAATGTGGAATTTCAAATCGCCGCCTGCAAAAGAAGAGCTCGTTGATTGTCTTCCTCCAACAATGACAGGTCCTGAGAGCCCCATTGGCTGCTGACTGAATTGACTGACTTGCTCTGGCTTTTGTGTTCAAATTCAATTAGGCCGTCGATTGACGAACGGACAGACTTCGGCATTGTGCCAGCCGACTGAATGCCAGGAATTTAATTAAAATTGCAAACTCAATCATCGCTGGGATTACACATGCATTTGTTATCATATTAATGAATGCATGCAAATGCCGGACAGTCTGATAATTGGCAGCGAAGGACACCGAGCACTGAACATTGAACACTGAACACTGGACACATGGAGTGGATTCCAGCGAATGGGAAAACGAAAACTAACAGGATTAACCGATAAAGAGTCCCAGCACTTAATTAACCCTAACTGGCTGGCCATCGACAGCTGTATTGGCCCGCACTGAGATGCAGAGATGCAGGGTAACAGGATAACACCCACCATTCATTATGGTCAGCACCAGGCAGAGGGCATCCTTTGTCTCGTACGCGTAGGCCAGATTGACCACGAATGGCGAGTTGATTTTCTGCAGTATCTGCTTCTCGATTAACACCATCGACTCGCCCTTGCGCTTCTTGATGCGTTTTTTCTCCAGCTTTTTGCACGCGTACATTTTCCCAGTGGCCCGCACCTGTGAAAGGGAAAAGCGAAGGTGGGGAGTGTGAGAACGAGGTCAGGTGGCCACAGGTGGCGATTTTCCTCTTGGCTTACCTGACAGGCGCACACCTCGCCGAAACCGCCCTTTCCGAGCACCCGGTACATGCGAAACGTTTTATAGGTGATTGGCTGCGCCTCCAGCCACTTCCACTGCAAATATCTGGTGGGAAGAGAAAAACACGGAAAAGTATTAAGGGCTTTTCTTGGAATTTCCCTCTTTTTTCAGTTGAAAGTGGGTGGCATGAAAATGATCTCAGCTTATGCCAATAATATGCATTCTGACAGACTAAATGAAATAATTGCTTTCAGAGGAATAAGCTCTTGCGGGAACTATTCCTTGAATGGCAATATAACCCACCGGTGGAAGTACATAGAGCTCTCGAACTCCCGGAACGGCTCGCCGGCCAGGAACGCCTTAACCGCATTCACACACTGGGCAAAGATGTCCTTGCCGCCGCTGTTGAGTTTGTTACGCACTTGCGCAATGAGATCATCGTTGAGCACGTCCAGCACGAGTTCGTCGGGATATCCGCCCACATGGGGTCCACCCTTTCCGCCTCCTTCTCCCCCGCCGCCGATACCACCGCCCTTTTCCGCATCACCATGACCGTCCAGGCTCTTGACGCCCTCGCCGTCGTCCTCGTCCTCCTGGTGGCCATTGCCGCTCCCATTCCCGGTGGCATCGTCGCCGTTGTGATTGCGCGTGTCCAGCTTCTTGTGATTAATGTCGTTGCTGTTGCTGTTGTTGATGTTGTTGCAGTTGTTGGCGGTGGTATTGTTGCAGTGTTCAGTCTCAGCTGTTTCAGTTGGATTGGCATTGCTGCTGTTGAGCAGCAGCTCCTCCTGCGTCTCGGCGTCCAGGGCGTCGCCACCGCTGCCGTTGCGCAGCTCCAGCTGGGCCTCGACGTCCAAGAAGCGTCGGCCGATGTCATGGCCAATGAATATGCGGTTCGAGATGTACTCGATCTCGTATCTGTAAGGCGTAAATTCATGGGTTAACCTATGAACTGAGGGCTTAGAGTGCTCACTTCATCACTTACTTGACCACCTCATCCAGGAAGGTGATGTAGCGAAAGTAGACGGGCCGCTTGTTCTCGCAAAACAGGCGGAAGAGCTCACGACCAATGGGTTGCTGATCTATCACGTAGCCATAGCTTATGTCTGTAGAATTTAGATATAGTAAATACAGAGTATGCACTAAACACGCCCCTATATCTCACCTAATTTGTCTTTCAGGTTGATGCATTGCGATATGTGTGGGAATTGCAATATTTTGCGCCATTTTTTGCTCTTTCCCTTGTTGCTGTCGGAACCACCTGAAAAGGCACAGAACAGAAATCAGTTAGACAATCTCGAAGCAAACATTTATAATGAGCAAATAAAGACTGGGGATTTAATAGTTCAATCGGAAGCCGCACCACTCAATTGGCATTTTGTGAATAACAATTCGAATGGAATTTCTAATTCTCATCTCCGGAGCAAACACTCTGATTTTCCCAGCCACTCGAGTGCAAAGGTAAAGTGAGCGCTCTGCATTTACTTGTGTATAAAACTAGGGGCTGTGGACGTGATTGCACTGATTGCTACTCCGCATCCCCATCCCCATTCAAAAACCCAACTCCGAACCCATCGCCAAGCTGTCCTTCTTCTGTCTGGCCTGGTTTAACGTTATGCCGGCAATTCTGTTTTATTTGCACTAGCATCGAGCCATAAAAACAATATTTTCAATGCGAAATGCATAAAATGCATCCACATAAACAAGACAAATAAACTGAATTGAGTGCATTCTCTGTTCTCGTCTGTTGAGTTGATTCGTGACTCGTGACACTTGGAATGAATCAGTTTATGTGGCGAGAGATCTCTCGGACACCACACAGAGGGTGTATGGTTTATACCCCTAATTCCGTCACCGAATTCAAGTCAGCAATCAGCCCAGCCCGTCTCATTTGTTGTGCACAGATGACCACACAAAGGCCTCATTACACCGAATAAATCACTATATCAGGCGTTTCTCTCAGTGCCCCGGCCAGTCGATAATAGTGGGGCCATAAAATCTAACAAGAAAATTAAGTGGACGGCCAGGCATCTGGCGAGGAATGGAGTCCGGTGAGAGGGCATAAATGTCAGAAGCAGTCAAAATCAAGTGCAAAATGTAGGCGAGTTGGCAACAATGTTCGAGCGGAAGCGGAAGAGCGGGTGAAACAGCAACAAAGCCGGTCGAGGAAAATGGGTTAATATGCCCATCCACACAGTCGAGTTCAAGGAAATAGTTTAACCTGTTCCATCCACTTAATAATTTATTGTAATCTTCTTATAAGCTTTATGAAGGATATAGGAATTTAATATTAAATTCAATTGCCTTTACAAAGGTATTTTAGGGAATGGCTAGTTAAATCGTTGGCAAAACTATTTAACCACCCTCTGATGTGCCCTGAAAAGTATGCTATATGTTGCTCAAAGGAGCACACTGCCATTTACTACAAAGTAGGCGTGTTTCTGGCGTAAAAGCAACCTTGTAATTTGGACTGCTTCAGTTGCTGCAAGCACTCACATTCGTTCTGAGGGGCTTTGAACGCCAAATGCCAAATGCACACACAGACTTGTCTGGCCACAGAGCATTAGCCACTTATTTATGTTGCCAACTGGCAGCTTTTCAGTCTGCTGCCAAAAGTTTAGCCCGGCTTAAAGTTCCTCCGACGCAGGATCTCGCAGTGCGTGAGCATTTAATTTAGTCTCAGTGCAATTATGCAAAAATAAACTCACAAACTTTGAAGGGCAGCAGCCGCGGCAGCAGTCGTAATTTCCATACAGCAGGAAGAGCCACCTGAAGAAGGATGAGGCTGCTCTGCGCTTAGTTAAATGAAATTACCGGCGAAAAGTTTAGGAAAAGGGAAAAGTTAACCCAAAGCTGGAGAGTGGTACTGCTGGTCTGCGAAACGTTCAAGGGGCTTACTGAAGTTTTCCAAGTAACAATTAGCTGACAGACCCGGGCACTGAAGCAAATATGAAATGTGTGGGCCAAGGGATTATGGGATTATAATGCCAAGTCTTCGATAAATTCAGTTTATTAAATTCAAAGTGGCTAAGAGGAGGTAATGTGACTATTGGAAAGCTATTTTCTAATAAACTCTGCGTCATTAGTGCTCTTTAAAAGTGAACTTTCTTGAACTGGCCATCTTCTCGTCTTCTAGACGCCGAAAAAGTTTTCTAAAGTTTCTGCAATTATTTGGCGAGGCGTAAAAACAGAAACAACGCCGCATTTCAATGAATTACGAAACTTGTGCGAGGACGAGCTAAAAGTCAAGAAAACATTTTCAAAACAAATAAATCGCATTATGTGAGCGGTTTTCCCTTCAGTTCAGTTCAGTTCGCTGATGTGCTTCATGTGGATGTGCCAAAGAAAAACAAAAGTAATTGAAGGTGGCAGGGAGGAGGGCGAAGGAAAAGTGCTATAAAAACTTATTAATGAAGCCATCGCAAGGCTAATTTGCGGTTGATGGCTTTTCTAATTAAAACCAATCAATAAGAAAAATAGCGTCCCCATCTTGGGCTTGGGGCTCCATGTACTTCACCCTTGCAGCAGTCAAGCGGTTACAAATGCAATTTGTCAGCCGGAGCGACTGACAACTGCAATGGCCGCAATGTTGCTGGCTAATTGAGAGCTCGGACGCAAAAACCCAGTACAAGGATGTAAGGACAAGGATAAGGAGTCATCACTGGAGGACTGGCGAGTCCAGAGTCCTTCTTATTTACGACTCAACAAGTTGACACTAGATTACGAAGGGCCATTCCACATCTCAGAGTCCGGGCGGAATAAAAAGAAATTACAATTTACATTAAACGCTCTCTGATTTATCGATTCGCATTAAAAGTTTTTCGGTCGAAAACTTTTATGGACCTCGGAAAACCCTGCGCCACATCGTTATGATCAATTTTCCCGCTGGTCGCCAAGAAGTATGTGACACAATTTATAAGTGTCAAGTTGTCTCCGCTCTTTCGTTTTAGTGTAATTTGATGTAATTTTTCACTGGCCAAGGAAAACCAGGAGGCGGCCACCGACTGTTAGCTGCAATTATTTATGGCCGCTCTCCATTTTGGCCAAGTCGCCAAGTCGTGGTCCAAGGTTAAGTGCGTGCTAATAAGCTCACGGCCAAGGCCCTCGGGGAGCCGTCTCAGAAGGCTTTCGATCGACAGGGGAAATCTATTAGGAGGCGGTGAGGTCGGGCTGAAACCCAAGAAATGGCCATGGGAATTCACTGCTGTGGAATGGCGAAGGTTGGAAAATATTAAAGCTTAAAAACTTATGCACGCAACAAAAAATAAGGGTGGAAGGCCTAGGCAAGGTAATCTATCTATATAAAAATTTCCTTCAAATTTAAGGAATCAATGTAGACCTGAAGTTAGTAAACCATCAAAATCATTTAGCAAATATCCTTAATGCTTGTGATACCTCAAATATGATTGTAGAAAAGATAATTAAGGTAAGTCACAATCCATCAATTATATTATTTTTATATTTATTTCATTTTAATTTATTTTAAAGAATACTTTGTAAAAAAACTGGTACAAGTATACCATTTAAATAATCTGTTTAAAACATGTGTACGAAAATTCCAGCCACTGATAAATCTCAAAAGGCCCGATGTATGGATAATCCTGCTGTTCAACCCCACTTAACCTCTCGTTTGTCTCCTTTTTGCGCTGTCTGGGTTTTGATTGTTTCAAGTTCAGCGTCACTGCGGGCACAAAACAAAAAGCAGTGACAGCACACAAAACATGTATTAAAGCAGCGGACACAATGTTCAACAGCAGTTTTTACACATCTCGCTAATGCAAAACAAACAGACAGAAAGCAGCCAGTAGAAATAACAACGTCAGGCGAATCGGGGAGCGTTATGCCGCCGATTTACCTACAGCGAAGCGCACATTAAATTAATTATTACTGTTAAAAAACCATAAAAATACAAAATAACAATAAAAAGCCGTAAAAGTTACGCCGCCGGCAATCGAAAAAGTTGATTGGCAGACCCCTCTTCCGCCCCCAAACCCGACGAGGGGGTGGTGGGTTGCTGTTCCAGTGGGTGGGCGGCCACCCAGGAGGTGGAGTCGAAAAAGTGAGGGAAATAAAAGCAGACGCTGCCACATGAAATGCATGTAAATGGGCCTTTGATTGGCAAAGGCTTTTAATTGCGGGCTGCAACCCAGGACCGCCAGCAGAATGCGATACGCGATATGGAATGTGCAATACGCGGTGCCCACACCCCTCAAGGTCGAAGGTCAGGCGGAGAAGCCACGCACGGAATGCACAAAATGGCACTTTGCACACCCGCAGCCAACTAATTAAATGCGTGATAAAATAATTACACCAGGTATACCTTCACACCCAACTGAAAATCGATCTCAAAAGAAAAGCAGCCAAATTCAGAAGGAATTAATGAACAGACTGGCTATTAAGTGCAATTTATTACAGCAATAGAGGAAACCGAAACCAGAAATGTCCGATAAAGGAAATGGGAGTGTGGTAAATTAATTTACTCTAACCCATTAATAAAATTCAGCACAAGAGTGTGTAGATCACATAAGAGAAAAAACCGAAATTGCTAACATTTATTCAAGGAAATAATATACCCAAAGTCAAAACGAATCCAAAATACTCTACTGGTCTCTTCTCAATCATAACTATCTATGAACAATTTTCACTTACTTAAGGTTTTGGTTTATTTTTTTCTCTGTACCTTACTTACTCATGTGCTTCCAGTTTAAAAGTCGAAACACCCATCGAGAAACTCAAATATTTTCATTAAAATTCCGAGCACACGCGAATAAAAACGAAATGTGTGGCTATACAAATCGCATCATCGGAATTCTCACTCAAGAGGGAGATAAAAAGAATTACTCTTTTATTTTTCGTATGTTTTTCCAGCTGCTGGGCAATAGTTAAATTAGTCTGGCAGGGCCATAAAACAACGGGAGACGTTATAAAGGATTTTATTGCCTAGCATTATTAATTTGTTTTATTTCGGAGTGGTCCTGGCCATCAACTGGAAACCTGGGACACAATTTGCTGCTTCGTTTGTCTTTCAGTCTCCTCTCCAGATCTTCAGACTCTCAAGCTTCATTTGCTCCTCGGCAGACACGAAAATTGGCGCCCTTTGTGGCCGTTTTTTAATGGCCTCGTCGGAGTGGCAGAAAACAGTTAACTTGGTGGGCCAAACTATAAAGGAAAGTTGATTCATTGGCGCCGTCATTAGACCTTCTTAAGTCCCCAAAGAGCCCGCTTCAAATGACCCGAGAAATGGTTTTAAGCTGGGCTAGTAATTTCGGTATTTTAAGGGGAAAACTTAGGTGAAGAACCCCCTATATATGTCCTTTGATGTCCTCTGCACGTTTTGCCCGTCATAAGCAATCATTTCAAATAGAATGGAGGGAAAAATGTGAAAATGTCAAACGAGCAAGTTGTGATTCACATATGTATGAGCTTTAATTTATTCATTCAAATACAAAGTGGCCGAGAAGTATTGTTGTGCCACCTTTGAGCTCCGTTTTGGGCTTCACCTCGACTTCGAATGCGACTTTCCTGTTTGGCCACGCTACTTGGCCAATAAATGGGCATAAACTGTTCCGTTCCTTCGGGTTTATATGGCGCACATGACGTCGTAAAACGCACAATAAACGAAACGTAAACATGGCCGAGGTGCTTAAGCACCACACTGCGTATGCGTAATGGCACCCGGGCGAACTACGAGCTACCTGAGAATGCCCAGAGACAATGGCCACCAACCTGACTGGGAATCCTGGGACACAGGACCTAATGGCCAATATAAAAACTGATAAGGCTCCGTGTCGCTTCTCCTTTTAATTAAAGCCCCCACGGCAGCGAGTGCAGCATGCAGAAGTGCAAATATTGGCACAACTGACTTGACATGGCCGGCTGAAAGCTGGTAAATAGTTTGTGCAACCGCCGCGGGACACAAAGGCCCGAAAAGCATTGTGCAAACATCAACATCCCCATCAGAAGGACGCCCCCGCGTCCATTACCTGAAACACTGAACACACTGCGGTTTGGCTTTGTTTCAGCCGGAAAACACATCATCCCGACTGGCAGTCAGGCGCACTGCGCCAGACTTTACATCAAAATTTATATTTTTGTTACATTTTTTCCTTTGGAATGAACTTGCGAAATGGATTTTTGCAAATAGAGAGCCAACTACGTGACGTCGGCTGTAAATAAATGATGCTGCCGCTTTTGTGGCAGCGGATGTGGGTGGTGGATTTCAAAAAATCAAATGGAATTGAAATGTTTTCGGAATTCTGGCATAAATACTGCAGGGGAAACAATGCGGATTGGGTGTGGAATAGAAAATATCGCACGGGAGAAACTGTAGCTTGTCGTTTAGTTAATTAAATTGCCACCTGGCCTCCTTCATTTCATACTTTTCCAGTTAGTTCCTCCCTTATTAGTTGTGAAAGTTATTTTCCTGGCCATTTTCCTCACTCATTATGGCTTCCTTCACTTTCTCATCTCCTCTATGCCACACAAAGGAGCGAAAAATTGTACAGCAACTCGAAAGTTTTTTAATTTATTAAATTAGTATTATGCGCGTGGTTCATTTCACGCCAAACCCTTTGAATTCTGCATCCCGGAGTCCCGCCTCGTTTCACTTAGCCACTCGAGTGCCATAGTTTGCACTCTCCACCGCATAATACATAATACCATGGTGTATCCTCGCTGCAGCGTTCAAGTGCATTTCTCGTTATAATAATTCGCTGTCGCTGACGTTGTTGCTGTTGCTGTTATAAAAATTGCACAAGCAGAGAGGAAAACTAAAAACTAAAAAAGGAAAACTCGTATCCTACTCAAGGAAATTGTCGCTGCATGTTTGAGTGGGTTGAGTGGGTTGTTGTTGGTCGGGTGCCCCTCGAATTTATATATACCCGCACATAAGTTTAGTTCCCTGTATATACAGTCGGTGGGTGGTGGGTGGTGGGAGGTGGCAGTGCCCTTTTGTACATATATATGTGGCAGCATCAGCCAAGCAGTAAACTCAAGGGCTGAAGGCTGAACCTCCTGGCTGTGGTTGCTTTTGCTACTCCTGTGACATTGTGTTTGAAAATATATTTCATGCCGGCTTTCCCATTTTCCCAGCTACCCGTTTGCCACTTCCCCCCTCCCCACACAAGTTGTGAAAATTTCCATTTGCCAAGAAGGGTCCGCTTGAATTCTCGTTTCTTGCGCAAATTGCCCAGCAATTATAATTATTGTTTTCAACATTACACAATTATTCAACTGGCTTCGTTTGTGGCTATTAAAAGTTGCCAATTAAACTTACAGCTCGACTGCACAACAAGCATTTCAATTTCCTTTTAACTTCTGAAATAGTAACAATACTTTTGCCAACTCAGGTGTGCGTTTTTTTCAACAGATTGGGTGGCAGATTTAACGACATTTTTGGTCTTAAAAAGAAAAAATATTGGATCCTATTTCTGCAGCCAAATGCAAAGGAACAGGAAACTGACAAAACTTTACTCTGCTTCGAAATTTACAAGACGAACTATTTAATATAAGGAAAAACTTTAGCTTGTAACTTTCAGATGTAATTGGTTTAAGGAAACTTTAGGGAAATGTCAGCTGAGTTTAATTGGATAAAAAGGTAAAGAACTAAAATATAAAGAAACTGCATAATTAATTTTAAAGTCAATAAACCTTAATAGTTTAATGTATCTTAAGCTAAACTGAATTGCTTTTTTTAGATATCATGTTGTATTATATTTCTTTCAGTTTCCAAAAAATTTATTTTATTGCATAGCAAAAGCTGCGATGCTCTCTTTTGGCCCTATAACACTTTTGTGTGCCCAACGCTTCCTTTCCGTTTCTTTTCTCCCATGGAAATGTCCTTTCTATCTCCTTTTGATTGCGGAAACGGAAATTATGGCCAACACTCCCGCCTCGTTTGGTTTTGGGCACTTTGGCCCTTTGCTTTTGCGTTGTTAAATGTTTTTTAAACACTTTTTGCGTCGGCAATCAGCTGAAGAATGCAGTTTGTTGGCCGGAACTCAAGGGGTCTGTTGATTTTGCCCGGGCTAATATTGATTTTCGGTTAAATTAGTTTATCTAGGAAAATTGGACCGATGCCAGGACTGGTCGTAATTACTCGAAGCCGACCTTTATGCTCCTCTTCGGCCGAGGGCAATTGGCCAGCAAATTGTATTAACCTTGCCGGGCACGCACACAAAAAGAGCGGCCCTGTATGGTATATATTACTACCATAGTAGTGATAATAATAATAAAAACATGCATCAGGCCATGTGACAATGTTTCTTTGGCATCTGCTCGTCGGCCATAATTAAGTGGGCACAAAAACAGGGCGAAATTAGTTGAGCAGCCGAGCAAATCCCGCTCATAAATAAATACAGCCCCCGGGTTACGACCTCTTGATGTGGTAATAAACGTAATAAACATTTTGTCCAACAAAGGCCCCCGATTCGGCTCATTAAATTCCCATGAAAGGCACGCAAATGAAAAATATGAAAACAATAAAAATCAATAAAACGTATTCAATTTCGCTTTCCACTTTTTTCCACCTCTCATTTGATTAATCATACGCCGCGTGTGCAGCTGGACTCATTACCATTGGGTCGATTCAATGGTTGAATGACAATTTTGGTGGACAGCCTGTTGGCCTTAAACTCCGACAAGTGTTGCCAAGGACTTTGACCTTTTGCCAAAAGGAGGAGCGGAAAAGGAGGAGGACACGTGTATTCGAGGGACGGTGACTTCAAGGACGAGGAACACATCAAAGGCTGCTGTCGCCGCCTTTTGAAAGGTCCTCGAGATGGAGACCCCAAAGGCTGTTCCCTCCTCTTCCGTGCTGAAATTTGAGTTGCTCGTCCTGTTGATAATTAAATAAAATAAAACCAGACCGAGTAAAAGCCTGCTAAAAAGGAATTTGTAATGCAAATGCTTTCACTTCCACACTCGGAAAAACGTAGCCCAAATGGGCTGGAAATTGCCTCAGGTGCGAATTGGGTTCAAGAACGTTTCAGTCTTAAAGCAGCATTCTTAATTGAAAAACATTTTTAAGCGAAATCAAGAATGAAATGTTCTTGAACCGAACAATGATTATGCTTAAATGAACTATGAACTCTTCTAAGCAAGCTTGAATCAAGAACATTTACGGATACTTCGAGGTTTAAGAATGATTTATTCTTGGTTCAAGAGCACTCAGCAAATTCATTCTTAAAAGTTATTTTCTGAGTGCACTTCCACCCTCATAACACTCGCAAGGCTTAGGGACCCAAAAGCATTTAAGGGACGCCGCAAAAGATGTGGGGACTTGGAATTGCAAATTGGATCAAAGACATTGCACGTTCCTCTCGCCATTCTCTAGGTATTAAAGTGCAATTTCCTACGCCGGCCCGAAAACCGAAAAACAATTCGCCAAAGCACACAAAAATAATACAAATAATCAGGCAGGGCAACAAGAATGCCGAAAAAGTTCTTGGCCAAAAACTTTTCACACAAAAGCAAATTGCACAGGCCTGGCAAAAAACACAAGCAAAGAAAAAAGCAATAGCAAAAGCAGCACATGGCGCGTGTCTCGCATTTCAAGTTTGCCAAAGTGTAGTTTGTACATAATTTAAATAATTCTGCCCAGCGCTGACAGTCCGAACGTGCTGCTCGTGTCGTGATTTGATACTCGAATATCCAAATATCCAAATAGCGTTTTGGCCAACGCACCCGGAGCATCGCGCCGCATCGGGTTTTTAGCCTTAGCCCGGTCGAATCGACATCGAAAAACAACTGCTGCCAGCCGGCAGTTTTCAGTTTGCATTGCAGCTGTCAAAGTATTTGTCAAAATGTTGCATATTTCAGCGTCAGCGTTGAATTTCCGAAATGTTTTCGCCTTCTGCTCTCGACAACTGCAAACAGGGTAGCAATCAGTTTGCGCATCGGCGGAAATGGGAGTGGAAACCATCTAGATCGAATTTGAAGTGATTTTTGAGCGACATTCCGCGGAGAGAATTTCATTTAAATTTTAAACTTTTCCATAAGAAATTTTACTGTACAAAATCAAAAATGCAAAATCCCATTTTTCATTATCAAGTTAACATTATTCAGTGGTATTTGTCTGTAAACTAACCCCTTATAAAACCTCAACTTTATTTCATTTAAAAATTTTACACACTGACTTCCAATATGCCACTTAAATTTGAAGATACCACCTATTCAAATGCAATCCCCTGTTTATCCAAGTATCACCCAGAAACCAAGGTGTCGACCCTTTTTCCCTCCCACTGGGAGTCACTCGTTTTCATTCAACTCGTTACTTCAGACCACTCACATATGTACATTTACACTGGCTCTTGGCCATTGCTTATGGCCAGCAAACTTGTTTGCCATCTAATTGCCATTGGCTTTTATTTCAGTCCTTCCTTTTATATTGCTTTTTGTTTTATAATTCATCGTGTGTGTGCAACTGTTGGAAAAGTATTAAGTTGCATAGAAAAATGTTGAACAACGAAATGTGTAGTGTGCCAAACATTCAGGGACAAAAAGTGATGGCTTCAGACTTTGGTATTACCCCTTAAAGGTGCAAAGATGTATCTTTTGTTTTTCCAAGATAGTGCTATCCATGGCATTCTAAGACGACCATAAATAACTTATGCTGAGTATCATCTAAGCAACATTTTTCATCACGCATTTAAATAAATAAATCTACTTGGCAGGGCAAACATCATGCCCACTTGTTTGAAAAGTGTGCCTGGTGTAAAAACTATTTCTGCGAAAGAAATACTGCTGTTGCTCGCTGCTCTTTCTTGTTCACTGTTGCACATATGGTTGCATTTGAAGTTGTACAACATTTGAGTAATGTATCGCCGAACAAGTGAACAGCTGTTGCCATGGAAGCTCTTTAAAAACGGCTCAAAGGGGCACATGTGCTTTCTTCGCAATTATCTGGGCCATTTTATCAGTCTGGATTTGCATGTATAATTTTCGAGTATTTTTCTATTTCGGTCTGCTCATCAGCCGTCCACATGGCCGACATGGAGATAGAAGATTGCGCGATAGCCTTGATAGACTTGCAGAGGAGACTCCGGATGGCTGATAATGATAACGCGGGGTCGGGATTTGGGATTTGATTCCGATTGTACACACATGCTTCTAATTTTGACTCTGGTGGCTAGACAACGAAGACAGGGACCCACAATTACTCGCAATCTACGCCAATTTGGCAAGGCTCGCTCAAACATTCAAATGCCAAATAATCGCACTGCCTCTCTATTGGGTGCAAAACAAATCAATTAAGCCGAACGAGCAGCGGGCAACGCCTGCGTTTCGAAATTGTTATAAATTGTCTCGGTTCCATTGAATTATTTATGAATGAATTTTATTAGTTGCCCTCATTGGCGGCTCATCAGTGTCCGCTGACTTGACATTAATTGCAGTCGAGTGGAGTGGAGTCAAGTCAGAGGCAGTCGACTTGCGGCCGAGCAAACAGTCAATTAAACGCTCTACATTTTGCCAAACATTTGATTTCATTTCAGTCTAGTTCAGCTCGCATCGTTACTGGGATCGCGACCTGCTGGCACTTGGCGATAGATAAATGTTTGCTCTGGCCAACTAAACAACTAGACAACCAAACAGCTAAACAGCTAAAAACAAACACACATGCCGCATTCCCACATTAAGCAACCTTGTTTGGCAGCTCATTTGACAGCCGAACAACATGATCGATGCTCGTTATTTACTCTTGCTCCACTGCTTTGGCTATTTTCCTGCTCATTTTCCCCGTGCGACTGCAGCCATGTGATTTTCATTTGCATTTAGTTATCATAAACCAGCGATTTGCTGCCGTCGCCTTTGATTGATGGCCGGCATCTAACTGGTTTGCCAATTAAACTTGCCAGAGCTGCAATTTCTCTCTCCCACTTTCACTCCAAGGCAATTTGCATGTCTGACTTCTCGGCAGTTAACAGATGAATCCGGAAAGTGATGGGTGGAAAGTCAGAAGGAGCAGGAGTTGAGTTTCCTGATTTTTAAACTCTGAGCGCAGATAGTATTTAAATTTCCCACCAAGAGCGGAGTTTACATGTTCTAATTAAAAGTTTGAGAACTTAAAATAACGCCAACCAAGTGACGTTCTTATGAAAAGTGCACACTATGAGCAGCATAAATAGAAGCAAGCGTACGAAAATAAACGTCTTGGCAAAAGTTAAACGTTTGAAGGGGCAGAAAAAGAAATAAGACTTATCTGGCTGAGCGACTGGCATTGTTTATTGTCAAGCACTCGCACTCGGTGGGTTCTGCTCGCCGTCCGTATGGGTGTGTTATTTTTAGCCGACGAACCCTCCCACTCACCCACCCAACCAGTCAAACAATCAGCAGGCGGTGGCTGTCGAGCAACAAAGGCAAATATGCAATGCCAGACTATCAGAGTATCAGAATGCCAGAATGCACTGACAGCGACAAAAGCCAGTTGACAGTCGTCGAAGGCAGCACTCTGCCATTCGAATGCAACGCAAGCGGCTTATGCTCACGTTATAATATGATATAAGGGTGCCTAACCCATCCCATGCCGTCGCAGACCCATCCCATCTGTACACACGCCAATCGCGCTGAGCGCATTAGGCAGCTTGTAAGTAGTAATTATAATTAAATGCGCATACCGAATGCCAGGCGTTCAGACATTCGTACATTCAAAGATTGCTCATTCGCAGCGTTGGCCTGGGACCACAAAGTACGCAACGCGAGAGCAGAAAGTGCAATCACCATTAGCACATCCTTGATCCTGCGAATGTAATTAGTTGCCTCGAATGCCGCAAGGCGGAAATAATTACACTCCAGGAATTTATGGCCACAATTCGAATACCAAGCATATGGTGAGAAATACGAAGCTTAGCCTGCGACTGTTGCAAGTAATGGCATTTAAAGCAAATCCCAAAATATCAACAATCAACTTGGACCATTGCATCATAAATCCTCTGCTTGCACGTCATCTATTGAAATTAATAACGCAATAAAACCCAGCATCTTTACTGGTTTCATCTGCTATGTAATGTTGTGTGTCACTCATGTGTAATCCATAGATAAACAAAGGACCAGCATATATGTACAGTGCACATACAAGCCGAGGGAATGACGATTATGTGGTTATTAAAGTTATTTATGTCTTGAGATTGCACAGAAATAGAAGGGATCGAAAATGAGCAACGATTAGGTATTTAATAACCAATAATATAACCAATATTGCAATTATCTCGGGTTTTCAACTATTTTATTTTATCATTTCTAACCAAATTTAAGTTGGTTCTAAGACTTAAGTAGACATTTTTATATAAAGGATTGACAGTGTTATTCTTGACTTGGCAATCCATTGTAAATTTCTGTACATCCTGACCTTTTGGATATGGTACTCCTTTTTAGATACTCCCCAGTTTCATTTTCAGTTTATTATTTTTATGGCAACTGAGTGTCACCGGGGACCACGTCGTATCAGCCAAGTTAAACAAGCGACCACCCAAGCACCAAATAAACAATAAGCTCCGCTCTGCGATTTCAATTGCCACTGCAAACTCGTCAGCTTTTGTGGCATCAACGATTTAATTGAAATTGCATTTGCAATTCTCTCGTCGGCCGGCAATAAATAAAATCAATTCGACAACGTTTTATGGATGAGGATCAGTACTCGGGCAGTGCATTACTTCTATTGTGTTTATGCTGCAATTTAAATGGTAAATGGTATATGGTAAATGGCAAATGCCGAATGCGAAATGGAAATTGAAAAGCCTGGCTGGCGTTACATTGTTATTATTTAGCTGTCGCTGCATTTTATAATTGCTTTTAAGCCTCCGCAGCAAAAAGCGAGCGGCTTACCTTTGGTTTCCCCACCTGCCGTTGACATTTATTTATTTGCTTTGGGGAATTGCTGGTGCTGCTGGCGAAGCTGGTGAAGCTGCCGCTGACAACATTTCAAGTTGCCGGCACATTTGGCAACCAATGAAGTGTAAAGAGCCGGGCTGGCTGCATTTTAGAAATTTAAGTTGCCGCTGCTGCACCGGCTCAATGGATAATGGATGCGTTGTATGCTGTCAGAAATTGAATTGAAATTGATATGCGAGGCGCGCGGGAGAGTCGCAAACTGCCATAAACCTGAAATGCTGTCATTTATATGGCGAAATTGCGCATACGACACGTTGTCAGCGGAAGAAGCAGCAAAGCAACAGGAGATCCACTTCCATGAGCACAGTGGTCGCGTGAGCTTTCGTCCCCTGTGCATTCAAATATTTTAGTTTAATCAGAAATGAATCCCGGCAAATCTCTTTTTATGGCTCACCTTTAGGCATAATCGTAAAGTAAGCCCAATAAATATTTATCGATTTCGCATCACTCGACTCGGCCCAGTGTGCCACCTAAATATAACTCACTTGGCTTTCATCAGCAGAAATTTTCACTGCGACACTTACGTTTTCATGGCAGACGCCAGCATAAAATATGCCAAGTTCCGCCTCTGCACGAGCTCCTTTTTTATGCCAGGACATAAAACGCTGGGCCTTTGAGGAGGTGTCAAGGAGGAACTCCTCCCCTCCCATCTGCAAACTATGGGTGTTTCGTTTTATTTAACGCAGTCGAAGCTCAGTGGCTCACTTCTGGCATTGTTCCCCGAGCTGCCTCGTAAAATGGCAGGCGACAACGCCTAAAGGCAGGCAACACGCACTGCGCCATGAGGACATCAATCATAAGGAAGGTCCTTTCCCCATTCCGCCTAACAAAGACAAATAGGCGAGTTATCCTCGGGATCTGCTTGTTTTGACCAGAAGAGCAGCCATCCCAATTTCAATCCGAATCCCAGACTTGCTGTCTGTCGACTGGCATTTGCGTGCATTGCGCATACGTCGCGTTGCCCTGCCGACAAATTAATCACAATCTGGATAGCGGGATAGCTGGATAGCTACCCCGCCCACAGCTACATGAAAATCCCTCGCAACTCCCATCACTTTTTGACTTTGGATGCTTTTAATTTATGAGTCTGGCACGCTTGTTGCAGCCCCACACCCCCTTTTCACAAATTAAAACAAGAATCCAACATAATAAAAATAAATTAGAGCTGAGGCGAGCCGGGGGAGGAGCGTAGGCAAATATAAGTGAAAGCACATTTTGCCTGGAATTTGGCCGGGCCTTTGTTCCTCCCATCTCGACCCCATATAAATAATGCACAGTATAAAAAACTAATTGTCAAAACAATCAATAAATTTGCTTTATGGTCCCGAATCCACTGGACGCCGACGTGGGCTCGTGGCAGGCTAATGGCGCTTAAGTCGCCTTGCTTATCGGCCATATTCGTCTATATCCACTACATACTATACAAGTCCCACTGTTTGTCGATCTGTGTCGCCTGCCAGTGGGCAGCTGTTGAGCTGCTGCCGCCGGCGGCTTCTTTGCTTTTCATTTTTATTTTGGGCATAGCCGACAGCCAAAGTGAATAGATTCCAATTTATTTTGTATATAATCCGCACGCCCCCCAAACCACCGAGCAGACGCGTGTGCCGAGCTCAAAAGATACAGGTAAAACAGCGTACACATGCGGGTCTCTATATAGACGTATAATAAATTATATTTAAAATGCGATAGGTTGGAAGCATTTTGGGTTTGACACGAGCATCGAAAATACATTTATATTCATATGCTTAAATTAAGGAAGGTCTTGAAATAGTGATTGACAATCAATCAGGAATCAGGAACGACCTTTATTAATAAAGGCATCAAAAAAAGATGAGAAGGGCAACTTTTTGTTATTTAATTAAGTTCGTTGGGCTGACGAAAGTCCCCCGGCGGCTAGCCCATATCGATTTCTAGTCCCCAGCTTGGTGATTAAATTATTTCCAGTTCCGGTCATTTCCCGCATGAAATTTTAAAACATTAATCATACGCCCCGCTGACCATCGGCCACCATTCTGCCAGGGCGAAGGGACAAATGATGTCGCAGGACGGCACTCGTGTGTTTACATGAACCTGTCGTCTCTGCGGTCATTAGTGCATGCATTTTTAAGCATGTTAGGGTCACACGGCTGCGATACTGGGTCACCACCTGCCACCTGCCGCATTTTGCTCTGCGGTTCCCCACACAATGCATACAACATTACGGCATAGATGTTCGTGTGGCAAGAAGGGGGTTGAGTGGGTAGGTTCTAATCGTAATCGGAGTACTTTCACAACTGAAGAACCACGAAATCGACTAATGAGGTCGGGGATTCCCCGCGGTGGCTTAATGGGATTCCAAACTTGATGGCATCGAAAAGGCAAAAAAGCTGGGCATAAAACTCAATCAATTTGAAGACAATGCACAATCATAAATATCCATTTCAATCAATTAAGAGGGAAAGCAAAAGGAACGCAAGACGAAGACTAATGCTCCGCCAAAAAATTGATTTGAATACTCATATTTCGCATATTACGTATACGGACCATCGACAAAACGATTAAATATTCCGATTAAATATTCATTTGCTGACGCAGCAGCGCGTCACTTAATACAGCGATTCGATTCTCGAACGTCGGGGGTCGACGTTTCGATGTTATTTCTTATTATTGCTTTTGCCGTTCTGATTATTGCTGTTTGCCTACGTCAAAAACAGTTTGTATCTGTGTATCTGGGCATCTGAGTATCTGTGTTTCACGACTCCCCCGGCAGCAGCTACCGGTTTTTCAAAAGCAATCTCTTGAATTCCCACAGCGGCAGTGCAAAAAAACAAAAAAAAATCAAGCAGAAACAGACATCGTATAAACATGGAGCTCTCTGGGCTAGATTTGTTTGCATCATGTGAGTTCGCCGACGGACGGGTATATTCGCTTTCCCATCACTGCAAACGGCCACCTCACCTTTTAATCCCCAATAATTGAAATTCTGATCGGCACAAAAGATATCAGTTTCCTTTGTCAACAAGGCAAATAATAAACAACTATCGAGGCGCAGTCTTCTACGGGCATTGTTAGCAGTGCCAGCCCAAGAGGCTTACACCTTTCAGTGCGCCAGGCTTTGTTGTCTGGTAATGAATTTAATTTGCCAGGATAATTGCTTTCCAAAACCATTCAACAGCTTTGGAGTATTGGTTTTAGTGACAAGGAATAAGCTTTTAAAATGGCAAATAAAGGTGGCAATAAAGAATATATACCGAAAACAGGACAGGATGAATGGTTTCTAGATCCTTCGGGATTATATAAAGGGGCATACAAACAAATACCTTTGTTGTAAGACCAATCTATAATTGCTTAAACCAATTATTCGGTTAGTTGTGAAAAAAACTACATTTATAAAACTCCTGCTTGAAACACATTTTTAAAAATATTCTTCTTTATTTTATAAATATTCCGAAGTAAATATTGTATATGATGAGGTACCCTTACAGTCGATCACCCAAGACTTCCCTTCTTTATCTGCATCATCGTTCGCATATTACTTATACGCGTCAAAGTGTTAATGAATATTGTTTTTACCCGTCAGCGGAAATGTTCAGTGCTCGGATATCTGGCATTACTTTCAGGGAGTTAATGCACGCCCCATGTACTTTGCAGCAGATCGTTATTTGTGGCACTTTACATATACAATTAGGGCGAGTGTGGTGCGTGGCAACAATCAATGTGTCTTCAATTTGCCAAACAACAATCGTTTTGATTGCAATTACCAACAAAGAGAGAGGGCTTCCTCGCCCAGATACAGCTTCGGCGTGATAAGTTGGTTCCCGGGGATGTGGGTGGTACGTGCTGCAAATGCAGATGGAGCAAAGGGCACAGACCGAAGACCAAAGGGCACAAAAGACACACAGCCACAGACCGCATCCAAGCCCATCGAGTGGCTTCCCCCTTTCGGCACCAGGAGGACGTCCGTCATCCTGCTGCCAGAGATTGTGGGTTTGATGAGCTGCCCAACGGCCAGAGCTGCCTACTCTATACTCCACATTCTAGTGGCCCCAGGTTTGCGTGCGATAATTAACATCTAGATTTTTAACTGCTTAGCATACATACAACATAACTGGGGCTTGTTAGACCCGCCCGATAAAGAGAACTGCCACTGGGGACCACTTGGAACGAATTCGCGTGTTTCTCTGCTGTGTTTTGTGCCCACTCACTTGTTTACTTGGCCAACGGTCAATGAACTGCTTTTCCACTTGGCAGCGGCACCTGTCGCTCCCAGAAACAAACAAGTACTACGAAATACCGAGAAAAGGATCCGAATTTTCTTGGTATTTCCAGGAAGTAATGACAAAGAAATTTGAGGATGCCTAAAGCTATCAACACAGAAGTGCTAGAATGTACTGTAATATACCATTATGATTGCGGGAAATCATAAACAGAAGGAGATTAGAAGGAGAGTTGAAGACTAACATGTTTTTGACATAAACGAAAAACATTTTCCCATTTTAGGAAGAAACGTCTCCAAGTGCAAAACACTCTTGAATCATCTACTCTATTAAGAACGCAAGATCGTGATTCCCCCTAAATGTTAGCCATAAATGGATTTGCGACATCAAAAGACACCGCCAAACAAGTTGCGGCTGCTGTTTCTTAGTTCGGCGATAAGCTTCTGAGTCCCTGCTTTAATTGTTCACTTTTAGTTGTGGGATTCTAATTCTAATTCGCTATCGCACTGTAAATTCCGCTCTTTATGGCACTTGGTCCAGCTGATAACTAGAGTGCAGCGGCAAACTTTTGAGCTGGGACCAAATTAAATTTCTCACTTCATTCGGACTTCAAGAGAAGTCTTCTGAATTTCAACGTCTGCCTCTTGGTATAATCAGCATTATGACCGGGCATTAGGGAGAAATTTATGCGGCGATGGCGACGTTTTTCCCCCGACTCCCGACTGCCCTCGACCACCGCAAAACCACTTTAATGCGACGTCATTTTAATGCCACGAAGAGGAAAAAAAGAAAGGAAAAACTAGCAGAAGAGGAGAAATAACAGACCAGCTCAGAATGCAAACATAATTTTCCCTAATGCCAGCACAAAGGAAGACGAGTTTGGCATTTGCAGTCATTAAGGAACGCATTCAATTAGCCAAAACAACTTTATAGAGCAGCTGTTTTTGTTGTTTCTGTCCAAGGGGCGTGGCCTTTCAGCCATTGGATGAGCCAGCAATCACGGAATGCGGCCGCAGCACCACTATCGCACCACTTGCACCACCAACAACCAGCAAACCACCAGAGTCCAGCGATAAGCCAGCGTTTTGTGACGCACTGCTTCCGCTGAGTGACGTAGGTCGCTCAAGACCCCAACATCCGACCCCAGACCCCTGTGATCCCCATCCGATTGGATCCCATATATATAAATATTCAAACATACGTGCTGCCGATAGCATCGACGAGCGACAATCTGACAACTGATACGGGAGAATTGCTTTTGCAGACCAACTTTGACAGGCAATGACTTCTACTTGACTTGCGTACTCGTTTGGGGTCATCGGAAATGATATCCCAGTGTCAAATTAATCGTGTGAGCGCCCACATGGCAATCTGGTAAAACAATTGCTAGTCTAGGACAGTCGTGTGATGGACAGCCCATAATTAAGTGCTTGGTTTAATGAGATTTGGGTTGGTTTACCTTAAATAAGGGACTAATTAAAACGAAATGCAGCATTATTGGTAAAAGGATATGGTAACTTACTCTAGAGAAACAGTAATCTCGTTCAAAAGTTCAGTCGCATAAGTCATACGGCAGTTATTGGGTACGTATTCTTGCGAAATGAAAACGCATCCAGTAAGCCCTTAAATCTCCTGCAGATCTCAGAGTTCTCATGCCACCAATCCGACAGCAATAAGTCTTTGTAAATGAGTGACTAAAGAAACGTATTCTCCCGACGCGAACAATCATCCCTGCTTTCTCCATTTGCATTTGCTTTTGCATACTTCAGCTGGCGAGGAGAATAAAATTCAGCAATAACTTTGCCGGCCAGAAAATATGACGGGAAGACGGAAAAGACCAGAACTTTTCCGGAGAGAGAAGAATAGGGCTGGAAAAACTTTATGGCAATGGATTTTTCCTCATCTCGTTGCCGGCGGCAGTTGGAGGCGCGACTTCATTTCAAGACATCTCAACCCTCCTTCCCCCATGCTTCCCCAAAAGACAAATTCACTTTTTGACTCGTAAAATGTATTGCAAATGTGTATGCTCATCCTAGCTTCTAGCTTCTATAGCCCATTGCCATTCCGCTCTGCTCTAAAATATTACATTACTACAAATTGAAATTTTGCGCACGTTTCTGTCATTTAAATCTGTTGAGGCGGCCCGAAACCAAACGAACCAAAGTATCTGCCAGATACTTTTTGCTGAGCGAAGGGGAGCGGGAACCGGCTTTTACTATCAGGCAGACGGCAATAAAATAAATAACATTTAAAATGAAATATTTGATTGGGCCGCATGCAAAAGGATACGATACGGCTGGTTGGTGGCTGGTGGGGCACATGCAACATGTTGGGGATGTTGCAAGATGCCGACACTGAAGGTGACCTTTGCACAAGCCCCTCTCCTCCGCCGGCTAATGCATAACTTTGCATAAATTTCCCACAACCTAATCGCCAAAGTTGACTCTGCTGTAAATAAACAGAACAATGGCGCCAACAAACAGCAGCGAGCGAGGAAAACTCGATGGTGGGCGAGTTTTCCAAGATGACAGTGAACTTGGTAGGTGGCTCGGTGGTGGTGGGCCCTGCAATTGAAGTGTGACCTCGATAACGAACTGAAGTGTATCTGCGGGTGCGTCCGCCCAATAGAGCACTTAAAGCCCGGCACCATGGAGCATGAAAATGAATAAGTTGCTGGAGCGCAAACATTTAACGCTTCATTAACTTTAGATAAAGCCCAGGACCAGGCAGAACGCCCAGCGAGGACAACATCGGCCCGGACAGCCCTCACATCCCGCAGCCTCCCCTTTTTCGAAGGCAAAATTCGAGCCCAACTTCAATCCATACAATTAAACAGACCACGCTGCAATGCGGCAGGTGGGGCGGCAAAAATCGATGACAAGGTGACAGCACAGAGCACTTCAGCACGTGCCTGCCAAAAAAAAGTCTGTCTAGTGGAATTTGATGGTGGAGAAGATGCTGCTATAGCAGCTGAAAAGAATTCACTTAAATTCTTTTATAACATATTTTCCAAAGTTATTGAACTTTCAACACTTCGCTTGGCTTGTTTAAGACATTCTGTTTATTCTGACCTAAAAACAAGTTCAGTTTGTCTCTTGCTAAAATGATTCCCTAATCTTTAAAAAGCATACCAATCTGTTATATGCTCTTTCCTTATTTACATAAATTACGACTGTAATTGCCAACTTGTCCCTTGTGCACATGGTGAAACAAATTCGGCACTCAAATATTTAAGTATTCACTTGCTCAGAAAATAAAGCCACTTACCTTCTCTCGCTTTCAAGTAGACCGTATTGGCCACAATATTCTCTAATTCCATTAGTTCCAGGTTGGCGGTTTTTTAATGAATCCTTTGGCGCTCTCGAAAAAATAGTCGCAGTCGCACTGGCTGGTTGGTCCTTCCCCTTTGATGTGGTTCCCGTGTTTGACCTTGGCTGGCTCCTTTGCACAGGGATCCTTTCTGCTTTTCACTTGGCTCCTGGGCTACTCCTTAGACTTGCAAATCTACGGCTGGCTGGCTAATTTGTGGCCGTCGTCTGGCGTCCAGCGTTGCGGTATTTGGCAGCAGGGTTTCGGTTTCCGTTTCAGACACAGGCGTCATTTAGTTTCAAGATTGGAATTTGCAAGGCCGAAATGTGCCCTTTTGTGCAAGTTGAACCAATTTGCGCTTGATTGAATGTGGGACTGCTGGCCAATGGGTTTCCTCAATCTGCAAGTAAATGTAAGCGATAAAGACGTATAAATATCTTAGTTAATTGGATTTGACAAGGGATTGCTGGGATAAAAGGGGTCCTTACGATGCGGGTTAAATGGGGCCATTTAGGGTGGCTTTCAGTGAACTATATTTTCTGTGCATTAGGAATTCTTTTTGGGCTGAAAATCATCATGAATTTAAATGAGTTCCCTAGCAATTTAATATCAATTAATTAATGACTCTCTGAATTATCTCTTTCACTCTTTTATTTTAGCTTCCTTTTAGGTAAATTTAATTACATTTTCCTTAATTGCCGGCGAAAACCACAATACCCTTTTGAGGCTCTTAAAATTTAAGTATTTGCATGTGCGCATATATCATTTTATCCTTGGCTCTTTGTGGCTCAAGTTCGCCCCTCGAGAGAAGTTAGTACACGTTATGTCGACGTGTACTTGTTGTCTCACCTGTTTGTGACAAAAGAGCTGCGTGCGATGATGAAGTTTGCATATGTACACTGAAAAATAATGAGGTAAATCCTTATTTCAAGGATATCCGTTATAAGTAGTAGGAGAGCCACATAATCACTTAATTTTAAGAATACTATCATAAAGGTTTCTAAAAGTATGGAACAGCTTAGTTGAGTTCTTTTATTGCATACTTTCAGTAGCCTTAATAAACGATTTTAGATCCCCTCTGTAAAAACCTTCATTAATTGAGATTAAAGTAACATAGCATATCTCATCCATATATCGTTTATATATCCCTAGAAATTTTCTGTATGTGTATTTCTAGGCGTAAGTGAGTTCCATCTTGTGGTTGAGACCCCGCAAAAACAGATCTGGGTTGGAAAGCCACAGCATACTTGGCCCACCTTGATGGCTGTTGGCCTTCTGGAGGTGTCAGTAATGTTGCGGTCGACTTTGTGTCGCATTTATTAATCATGGACCCACTGACAAGGGCCTTCCACAGTGGAGATACGAGAGCTGGGGATCTACAGCCGATGCTGGGACCCCATTTCCAGAGTGGGAGCCTTATACGTGTGGGCATGCCTTGTGAAGTCGAGTGTCACGAGCAACTAATAGCAAAATAATTGAATGACACCAGCTTTCTTCTGCTGCGTGAAGGCATTTACATGTGGATGTGTACATGTGGACCCCGTGAGCTGTATGATTTTGAAATTTCTTTATTAGAAATACTCTTTTTACGACTGCGTCGCTTTATTTGCACTTATCAACTCTTATGTGCGTCATAAAGCTGTTGGTGTTGCTCTTCTCGAACGAATTGAATTGGATCCGCGCATAGGCAATTTTTAATTAAAAATGAACTCATGTAGCTACATATAGATCTATTTGTTATGGAACAGCCATCCCAACCGCACCATGTGCTGGGGGCACATCAATCAAGGCAGGAAAGTGTGGCCATGCGAGTGTTTATTTTCCAAACAATTTTTTCTGCTTTGCAGTCCGGATCTAAATTAATTGTTTCTGAAATGCGTAGCCAAATAAAACGGGGGATGGTGCCAATCAAGCTAAATATATTTGGGGCTCCCTCCAATAAACATGGCTTTTACGGGCGCCATGTATTATTCAGTCCTCGAATGGGCATGAATATGGCCATTTCATTTTCACTCCATGTGAGGTGCGGAGCCATAAAGTGCGTTCTAGTGGCCACTAAAAGAGCGAAACACCAGCGGCATCGGAATGGGCCCAGATTGAGCACTCCCGTCTAGATTCTGACATCTCCTCCTGTCTAGTTCAGGATGGAGCAGGGCGAAAGGACCAGGAGCAGGGCTGCGCACGTTAAAAGCCTCTTTATTGAACATTTGCGCCATTAGGCCCGCTTGCGATGCTGCCGCCTCTGCTGGCTGTCACAACGATGCTGGCATAAAAAACTCAACCGCCAAACGATGTTGTCAGTCATCCAGCCATACACGCACATCCACATCCACATCACCATCTCCATCCACAGCTCCCTGGCACATTTACCCACGTGTCTGCCTGCAGCAAGTGACGCCATTATGAAAATGTTGCGAAATGGCGCAAATGTGCATGGGGCTCATAACGAAATTAAGCGGCAGCATTACAGCCACTTTTTCAACACTTCCTGGAAAAGTGGCAACAAAGCTAATGTCGTTTTCTTTGAGGCTTCGCAGTGATTTCGTTAAAAAAAAAGATACATTGAAGTCCTATCAATCTTCCTGTCAATGAAATATGATGTCAGGACTAGATTCGAAAACTTTAACATTAAAAAGTTCCAATACATTTTTGCATCTAATCACATTTTATTAATGGTTTTTTAAGACCTAAAATGAAATGTTTCAAGCAAACCATTCATGTAACACCACCTATCTCAGTTAACAGCAAATTGAAGATAGTTCTCCCAGATAATCCTTCCCGTTCACATCCAATTAGGGTTTCCTCAGGGTATCTACGTTGCCACACGGCCCGAAGAAGCCGCCGTTGTTATGGCCGCCATTACCATTCACTTGTGCTCAAGCCGCGCACCTTTGTCACCTTGTCGCAGGCAAATTGCTTCTATCTGTCCCACTTTGTTGGGCACTCGAGCATCTCAGCATCCGAGATTTTGGCAAAAGGGGGGCTGGATGGTCCAAATGGACTGGGGGCTGACAGCGGCCCTAGTTTAGGAGCGCATTAACTAAATTATGGAGGAGAGCAGCTGCCATCGTTTGGGCGGCGTAAGCAGCCTCAAGCATTCAAGCTATTGACTTATTAATTAAGACAAAGCAGACAGCCCCAAATGTCAGTCCACGGTTAATGGAGGGGGAGATGGGATTGCACAGGGATCAGAAACAAGGCATATCATCCCTTATCACATTTATGACAGTCATGACCGTAACCAGAAAATCGGAATACGTCAATTTAAATGCCAAACGCGAAGTTCCCCGTCTTTTGAGGCACTCAGAGAAACATTCTTTAAGGTGAAAATGTATTATCACAAAAGTTTTCAAATCTCCTATAAAAGTGTCAAAAATCGACAAGCCCGCAGGATTCCGAAAGACGTCAAATTTTGTGTAGCATACTTTTAGACACTTTTACAAGTGATTGAGCTTTCACATATTAATTTAGACAACTTATCACTCGAATCGTACTACCATTTTCTCTCTGTGCCATGTTTTCACTCGCAATCCACCGCCCATGCATAGTCAAGTAGGCAGGGCAAAAATAGCGACACGAAGGAGCAGTTTGGGACTGACGGAGGACGAAGGACAACCTCAATCATGGGAATGCCCAAAACGGATATCCTCAGCGCGTTTTGCCCGACTCCGTGAGTTATGGAGTCGCCTGCATCCTGTTTCTGTCTGCATTTTGCTGCTGATGCCAGCAAAAAGCAAAAGCAAACCGGAGGAAAAACACAGAGTCGAGTCGAGTTGAGTCGAGTAAAGCGAGTCATATTGCCCACTTGGCTTTCGTTTTTATTTGCTGCTGCCTTCCGCATATATTTTTTCCATCTATTTTTTGGGTCCCCACATATTTTTGCGCTTAAGCTTCGTTATGGCTGTGCCACCCAGTTGAGTTGCTCCTCCTCCTGGCTTTCCCGCTTTCCCGCTTTTCCACTTTCCCGCTTTCCCCCTTTGAGCCGTGTTAATTTCGCTCTGAATGCGCAATTTATTTGCGTTAAACTTGGACGTGCATGTGGGCGGTCGGTCTATCCTATATGTGGTTGGCTCTATTTCCCACTCCCCGGATTTTTACTTCGGCTCCGGCTGGGTGCGGCTTCCTCCTCCAACTGGTTGGTTGGCCGGGCAAAGGATCAACTTTTCGCCTGGCGCCCTGTGGCATTGCATGTCCTTTGCCTCCTCTGCCATGTAGTCGTACATACGAGCGTAGGACTCCCTCAAAATGTTTTCACTTTAATTTGCAGTCGCTGCAAAATTTTAATCAGCTCTCCCCCTTGCTGACTTTTTATGCTTTGTCCGCCTTTCTCTTCCGTTTTTCTATTTTCCGCTTTTCTTTGCATTATGAGTCGGTAATTAGAAATGCGAGGCGATTTAGTGAGCGGCACAAAAACTTTCCTGTTTGACTTGGGACAATTGCTTGAAAGGAAAGTGGAATGAAAAGCCTTTCACTTTGATCATTTTATAGGACTTAAAGGTAAATATATTAAATTAAAATTTATTCGTATAATAATCTCAAGGCAGCTGAATTGCGGTAGTCACCTACAGCCCTTTCCCAACTAGAACCATCTAGAATAATCTAGTTTAAGCTCGTTGGGAATTAGCCCAGTGATAATTTTCACATTTTAGGGCCCAAGCGTTACAAACTATTTGGTTTTCCCCCTCCAAAGTGATATTCCCACCGCTTGACAAGCAAACACAATTCGTATTTGTGTCTACTTAACTGCTCAGTCGACCGCAAAGACGTGTCAGTAGGTGTTGTATAACACTGCAGTCGCATTAGCATTAATACATCGGGGGAGCTGATGGGGTAGGTCGACAGCAAAGACGACCACAAGTATGCGGTTAGTTGGGCCAATACTCGATTGACTTATGATAATCGAAAAGAGCCGGGAATCAGCGCAACAGCATCGGTAGTACATTTTCTGTCAAGTCATCGGATATCAGATTCGAACCAGAATTACGCCTCCAGGTAACTAACGAGTAAAATAACTACACAGTTAAATAAGAGCGCATTTTATAACCAGAAAATAGGTTTCCCATCCTAACTACCAAAGTATTTAGTTTAATATAAGCGTAAAAGAGACATTGTTTAAGACAGGTTTAGAAACCATTATAACCTTAAAAGCTTAAAAGTCTCTTTGTTTTTTACTGCATTCTTTTAGGCACCTTTACTAGCTATTTCAAAACACCAGTGATTTAAGTTTTCCTTCATTTTTTCCTGCGTTCTCCTGTCACCAGACCACTAAACCAGTCCGTGAAATATGTGTAGCACCAGATTGTAGCCCGAATCTGGAGCAAGATAATCCATGTCCAGTATGCTGGACTGGTGTCATTTTTCCTGCTGGCAATCAATAAAGCAGCGCGCCAACAACTATGCCAAAAATGACCCAGTTTGGTGTTCTTCGGAGCCACAGACCTCGGCAAGGACATCGATGCAGCTGCCAAGTGAAACCATTTTTCCTCCTGCCTCCCGCTTTCCCTCGTTTTAAATTCTCCTGGCATGACAGCTATGCGGTATGGGTTGGAAAACAAGTGCGACTGGTCGAGATTGGTCTTGATTGGTTCTCGCTTTTTTTGCCACTGCTCATTTTTCTTCTTTTGAAAAGGGTTGAGTTAGAGCCCCGCAGCAGGAAGAAATTATGATTCGACCCGCATTGCAAGCGATTGAGTTCTACTCACAAGACACGTATCTGCAGGAGGTCCAACCACTTGGGGGATTCGATTCAGCTGCCATTGGAAACGCCTCGAATTCCTGGCGAAACCGAGATACACTTAAAAACTGCTGCATACTTTGAGGCGCACTGAAGCGTTGGATTGCCAAGGGTCCTGGCTGGGACCCTGGATCCTGTATGGATGTCTGGATGTCCTGGCCCGGCTGCTTCGACCTGTTTGCATGCATAATTTGCCCCTCCACTCAGATATGCATATGCAAAGAGGACCCTGCACATATGTCTGCATATTCCGCATGTGTGTTTGTGAAAAGTGGAAAGCTTTCTCGTTGCTTATTCATGTTTCCTTTTCTTTTTTGTTTTTGATTTCCCCAAACGCTGTCAGCGCTTGACTCCCAGGACTCACTCTGCTAATTTGCGCTTTAATAAATTGCATTTGAATTTTGTGCACAATGAGTCCTCGTTTTTCTCCAGTTGGGGCGAGGCAAAGCGATCCCTGGTTATTTGATTAGAATATGTGTGCCACGAAAATATTTGCCAAAAACAAACAGCTTTCCACAGTGGCCATGTTTTTATCGACTTTTTCGGGCCACGCTTCTAAGCTCTCGTGCTAAAACAAATTGAATTTCCAGCGTTCTGACTTTATTTAATTAGGAGCGCATGAAAATGTCAATTGTCTTTAAAATGTTTTTCGCAAAATACTGGACCAAAGAGGGACATAGCACAATAAGTGTCTCTTACGCTTTTTATTTGCTATTTTCTCGAAAAACTTCTTTACCGTTTTGCTTCAATAAATTTGTGAATTGCTATGTCTGGCGTTTTAAACGATTTTGTACCATAATACATTTTAAATTAAATTTAACAATGAGTAATTACTGCCTTCACATATCTGTTATAGAAGTGTTTGATCATAATGAGCATTTATGGATTTTTTAACTTTAATTTTAAGCTGATTTTTCCTGTGAATATTTCTTTAAAATGCGCTTTAGGGTCCATTTTGTATTTATTTGTCAAAAAAATGTAAGCTGACAATGTAGTTTCCCCATTTCAAATTAAGTATCGCAATAATAAATATTATTTAATATTTGCTTTTCCCCAGAATTCTTATTTTTGTGAATCAGGGCAAATGTTTCGGTTGACTTTTAAAATATTTGCCACGAAAAGTGGTTTTTCTCAGAAACAATGTATTTTCCCTGCAGCTTGCTGAATTTTGAACATCTATTGGTGTGGGTTCGTGTTCTGGAGGGTGTGTGAGTGTGTGAAAGCGAACAAGTTATGATTTATGCATGTGGGTCATTGCTGTCAACACAAAGTGAAATAAGGCAAACATATTGCCAGCGCCCTGGAACAATAACAGGGCACAAAGACCGGATGCTGGGCGGTGAGGCGGAGAGCCTTCGGATTTCATGCCTCAATAGGCACGAAAATGCGAACACAAACATAGAGGGCCTCCGCCCACGGCCGAAAAGTATTTAAACTTATGCAACATTTCCAAGAAAGACCATCGAATATTTATGCGAGAATGATTTATGAATATAACATACACAAGAAGACTGGCAACCTAGGAAATGCGGTTGCTGCCTTCTGCCCGTTTCGAAATATTAATTGAATGCGATGGAAAAATAAACTCCGGCCACTCTGGCCTGCCTTTGAATTTTTACCACAAATCAAAATCGAAATGCCCTAAATGCCAACGGGCGTATACGCAATTTCCATGGCCACAAAACCAAAGCATACTTTCGAGCGTTCCGTCAGCTGTCACCAGAAATGAAGGCAGATACAAATCAATGGTTTATCACTGGTTTATTTGCTTTCAGGCGTTGACATCAATTTATTTCGTCTATGGCATCTCGTTTTATTATTCTCTGTTGAATTTTTGCGGATAAAGCTGTTAGGTGAAGTGGAAATGCGATCAAATTGCTAAGGACTTTGTGTTACATTTAATAGCATAGAGTTGCATTTGAGATTACAAAAACACAACTGTAAGAAAAAGGATATTTTTAAGTGACTTCAGGGTCCAAAGTTGAAACTCATTCTTGCCCCAATTTACGGGAAACAATGTGAAAACTTGCACCCCTTCCCTGGAGTTTTCCATCATCAAAGTGGACGCAACTCATCGTTTTTCCTCCCCTTCGGAACAGACATTTTGATGGACTTTTCCCCAGCACGTTTGCACACTTTTCAGCCACGTTTATAGCTGCTGCCCTTGTTGCGATTAGCATATTTTTGCTTAGCTACTTAAAAATCGATTTATGCGCTGCCACAAAAAAGCATTGACAGGCAATTAAAGTCTCCCAGAGAAAGCTAATGAAATTTCTTGGCCCCGAAAAAAATGAGACACTGAGTGAAAGGCACAGGCACATAGCACGCATCATCAACATTTTTCTTCCTTTTATTCCAGCATTTTAAAATTTTTTAGCGCCTGCTCTCTGCCCTGTGCTCGTCCTTTGATCAGTGGCAGTAAAGAAATAGATTAAAAGTCCATTAAATTACGTTTGTGCCGCCCATATTGATGCCAATGCTGCGGGGCTAAAGTGGAGCACTGAACCGAGGGCACCATGAAATTTATTGCATCCCGAAAAGGAAGAAAAATTATAAAGAAACATAAAAGTAATGGTAAACATTAAGCTAGGTGCTCTGGAGGAATAGACGCAGAGATACCTTTAGATACAATTTTAAATTTGCTACATTTATTTTTTAAAAAGGTAAGGTACTTAGGGACAAAGTTAAATGAATTTGAAATACCCTTTGCTACCCTAACCCAGTTTAATGAATACTTCTGGGACTTTTTTTTAAATGTCGCTGGTCCCTGACATCCAGACACCTAGCGCGGCTCTAAACGCGGAGCATAAATAATGCCATAGATAAAAAGGTACGGAAAGTGCCAAATGGCAGACTTAAATATTCAAAAGCGAACGCGAAGTGAATGATTCACCAGCCAGGGCGGCCAAGATATATGAGCTCCAGCAGTTGCAGGTTAAATATTTACAAGCCACCGCTGGCGGAGATGCCACGATGCCTCGAATAAATGCCATGTGCGTGTGGCTCCCTTATCGGACCAGTTATAAATTGGGCTTTAAGCAGCCCTACCTTTATGGCGCCCATAAAATATGATGGTCCCCAATACCCAGATATCCCGATCCACCAGACATCCTGCCGCACTTCACCCACGTAATTGAATAGAGCACTCCCATAATGAAGTCGACTGACTACTGACTGGCGGAGCAGCGGAATCTCGATGGGACCGCAGAGCCAGCAATCATCGGGAGCAGTTGCCTCCGGGCCGGCAGATGGGGAAATGGGGAAACTGGATTTTCATTTTCGGTGGTAGTTGGAAAAATGCGTCTGCGGTTAACAACAGCGTCCATCGGTCTGTGGATGTTTGCATCCACATCAACATCCACATCAAATAAGCAAATACAGACGGTCAGGAACCCGAATAACATCCCTCGAGCGGCGATGGACATAGGGTTATTCAATCTATTTGATGCCATGCCAGCCAGCCAGCCAGCTAGCCATCCAGCCATCCTGGCCATAGTTAATTTGCACCCTGCTCGCTTTAATTGCCGGTCGAAAGGATTGGATTGGATTGGCAGACCAACCTACCAGACCGGCTTTGATTAGCTCTTAGATAAATTGCCTTTGGCGCTCACTGATTGCCAACAGGGCCACTTTGCGGGACTTATTAATGGGCGGGGATTATGAATACGAGGGGCAATCAAGCGGCTGACAGATCCTGGTCAAGTCAGAAACAAACTAGAACGGCCCACATCAGTAAGAGCCGAACTCGAGTTGATGGCCGACAAGAAAACACGTTGGCCGGCTCTTGAGCTGGCCCATTAACGCCTGAGCTGGCCTCTTTTTCTTGGCCTCCTTCTAGGACACTTGAACTTGGCTTAGGGGAGTTTCCGCTTCATTGAGCCATGAGATTTCATTAATAAAAAATGGCAAAGATGGAAAGCAGCCCCGAGAATGCTGTAGGGAGCTGGTTTGGGGCGAGGTGGCAGGCGGATTTAACTATTCATGAGTGAAAGTCGCAGTCGCGCACACAAAAACAGGACAGGGAAAAGTGGAAATGATGGGCGGAAGGCATCAGGGTAAACACCATGAAAAATAAGTGGAAACTGAGGGCGGGTGGGGGCGTATCACAGATACTAAAAGGAATAATAAAATATACCCTAAGACCCGAAACGGGTACTCAAAAAGTGTGGTGATATATAACATAGTAAGGGAAATACTTAAAATATAATATAGGGTATCATATCGTCCATCAAATTAGAAACTTTATCCGATGAAACTATATTTTTCCTCCGAATGTATTTACCTTACCTAGTGAACATTCCATTTTCTATCCACTCCAAAGTTATCATAGTTAATGGACGCAAGCCTGTAGAACCTTCATCCCACATCAAGTGTGATTCAGCACTCTGATCGGACACACCCACAATATCCGACTGTCAAGGGCCTGGGAGCATTTAAGACCAGAGCAGAAATTGGAAAAACATGTTCCGATGCCAAATGCAGATGGTTGGGGAGTCATCCAAGATTGGGGCAACAGACAGGCCGTGAAAAGCGGAAGCATGTTTCGACGGTTCCTGCGCGTTCAGTTGCGAACAGCGGGACAAAAGCGTTACATGGAAGTAGGCCCTGCCCCAAAAGATAACCGAGGGAAATGGAAATGCTGCGCCTGCTGGTTGGCCGGATTTTACCTAATTTCTGGCGCTGGGGGCGACATTTTAATTGAAATGTACGTGGCCCTAATCAACAGAACAAAAGCTGCATGGAGAATGGTGAATGGTGAAATCCCATGGCCCTCGCTTGCCTGCAGGCCAAGTGGTACAAAACAAATTTCTGGGAAAAGGAAAACTCTACGACATGTTAACAGCAATCAGGAGCAGGGAAAGTCCAGAGACCAGATACCAGATAGCTTATTACGAAACGCTTTTGGCCAGGCAATCACAATAACAATTCCTGCACAAATGTGTGTGTACGGGGGCAAATACTTGTTTGCAATTTTATGTAGATTACAGCCGAGAAGGTTGCGTTTCATTTCGGTTTGGCTTGCTCCTACATTGAGTTCATAAAATGTCATGACCATAAACCCTTTTTCAGACAATTTAAGCCAAAGCAGCGTGAGGATTTGTTGGGTTTCGGCGCTCAAGGTTTACGAGCCAACTGGATTTAATTCGGCGAAACTGTGCGGCCACCAAAATGGCCACACAACTTGACTCAAATCGACTCGCCTTGACTTTTCCTCCTCCAATCGCCTTTCCCCCAGTATATTTTCATTTATCTCTGGCTTATTTATTTGCCATTATTTGACATTTTCGAATGACAGCAACTTTCGCAGGACCCTCGTTGCCACAGTAACTATAGTTACTAGTTCAGTTACCCAGTTAGTGCGAACTGATAACTGGGCAAACTCAATTACGCGACTTTTTGTTTTCAGTTGCCGCAGTTTCTGCAGTTCCCCCGAGTTTTGAATGTCACATGAAAACTTAATTGGCAACAACAACAAACTGACCGGAGGGGAACTTAACTTTGCGTACTTAGTTATTTTCCTAGAATTTGGATTTTAAATGCGAAAGAAAAAATCAGATAAGCCCAGCATACGTCAAAGAAATAACTTTCCGTTGAATACGACGATTTGTTTTCGTGAAAACATTTAAAATTCACAATTCAAACAGGGAAAAACCCCGCAGGAATAGCGTAATAATTAAAAGATAACAATTACAATAACAATGAACAGCTCATTCAAAATTTAAACAAGCCACAAAAATGGCTGTGCGCATAATTCTCAACTATTTAGTTAAATGATGAATTTTCGCATGAATTATTTCCGGTGGAACTAAGCTAATTAGCATTTGCGAATTCCAGCCAGAAATTACAGCATCAACTAATGGCCTGTGTAAATTGGCTTGGCATTTCGCCACCGGTTATTTTGCCCAGCACCCAATCGACGCCATTTTGGCCAAATTTGTTGCACTCATTATTCGCACCATGCACTGCCACGCCCAAGAGTCGAGGTCATCGGAGGGCAGAACCCATAATTGGCCGAGGGCTAACTTAAATGCGTAAATCTGGTTAACGAGGATGACCAGAACCCTCTCGAAAATCAATACAATTTGGGATAGGAACAGGAGAGATGCATCCACTCTGGAAAATAGTTGAAGTTTGTATTCCAAAAGTAAGAAGCAAAAATGTGAGACTCTTGAAACTCACAAACATTTAGTCGCAATCTTGAAATATTACATTTTTCAATATCAAGCTAACATTATTCAATGATTCGTTTATCTGTGTATCTAAAAATTGCATTCTGAAACACAACCCACAAACTGGCCACAATGGCAGCCATTACTGATGCAAAACAATAGCCCGAAAATGGTTTCTATTTAAATATTTTATTCAAGCGTTGTTCCGTTCTTCTTGCTTTCCGACACCAGCCATATTTTATTATTATTTATGCAAAAGCAAAAGCTCTCTGGACTGCAACTGCAACTAATGCATTGTAGACTGCAAACAACACGAAAACTTTGTAAAACCACTTCGCAATTAATAAAGAGAATCCGTGAAATGAAACGAAAAAAGCCAGGTCTGTGAAAAAAAATGTTGCTAGGCCAATAGAACGTCGTTTTGCCCCGCCATTACTAAAAGAAATTCAGCAATAAATAAAACTATGTAAATAAACAGAGTATTTTTCAGTATCAAAGAAATCTATTTTGTTTTTAAATACAAATAAAACAAGTGCCAGCAACATTGAAACTTCTTTAAAAGGATTTCGCTTTGTAAGGGGGATAAAAATATACAGACTTTTGAGAAGCTCTCTTTCATTAGAAGTTTGCTTTTGTCAACACAACAATTAGCTGCAATTAAAGTTGGGTAACAAAGTTTTGGCCAATGACAAAATCAGGCCGGGGCAACTTTGCAAGTTGGCCCAAAGGTTGGGCGGGGTCAACATACATTTGGGCTGGGGTGGCAAATATGTGTTTGCCAGCTGCTAATCAGCAAACAGAAAAGAGCACTTCATGTCCGGCTTACCAACTAAACCAAGTGAGCCAGAAGTATGAGATGTGTTCCTCAGAAAATCTCGCTAAGAATTTAATTTGAGCACAAGCTGAAGCTGAAACTGAAGTTGAAGTTGAGCTCAGAGCTGGCAGTTGGCAGTAAAATGAAATAAATTGCACAGAATGCTGAATGCACACGAGTAGCGCAATATTTATGCAGCGGAAGCTTCACTGCTCCAGAGATGCTTGGCTGCATTTCAATGGCGAGTGTGTGTAAACACCCTCCCGAAATCGCACATATAAATATATGTGTGTACCGTCTACACCCTAGCTGGAAAATAAGGGAAGAATTCTTGCAAATGAACACAAAAATGGGGGAAAAAATTCGAATAAATTAAAGCCCGGGTATGCGAATAGTGTGTGCCCCGCAAGTGGATTTTGAGCACTCCACAGGACCTTTTGAGCTCGGGATCTTCGGATTTAAGTCCTCGATGGCATACCCTCCGAGTACCCAGTACATGAAAATAAGGAAACAACGGGTGAGCAAAATCTTTTGTATGCAGCACAAAAGAAGCGAAAGCAGCAGAAACCAAAGGCAGACGGAGTCGAGGGAAAGCCTGGCAAACACTGGTCGGGATAAGGACCAGAAACAGGACCCAAACTGCTCCTGACTTGAATTTGTTCGCTTTTTTCGGCGGGAGTTGCAACTTAAATATTCCAGTGACGCCTGGCAGGCAAAGTCATTGGCCTTTTCTGGCTTTTCATAAGGGAACGTGAATGAGAAGCCAAGAAGAAGCTGGGTGGCTCATTAGATTCGAGCAATCAGCGATTGACTTGTGTAACCTCATGGAAATCGCAGACAGGTATAGCCACCACATCATATGATAATCATGTGATAATTTCTTTTGTCATTTGCATTCGGCGCTGAGTCATAAACGTTTGGCCTATTGAAAAATACAATTAGAAGTCTGCGGCAACAAAGTGACAGGCGAAAAAGTACGAAAAATAACAGCAGCAAAAGGAAACAAAACCCATCATTTGGAATCGCAATAGGCTCTGGCTCCCTAATTTGCATGGTGCGAAAATTGTCGAGGCACGACAAACGCAATTGGGCCATAGCAATCAAAGTCAAACATCCATATAGATATAGATACAATACGGAGTGGGTGTGCAAACGGAGGTGTGACTTTCTCGTGAATCACTCTTTCTGAAAGTGTTATGTAGATCAAGGACGGAACGAGGGAAAAACTGGGCCAAAAATCAGTGATAAAGAATCGAAGACTTATTGATTTTCTGTCAATATATCATTGTACTTAAGATAACTTCTATGAAAAGAGAAATAAATAATAAAAATATAACTATTGGTTTGGAAACTCTTCCCTTTTCGAATCAGAAAGTATACAACTTTGAACAAAACCGACGATTAAACACATAGAGCCCGCAGCAAACGTTTTCGCTCCATATCTCCCTCCTTGATCTTAATCTCTCTAAATATTTATGCTTCTGACAGCCATACACGCATGACGCTGACTGTTCGCTCTCCACATTTGATCGCCGCAATATGGCACTGGAATTTGTATATGTTTATTGTTATTGTTGCCGCTTTGAACAGTTCCATTCATTCGTGATAGCCGCCATACATTCCAGACGACTCCGCGTCAAGCCTTCCATTCATGCGGACTGGGGGCGGGGCGGTACGAGGGCGGGGCCGGGGCAGAGGCTCAGCGATTCTGTATTCTGTACTCTGTATTCTAATAAGGGACCTTGGGCGCGTTGGGAAACAACTGAAACACGAAAACGACAACATCGCGACAGATCCCCCGATGATGCTGGTGATATGGAGCCCCGTAGTCCGCTTGCAAAATCGCCTTTTCGCTGTGATTTTCTCAGCCGACTTGTTTTCTATTACATAATAATGAGCGTAATTACATTAAAACGTAAACACGGCCGTGTAAACCGCAGCAAAACAAAAAAATAATGGGCGCCATAAATAATTCACTGGTGTTTTAATTATTAACTTTGGCAAATGTAATTGAAAATGTTGTTGTTGGCCGCCTGGCGACCTGCTATGAATAATTAGATATTTACAAAAGTATACATTTTTATGACTTTGGGCTATTATTGGAAATGGATTTAAAGCAAATGTTATTTTTAGAAGCTGCCAACGAAATAAAAACAATAATTTACAGGTGTGCAAGGGAGTGTGATAAAGGAATTAATTATTTGTTAGCACCCAAGCAAGCCGGGTTTCTTTACCACTATGATTATTATGCGCAACAGCAAATGGAGGCAAATTTAATGCAATCCAGTTCTCTTTATATAGACCACAAATCAAGCGATCATCTGGTCTTGAACCTGACAAATTATCTGACGAATCGCTTTGGCCAGACAGGGGATATAAATACAGCGATGGCGGGCGGCATAAATGCCATCCCACATTGGCAACCGTAATGGCCAAGGCCCGCGTTTTGACCAAGTCCGCAGCTCGGCTTTTACCACTCGCCTGAATAAAACTGAGTAAAATAAGGCCACCTGTGTCTACTCTTTCTGCCATTCTGTGTGTGTCTGTCAAACTTCATTTGAATACTATGACGATGTATTATTGACATTGTGTACATGTTTTAATTTGGCATTTGCCGCCGGCCCCGTTTAACCCCCTCTGCTATTAATTCAAGGAGGAACAGAAATAAATAAATAAAAATAAAAGCGGTTTGTGCTTGACGTCACAGTGACGTCATTTGGAATTATCGACAGCATACACAATGCATAAACATTCGTTTAATCATTCTATTCCAAAGTGTCTAAGCAAGTCCAAGCGCCGCCTTGTTAGAAACAGGTTCTTACTCGCTTTTTTCGAGCTCCCACGTGAGTGTTTCTGTATTGTTGGACTTTCCAAGGGATTTGGATTTTGGCAACGGGCCCCCGTCATTAAAAATGATTTTTAATACTCAACTTTTGCTCGAGAAAAAATATGAAAAAATGTAAAATGGAAATACACAATACTCTCGCAAGTCAAAAATGTGTTTGTCGAAAGGAGAAATCATCAAATTTCACACATTATGCCCTGTTTACCCCAATATTAAAATTCAACAATTGAAAGCTTCAATCGCACACACTCCCAAGCTGGTTTTCCATTGAAAATTTCAATTTATTGATAGCATTTTTCATCTGCAACTGACTATTTGCATTTGCTGCTGCACAAATATTTCGTGCATTTGTTCCATTTTCAAGAAATACAAGTATTTATCGTGTATAAATACTAAGAGCGTACGTTTAAAATATTCTTAAATCATTCTTTATTACTGGCTCTCGGCTGGGGATTGCATGTTTACATTTCATTCGAGTTCGCATAGCTCTTAATTTAGTTTTATCTCTGGCTATTTGCATTAATTGCCAGCGACGGCCGGCGCTTTTAATTGATTTTTCAACACAAAGTGCATGCGATTTTAATGCAAAACTTGAGGCATTTTATTTTCGAATCGGATTCGAATTCGGCCGTTGGCTCATGCGCTCGTTTTTATTTATTTATTATTATTATTTTTGCGCATTATTACTATTATTATTTTTTGGCACAAGGCTGGCGATTGCGTAAAAAGCTTGTCGCTGCTGTTGTTGTGGTTTTATGAATGGCTGCTCGCCGGTCAAATCGCTGGGATCTGCGGCTCTTTCGCTGTGTAATGCATAAACAAATAGACAAGCGTGTCGTAATTGCAGCCGATATAGATACAGCCGTAGATACAGAGATACAGATACAGAAAGCCAAACAAAGCACACGTCCGATTCGTGTAAATCTCGCCGTCTTCCTAATCGAACGGCAAACCAATCAGAAATCGATCGCCTCTCTGCCTTTTTGTTTTTCTAAGTTTTACATGCCCTCGCTAACGAATTTATCAATCAACGAACAGCGGTTGTTCTATATGTTTTCCTTTTTTTTGGGCTTTGAGGCAAATGCCATCATAAATGCAATGGCAGCACGTAAACCGATTGTCCATCAGAGCGGGATTGAAATTTCCATTTCAATATCCATTTCCCCTAATGACACAAAGTTTCCATCGTCTGTTCTAAAATCGATACACTCAAGGTTGTGTTTCTGCCATTCGAATGCCATCGGAAAAGTTATTGAATCCCGAATTGCAGAAGGCAGAGAGCATTTCGGTGTAATTATGCCCAATGTTTATAAGGCGACTTAAAGTCCATGATGCGACGCTTGACTGCCTGCCTTTGATCTCATTTCGTGTCGCATTAAGAGTTACCCAAGCCCATGAACGCTTTTAATTATAAATTAAACATTATGGTGCATCAGTTCGCACCGAGGCTGCTCTCGAAATTCGACCTGGGGGAGGCCAATCGTCGGTCGGGCCGAAGAAGACTGGCCCGGCCGTTAAGCAAATGTCAGGTACGGGTCACCAGACCTGGCCAAATGGCCCAGCGAGGCCGAGAGCTAAGCCAACACAGCAGATGACGCCAATGCACAGGGACTCGGACTGGAGAACTGGCCAGGTATTTGGACAACTGTGCTGCACATTATGGATGGAAACTAGCCAGGGGAATTTTTATAAGGAGCCTAAAGGGCAGAGCTACCATAAATATGAGAGAACCCAATCTATATATTGAATGTATTCCAGATCGATTAATTATAATTCGAGGTAGTCCAAGAAATCAGGAATTGTTATTGATGTAATTTTATTGATTGATTGATTTTAAAAGAGAGAGTACATAGAAATAACTAGATATTTCAGCGGAGTAAATATGTTCACATCCAAGGGAATTGGCATTGTCTTAAATCTCTGCGAAAATACCCAGATATTTATGGGTCTCACGACCTTGACTGCCAGTGAATAGAACTTGAAGTTGGCTAAAATAAAGCCAAGTTTGCAGGCGGCAGTGCAGATGGCAGCGATGACGAATGACGAGAACGGCACTCAGCCAAGTTGAGTCGAGCCGAGCTGAGTTGACATGCATATGCATAAATTTGAAAATGCTTTATTTACTCGAGTCGGCGGACGAATAAAAATGGAACTCGTATAACTGAGTCAATATTTGCCCAAAGTTTTCCCACTCTCGCGGAAGGCCAACACCCACGTTTATTGTTGGTCTTGTGTCTTTGTGTTCCTTGGCTTTTTGCTAACCAAAATAGCTGCAAATTGACCAAGGGACAATGATGACGTGTTCGCGCAATCAAGGGACATTTTGGGGGCTGCCCTCCTGACTTCATAAACTACGTGATTTTTTTTTGGAACAGTTCCATAGAAAACGCTCGTATTCTCGTATTCTAAGACCTTTCATAAAAAAAATAAACTTGAATACAACCTGTGGTTACACCGGACCAAGGCCAGTACATTTAGAAATTCTTTGGCACCCGGGGAGAATTAAAAAGCCACCTACCTTGATTCAATTGGAATAAATAACCACCTCACACCCATAAGTAATTGATCGAAATCGTTTATTTGAGTAATTGCAGGGCATTCGGCCAGTCGACACCTTCGCCAGCTACAAGATACAACATTCCTCACGATTCTTTTGCATTCCTGTGTGTGTACCTGTGTGTTGATTCGGCTTAATGCAAATGCTCAATCATTTCGCGCCGTCGGGCATTCTGCTCCTAATTTGATGTACGACAAATGTGCCAAAAGTTGTCAGACGCGTAAAAAACAAAAAGAAAAGACGCGAAAGGCAAACTCCCAGGTAGCCAGACAAAAAACTCAGGGGGAGTATCTGAGTATCTGACGACCGACGGTGTTGTGTCAGAATTTATGAGCTCATAAACATTTCGGGCAAAACTCGTCATGACGTCGCCGTTTCTTCCTGTCCTGCACAGGACCTTGCCAAATGGGTAATGGGATAGGATATATTGTAAATGCTCGATGGCAAATGCCAGCTGCGAGTTTGGAAATACTCCGGAATGGGCCCGGAAACTTTCTTTGTCACTTCGAGTGCCCCATAAACTTGGCAAGTGCAATGGAAACTGCAGAGTTACAGCAGCGCAGAAAACGGGTGACGCAAAAAAATAACAAACTACATTTTGAAGTGCAGCAGAAACTTTTGCGCTCTACCCTGGGACTCGGAAAAAATATGTTGCTAACAAGTTTGCATTTTGTTGCTAATCGCCCAGCCCTGCTGCCACGCCCCCAGCTCCATTTTGTAGGCGTCGCTGGCAAATTACCTAGGCAAAAGTTCCCTATATATGTGAGCCCAAGAATCAACAAAGGCCGCTTGTTGTTGCACAGTACAAATGTTGTGTCCCCGTGTTTGCAGCAAAATGTCAACGTTGTAACAAAAGGCACACAACTTTGCAAATGTGGAGGCGAGGAGGACAAATGTTTAAAAATTTATAACAATAAATAACAAGTTTAAATGCAGCACACTCGAGAGGATCCAAGCAACCTTCTGATGCCATAAAAATGTACACCCGACTTTTAAAGGATTATTCTTTTTTTATTACCATTAAATTTAGTGTTAAAGCTACACGGGAAGTTTATGTTTTTATAACTCATGAAAAAATGTTATTATTTTTTATTCTTTTATTATTCTTTAAACTGCTATATTCTGCTAAATAGGTTAGGATCTTCAGAAATACTTCGCATATTAAGCGGTTCCCATATTGATAACCACTGTCTTCAAACTTTTACTTATGAGTTATCAATTGATTTCGAGGGCCGAAATACTTTGAGATAATATGTATTTCTCTGTTAAAAGAATCTTTACAATAGCCAAAATATGCACTGTATAAGTATTATTAGGATGTTGATAAGTGCAATCTGAATTCCTTATCAACAAAACCGCTCAATCAGTTATGGAATTATACAGAAAGCTATTATTAAATGTATTTGCGTAGTGAAATTCGCCTGGTATTTCTTTGGTTATCGAGCACAAAACTTCTTCGGCCAAGAGTGCAAGTAACTGATAGACCCCTCGAGAAGTAAGCCCACTCTAAGCAAATGGGTGAGTAACACCAGAAACAACGTTAAGCACCATAAATGTTTGCACAATGATTCTCTCTTGTAAAGTGAATGAAAAATGATTTGTGTTCCTCGGGACAGATATAAATTCAATAAAAAACGCGATTGGCCACTGAAAAAACAAACTCATCCGACGTCAGAAAACACTTAACGATAGCAGTTCGCCGAAGCGATGCCAGTTAGGAATTTCTTTGGGAGAAAATTGCAACCAGACTGTCGCTGAATGAATGTCAATTCATTTGAATGAGCGTGCCGTGCTCGTCAATCAAATGCTTCTACAAATGCGGCTTCCGTATGGTCGATCTATGACATAATTTATGGCGGAACGTGAATAGTGTGTCTTATCAATTGGCCAGATAAAATTGCTCAAATTCCAGAGAATTGTAAACTCACCTTTGGCTGCTCGAAATGGAAATGACCGATTTGCTGACGGCTGGTTGGGTAACTGAAAGTGAGTAACGCAATTATAGAATTAAGAACTGCAACATTAAGTGTTTAAGGTTAACGTGAATCGGGGTTTTTAGGTACAATTCTTTATGACCAACATTGTGGCAACAACGAACGCAGCGGACCACCCAGGATTAGGTTTAAGCAAAAGTTCCTGGAAACTGAGGCACCCTCCGATTTCTTCCCTCCCCTCAGCCCGCATTATGGTTAATGAATTCTACACGTATGGCGGGGACCTCGAATTGGGTTCCATTGGATTCGGTCTGCCACTTGGGCGAAAAAATCCTGTTCTGCCTTCCAGTTTTTGCATAAAAATGTGGCTATACCCTTTTTGCTGGCTAGTCATAATCAATTTGTTACGATTTGACTCTTTGTCTGCCGAAAAAATCACTGCGATAAAAAGTATTTTTGATTTTTTAAATTGAGCCACAGCCTTTACGAAAATGGCTCTTTAAAAACTGGTTTAGTTAAGTTCAAGGTCTTAACCCATATGTTATTTTAATTATATATAAATAAGATTATTTAAATGTGGGCACCCAACCGGTTTAAACGCAGCTGAATGCCGCTTCCTCTTTTGCTTAAATCCTGGGTAAACACTCTAGTAAATTTTACAAAAGCACTTCTGACAGCTGAATAATTTTGTTTTTAATTTGGAATTCTCAAAGGAACTAATCACGCGTTTTTTGAATAAACGATTGCACAATACTTGGCAATCGATTGGAAAATGTTTTTGACGGTTGAATAATTTTGCACAATGAGTTGAAATGGTTTAAAATGCAATACAATTAGTTTCATTGCTTTTTAACATGTTTAAAATGGGTTTTCAGTAAAGAAGGGTGTGCTTTTCTTCGACTACTGTTGATCAATTTCATTTGGCTCCTGCTCCACCCTTTTCGTTTCATTTGGCCAAGAAGTCGCTGTTGCCAAGTCGCCAAACTTGACCGAGACAAAGTCAAGGTGTTGGCCACGTTGCGTTGCCGTTTCTTTATGTTTTTGCGTTGGCTTTGCTGCTTTTTGGTTTAAAAGCGAGGGTCAATGCACAAGAGATTGGTTTTTAAGTGCAGGAGACGCCGACAACGATTCACCTTTTTCTCCCTGCTGTTTTTGGGCTGCAAAGTTTCAATGACACTTTGCATAATTATTTGAAATTCTCTGCCTCGTCGGGTGATGGATCATGATATCCTATTTGTGTGTTGACAGAGGCAGAGCTCCGAAAAAATCCAATTTCTGGACCCACCTCAAATGCGCCGGCAAACAATACTTGGATAGAGGCGAAAAAGGCAGAAAAGCAGAGCTCCCCATAAAATGGCAAAGTTTAAAGGTTGATGCGACAAAGTGGTAATAACACTCAGTCAAAGCAAGGTGAAAAGGGACTGGGGTTTGTCTTTAATCAAAACTGAAAAACTGAAAAATAAAGAGACAACAAAAGCGTCGAGGCGGCATAAGCCGAACAATTTTGGGCACAGGAAGGGACCAAAAAAAGCCAAAAGAATACTTCGTTTTTTTTTGTCTATGTGTACTTTACGAGTTGTTTTTATTCCGTGGGGGAGGGGCAGTGGTTATTTCGGGGGCGGCTGTGAATGTAAAACGTTTTTCGGCAGACAAGAGCAAATAACATAGCCCCTAGCCAAATATTCCGGGAAAAACGGAGCTGGAGAAGCGGCAAATCTACTCGATGGAAGCTCCTCGGAACGAAAGTTTATCAAGGTCATTACGCCAGCTTGGCTTCTGTTTGCTCCATCAGCCCACCGCCGCCCACCTGTCATTCCCGTCTTGTTGATTAGCACCAAGAATTTCTGTTTCTTCTTATCAATTCGACGGCAGAGGGGGCAGGTGCGTCAGTTCAGTTCAGGTGTTCGCCCGGAATGTGTTCCACCCCCTAAGGAAAGAGGATTGCCGGATGGTAAGCTCTTGGTAAAGATGAGAAGCACGGAGGAGAGGCCATTAGGAATCAATTCTAGCCCGCTAGGATGGGGGAATTGCTCATCGAATTTGGCAGGTGGATTGGATATGGATTGAAAGTGTGGCAATTACCTAAGCAAGCCCAGACCTGAGGGTTTAAGAAAACCTTTAGCCATGACAAATTAGGTTAGAGAATGGTGTTGTTAGGATTTGATTCAAGTTCGAGGGTCAAACTATATTTTTCAGAATTTGATTTAGACGAAATCAAAAAAAAAACAAACTTGATAAAGCGTATAATCAAAGAAGTATTTATCTTTCCAACGAATCTTATTCACGCAGCAAACTGTATCCCACATTTTCCCAATTAGGGACTATCCTTTTATCTATTTGAAATTAAAGCAAAGCAACCATCATTAAATTGCTTTTCACTTGAAGTGATTCGATTAAATTTGCATGCCCTCCGAGACTTCCTTTGGCAACTAATAAGGCCGTAACCCTCCGCCCATTTACACTATCCCTCATCCCTCGTTCACTTTTCCGACATATCCCGCAAAACTTTTCTCACATTTCACTTCAACTTTTCCCGCACGCACAGGGAACTCCAACTGCAAGTTCTAATTGAATTTAGTTTTATTAGGGAACATGAAAGGAAAATACAGGGCCTGGAAAAATGGAAACCTCTGGAGCGTTTTCAGTTTTCAATGGCTCGAAAAAAGGGTGAGGAAAATTTAGTTTCTTAGAAGCAAAGAAAATCCCATATTCCCAATCAGGGGTGGCAGGATTAATTAGATTGGACAAGGAGGGAACCCTCGGCTCTTTTATAAAATTCAAAGCCACAAGAATAACAGGCACCGAAAGTTGGTAAGCCGATTTTAGCCAAAAAACCAGAAAGTGAACAAAGGCGGCGACCACAAAAAATTGATTTAAGCTGATTTTCGGGGCATTTGTATTCTCTATTTGTTGCTTTTTTGTTCTAGGGACTAACAATATTGACCAACGACCACGCCCATTTTGGGCTGCGTGCGGGGCGTGCGGGGCAATTAATATCAATTCCCGTTGGGCCATTAACACGAGCCAAAAACATATTGGCTAACAAGTGTCAAAGTCGCGCCAAATTAGCGCAGAAGGCGATGATGATGGCATGTGGGCGTGGTCGGGATTGGAATTGGGATTGGAGACATCCAGGGTATGGGTTCAAGTCCTGGCGATGATATCCAGCCAAGGGAAGAGCAGCATGTGGCCAACCCTCCTCCACGCACTAAATGGGGTTCGTCATTTGGGTCCTGCCCTCATTGATAATAATATTCGATTGGGTTTTATTTGCCCATGGGGTTGGAACTGATGGTTTATTGTTGTCTGGTCTGGTCTGGCCTGGGCCCAGGATACGGGATACACAGGATACACATGTTCCTGCCAATTGCCTACGTCACCCTGTGGGAATGGGTTGCCATTCGAGTCGATAAACTGTGACGCAAGCCCTTGAAACGGCGAAACAATAGTTCCGACTTGACAGTTGAAAAGGGCACCACATGGGGTCACACATCACAGATATTGGACTTTAACCATCTGCAGAGCAGAGTTCGGGTTCTTCTGTAAATGGCACATTGACTCCAATCGTCCGATGAAAAGCGGAAACGTTTATCAGCAAAACGTCCAGCCCGTCTTAATTATGCAGCCAGCGATTCAGAAACTCTGGAACAATCAGAGACACCCGGCTGCCGATGACGTCCCACAGAAAAAACAACTCGAAATGCAGAGGCGATAAGGAAAATAAGGGAAACACATCGAAGCATTGCGAGGGCCGTCCTTGAAAATGTGGGGAAAGACTTTCGCTTTGGGGAAAAACTATTTTTAACGACTCACATTTGTCAGCTGCAAATGGAAACGGGAATTTATTACCCCGGCAATGGATGGTGATTTATGGTGATTTCAAAATGTTTCACTAATTGGTTCGAGTTCTTAGTTTGATGCTCATGCTATAAATACACGGATTTTTAAAGTGCACGTACCGCAAATAGATTGCCGTTAAATTTTTAAGATTTTGGTAGTTCTAAATAACTGACAAGTGAGTCATTGATTTATAATGTGAATTGCACAAAAAATTACTCAAAAAATCAAATACTTTAGCATTTCTTAAAACATTTCCTTGACAGAAAAGAATTGACGGGTGATGAATAACTTATGACAATATTAATATTATTAAAACATGATTTTAAAATCTGAGACATATAGTGACGACACTTGACACATTAATCACTGTTTTTTCTAATATTTTTCTCGAGTGAGCAATAGTCTTAATGAAAGTTTCTGAACTTGTAACATAATAAGGGAATTTTTAGGATATCCGTATGAATGAATAGAACGAGCTGTGGTAAATGATAAATCGGGTTTTTTTGTTTGTGTGTTGATTACTCATAAGGAATTTATGTGATCCCTCAATTCAAATGATTATTTCAATAACTTTTCGATTACTTATCGATCGGCCCTCTTCTGCGGTTAAAAGGATAGGCGACAAAAACAAAGTGACAATAAATAATGAGCTATAAATATTCATATTGTGCATTGTTTGTTTGTTTGCCCTGCATGACTGTGTGTGTGTTTAAAGAACGAAGAAGAACCAGCTGATAAGCATTTCCGATTGCTTTCACTTTTTAATCGATGGACAGACGGGGACGGGGATGGGGAAGAGGGATGCCGCGAGTCCTGCGGCATTAATGCAATTAATTAGACGAGAGAGACAAGGCCAACGTGTGTGTAAATTACAGTTACGTTAAGTGCTTAAGTGCATCAGAGGGGGACAGCAAATGAGGTGTGACCATCGAAGAGGAAGAGGCAGCGATTTCCACCTGATTAATGGGACTTACCTGTTTGTTTGATGTTCTTTTTTTACCGCTTAGTGCGGTTCTACTGCGAACTTCAGCTAGTTGGAATTTATTCGCAACAAATCTGCGGATTCTGATAAGCGCTCGTTGATAAGACCCTTCTCTTTCTCTCTCTGTCTTTCGCTCACTACGCCAATTGCAGCATAAACAATTTGAAAGAAGAAGCAGCGACACGCCTAGTGGGCAATTTTCCGGCTTTTCCGTTGGAAAATCTGCGTTTTTTTCCTGGCTTTGTGCTTTTTGACTTTGCCTTTTGGCTTTGCGCGAGATATACTCTTTGATTTTTGTTTTTCTTTTCAATTTGACCGCATTTGTCGATTTTGGTTTTCTTTTATGCTGTTTTTGTTGTTGTTGCGGCTCTCACCAAAACTGACACTCACACACGCGCGCTCTCACACTCACACAGATGGGCGGGCGGGCACACACAGACACACACACGCACACAACGACACACGCGGCGTTTCGCTGACGGAAAAAATACGAAAAATACGGCGAGAAAATTTCTGCTTTTCCTAAGGAACGTCGCGAGAGGCAAACGGTTGATTCTGACCAGGTCTTCTGATTAGCGGCGTTTTCACGGCGGCACGACGGCGTTCGCAATTGGGCTTTTTGCACAAGTCCCCGATGGATCCGCGAAATGTGTCTGCTTTCGAAAAAATTTTTTGTTTTCTGTGTGACCGTCGCCGGCGGTGGGTGGATATGCTGCAGTTTTTCGCAGAAGCGAAAATACCACGTCGTCTAGCTGAATGCAGGGGAGCTTTTATTTAACGGAGATGGTAACATTGGTTGTCGAATATTTTTAGAAATATCGTAACGATATATCTTTTTCGAAAAAAACGTGATAGGGATATTTTAACTATCAAGTGAATGTTCAAAATATTCAGTGAATGTTTAACTAAAGTAAATCTACATTAGGTATATTATAAAACACCAATTTACAAAAAAAAAGTTTCCAAGATTTTCTGTATGCATCGATTTTAAAAAGTTCCGTTGGGATTGTGATTGCAAACAACGCATTCATTAGCGGACGCCTGATGTTTATTAGGTTTTTTACGAGTTTAGGTGACTTTTAAACTTGGCGCTTACTAACACGCCATCTTCAACTCTGTGTATTCAGTACTCAACTCAGCCATTTAGTAGCTATATTTGGTATTTTTTGTCTAGTCATTGAGCGGAAACGGTTATTTGTTTTAAATTGACTTCAATGAAGTTAATACAAACTAGGACCGATATCTAAAAATGAAAAACTTAAGCGATGAAGATTTGTTTTCTTAATTACTTAAAATAATATTTAATTTTAAAGCTATTTTCCAGCTGTTTACTAAGGTCGTCAGGTGGCAACGCTAAACACACACATGTTGCTCACTCTACCTTCTTTTCAATGGGCATATTATTTCTTGGAATAAATGACTTAAAAGTTATACGTAAGTGCCATATATAAACTACATAATTAAAAGGGAAAAACAAATCTAAAAGTAATTATTGCTATTGAATAAATACTGTTGTTTGACACATTACTTTTGCAGGGTACTAACCTTTCGCCTTGGCCGAAGTGAACCGGCACTTTTAGATAATGGCCATGATTTTCACGAGGAAAACGCTGAAGCTGCTTAATTATCGCCTCAAATGCCTAAGTTTATCCAGTTCCGGTCCAAAACGAAGAATCCAGAGCACTGTCAACGGAGAGGCTCCGTCCGTGGAGGTGAACTTCAGCAATGGGTGAGTATGCTGCCTCCACCTCGAGTTCCAGTTGTATAAACCCACTCCTCCACAGACGTAACATGAGCTTCAGTTCCGGCCGCCTGGCGAGGTTCGCCAACGGAACAGCAGTGTGCCAAATGGGCGACACCGCAGTCATGGTCACCGCGGTGGCCAAATCGAAGCCCAATCCCGGCCAGGGATTCATGCCGCTCGTGGTGGACTACCGCCTAAAGAACGCTGCCTCCGGGAGGATACCAATGAACTTTATGCGCCGGGAGCTGGGTCCCTCGGAGAAGGAGATCCTGTCCGCCCGCCTGATTGACCGCTCGCTGCGCCCGCTCTTCCACAAGGATTACCGCACGGAGACACAGCTGGTGTGCAACATGCTGGCCATGGATGCGGTGCACAGTCCGGATGTCCTGGCCATCAATGCCGCCTCCATGGCGCTGTCTTTGAGTGATATTCCCTGGAACGGACCCATTGGAGCAGTGCGGTTAGTAGTAACAGGGCAACCCAAGTAGAGTCCCCAGGATAACACCTTCAATCTCCCCCAGCGTTGGCCTCTGCAATGGCGAGGTGGTGATTAACCCCACTCGCCGGGAGCTACAGTCTTCGCAACTGGATCTTGTAGTCTCCGCCACCAAACAGAACCTCGTGGTCATGCTGGAGGGCAAGGGCAATGTGGTTTTGCAGCAGGATCTCCTCAAGGCCATCAAACAGGGCACCCGGGAAGCCCAATTCATCATCCACGAGATCGAGCGGCTGCAGAAGGCCTACGGCAGGCAGAAACGCGAAGTAGAGTCGGCAGCCGAGGTAGACCCGGATCTGGAGCAGGCTGTAAAGAGCATGTGCGAGATGCGGCTGAGGGAGATCTTCCAGGACTCACAGCACGACAAGATCTCGCGTGACAACGCGGTCAACGAAGTGCGCTCCAACGTCATCGACAAGGTGTGGAGTTCCTTTCCCGACACGGAACCTTCGCAAATCGGCGAGCTATTTAACCAGGCTAGCAGATCCATTTTCCGGGATCTGATCTTCGAGCGGGGACTTCGCTGCGATGGACGGGAGTACGACCAGTTGAGGAACATTTCTTGCCAGGTGGACATGTACAAGCCGCTCCACGGATCCGCCTTATTCCAGCGTGGTCAGACGCAGGTTTTCTGCACGGTTAGCTTGGATTCGCCGGAGAGCGCGATGAAACTGGACTCGCTGGCTGCTCTGGAAAGCGGTGGTCTGAAGGCCAAGAACTTTATGCTGCACTACGAGTTTCCGCCGTATGCCACGGGTGAAGTGGGACGGATTGGTCCAGTGGGTCGCCGTGAGCTGGGCCATGGCGCCTTGGCGGAGAGATCCTTGCTGCCCACCCTGCCCAACGACTACCCTTTCACAGTGAGGCTCACCTCTGAAGTACTGGAATCCAACGGCAGCAGCAGCATGGCCAGCGTTTGTGGTGGCTCTTTGGCTCTCATGGACGCCGGAGTGCCAGTGAGTGCGCCAGCAGCGGGTGTGGCCATTGGCCTAGTCACCAAGTTCGAGAACGAGGACACCAAGCACCTGCAGGACTACCGCATCCTGACCGACATCCTCGGTATCGAGGACTACATGGGCGACATGGACATGAAGGTGGCGGGCACGCGGAAGGGCTTTACCGCCATCCAGGCGGACCTCAAGGTTCCGGGCATTCCTCTAAAGGTAGTGATGGAATCTCTGCAAAAGGCAACCGATGCCAAATCCAAGATTCTGGACATCATGAGCGAGGCTATCAGGGAACCAAGGTAAGTTAAATTTGAACAAAACTTGGAACGCCTGGTTTCATCTACTTATCATCCTTCTATCTTCCAGAAAATACCCCAAGGAAAGCTGGCCAGTAAGCGAGACCCTAACTGTGGAGCCGCACCAGCGGGCGCAGTTGATTGGACCCAGTGGCCTCCACATGAAGCGGATCTATCTAGAAACGGGCACCACCCTAACCGCTGCCGATGAGACCCAGTTCAATGTATTCGCACCTTCTCAAGCTGCCATGGATGAGGCGAAGGAACTAATCGAAGGCTACATGGTGAAGGAGCGAGTGCCGGACCTGGAGTTCGGCGGAATCTACTCTGCCAAGATCACAGAACTGCGGGACACTGGAGTGATGGTCATCCTATATCCCAGTATGCCACCCGCTCTGCTGCACAATTCGCAGCTGGATCAGCGCAAGATTGCCCATCCCTCTGCGCTAAATCTGGAAGTGGGTCAGGAGATCCAGGTCAAGTACTTTGGCCGCGATCCCGTCTCCGGTTTCATGCGCCTCTCGCGAAAGGTTCTCCAAGGACCCGCCTCGGCGATCCCCCGTTCGCTCAACAAATCTGCCGGAGAAAGTGGAACGTGAGTTCCGCGATGTGGATAAAACTTGTACAGTTTTCGTTTGTTATGTTTCCCCTTCGGGAAGACACTTTCAAAACATGCAACTTTATTGTAGGCTTAAAAATTTCGTGTTTAAAACTTGTACGTATATAAAAAAATATGGATGAAGATTCACAACTCTGACCGTCCTCTTCGTAACTCTGTTATTGTTGGATTTGAAACCAGGATAAAAATCAATTCGGAAGATTTTCTATGAAAACCATGAGCCTCTTCTTTAACTTATACTTTATACTACTTTGAACTCTGATACTTGAATTCTTCGACGAGCTTTCTTGTTAAAGTATATTTCTACAAATTGAACAAGGAATTATTTGCAAGTTTTCAACTATTCCTTTGACTTAGGCGTGAACAGCATCAGTAAGGGTTTTTTACTTTTAACCAAGTAATATATAATCTATTTGCTTATAAATAAGAGAAGAATTACATGAAATGGCAGAACCTCGTTCTTCGCCAAAGAAACAAAATATTTTCTTCAGATCCAGAAACGTACAATCTCAAAAATTTCAATTCCACTCAATCCATCATTAAACTGGTCTTATAAAAACGAATTTTGATTCGACAAAAAGGTAAATGGCACGGAAGACAGCCAACTAAGTAGAATTTTGGCCCAAATCATTTGTGACAACTCAAAGCTTACTTATGGCGAAAGCTACTAGGTAGTGCCGCCCAATCTATGCATTGGCGTTGGCTAGATGATGACGCGATAGTAGGAATCGGAAATGCTGTACAAGGCAACTATTGGAGTTTTGGCATCGCTCAGATAGTCCATCACCTCGTCGTTTATCTCGGATATATAGCGTTTGTATTTTGGAAATCTAGAGAGTTTATAGAGTCTGGGCAAGCGCAAGAAATATGTAAGGTTCATTCACTTACCGCTCAATCACAAAGTTGATTTCCGGTTCAGTCTCTTTTTTGCGTATCTCTCGGGGATTGATGGCCCCCACAATGGCATTTACGACAGCCGGCGGCAGCTCCACCACCAACACCACAAAGGTCTCCTTCTTGATAAACTGCGATAATGTGGAGCTCATCTGCTGGGCCACTTGGTTCTCCAGACGCCGCTTGTAGTTCGCCGTGGGCTTGTCGTGGGTGAGGAACGTTACCTGTAGATTCGGCAGCTGGCTGTAGCTGTTCTTAATGGTGGCATTCGAGGCAGAGGTGCTGAGTCCGTTCTCGCCGCGTTCCCTTTCTCGCCCACCACTGCTTCTGTTGTCGCCAGCTCCCAGGTTTGACAACTGGCTGGAGTTTTCCACGGTGGCTCCATTGAACCCATCTGTTCGCAGCAGCTTCTGGATGAACTCCACCAGTTCGGTTCTGGTCAGGTGACGCTCCTGGAAACGTTCCCTCTCGAAAGATCTCACTCTCAGCGAGCCGTTCTCCGCCACAAGGATGACATGTAAAGCTCCTAGTCGAGCAAGATCCTGTGCTTCGTCCCCTAGTTCGCTGGCGGCTTCCACAATGCCGCAACGGATGCCAACCGACCAGAGCAGTCGCATGATGTAGGTCACATCCTTGAGCGGCGGTCGAGTCCCACACACGCAAATGCCAACGTCAATGGCTCGACAGTCCTTAGCGTACTCTACACCCACTGCAGCTACCAGTTTGTCCAGGGAGAATGTCAAGCCTGCTCCACTAAGAACTCCTCGTGCGGGCATGGTGGGATTAAAGCTCTGCGCTTGCTTTTGAAATTCATGCAGCATGGAATCGTATCTCTCACCAATCGCCAGAACCGAAGGATGTCCAGAGCGATTGGGTTTCAAGTCAGCAGTCATCTGCCACACGATTCCACCGCTGCTAGCACGGTCGAAGCTGATGGGCAGACCAGCCCAAATGTGAATGGGGCACTAGATTTTAGATGGTTAGAAAAAGTAACTCCTTTAAAAGTAAAATTATTACCTTTACACCTAAACTGTAAGCCAATCCCACAACGGTTTCCAGTTCCCTCAAGGCTCCTCTCGCCAGCGAAGCCGCTTCGCCCTTCCCGCGCATCAGAGATTTTAACGCCGAATCATCCACAGTGCTTCTGGAACCAGTCAGCAGAAAATTGGCCAACAACATGTCCATCAGAGTTTGGCCAGAGGTTCGCGACTTCTCCATTATCCCTGTAATACTTGAGTGAAACTGGAAGCGTGAGATGCGGGACTCAATGAAATCCATTGTGCCTTCGAAAAGTGCTCCATACTGAGCCTTTGGAACATTACAGAAGATGAGGATGGCCCGCAACAGATTCGTGTGATTCATGCGGATCGCCAGATTCTTTTCCCGCAAACGCGGCAGTTCGCTGGTGATTTCAAATGCCAGCGATAGGAGTTCCGCGTCCACTAGGTGACTACCCGTTGTGGGAGCAATGATGTCGAAGGAGCAGTCGTAGCTCTGCTTGGGATGGAAGTTGAAGACCCGCTCCTCTCGATAAACTCGGTCCACACAATAGCGACGGATGAGGTTTACGCTGTTCATGGTCACGTGGCGGGCAAACTGGGTTCTTAGATCGCAAGGTAGGACCACCACACATCCGGAGTGGGTCATCAAGTGGACTGCATTGGCGTTCGCATTGTCACGGCTATTCCGTGCGGAAAGTGGCGACAGGAGCGGTGAGTCCACCTCAATGGCTCCATGTTTTCGGAATAGATTTACAACCTTGGCCTTGACAAACTCAATCACTGGATTCAGGGACACTATATCGTCGATTATGATGGCCGAGTTCCAGGATTTCATGGCCCGACTGCTGCCCAAGTGGTAGGTGTGCTCCAACACCTCGTCGCTCTCCTGCTGAAGACAGCGGGCCACCAGATTTTTGTAGGCCTTGCTTTGCGGGTTGGCCAGGGCGTGGCGCAGCATCTCTTGAAGTTCATTGGCCTCCAACTGGGCTGGTGGAACGAGGTCTGAGCTGAGCAACTCCTCGGCAGTAGGCCTCTGGGCGGGATCGTGGTTAAGAAGCCATTGAAGCATCTGAACGATTATTTAACAGTTAGACTCTATAAAGCTTTCAAATGATGGTTTTAGTTTACCTTCACCGTTTTCTCGTACTTGGAATCCTTAAGCATCGCTTCCGGTATGTTGATGGAAGGATTCCTCAGAGCCATAATGGTCTGAGCCCGCTCCATGCTTGTGTCAAATGGCGGCTGGCACATCTCAAACAGAATGATCCCAAGGGTGTACATGTCCACCTTTTGGTTGTAGACGGATTTGGAGGCATTTCCTGTCAGTTCGGGGGCCACGTAAAGAGTGGTTCCCACCTTTCCCGTGCCAGTGCCATCCTCCGCGCTTGTTATTTGATTAACAGGCGCAGGGGCCGCATATTCGTGAGCCTGCAGGGCCAGAAAGCTGGTGGTGGCCAGGCCGAAGTCTCCGATCTTGATCTGATCGTGGGAGTCCAAGAAGATGTTTACCGGCTTCAAATCCCGGTGAATGATTCCTTGCTGATGAATGTGCGCAAGGCCCTCAGCGATTTCCCTAAATAGACGCCACAGGCGATCCGAGTCGTCAAAGAGATTGTCATCGATGGCGGTGCTAAATGGGAATGCATAGTTATTAAAAAGATCGAAAATCAACTGGAAATTTCTTCACCAAACTCACCGTAGTGTGCATTTCTCGCAGAACTCCATCTGGATGTACATTACCTGCATCAGCGGTTTCGGTGAGTTGGTCTTGCCTCTGGTGGAGTCCTCCTCCTCCTCGTCATCGTAGACAGCCACCTTGCCATTGGAGTCAACGAATTCGATGCCATCGGAATCTGAATCCTCCATGGTGGGTCTGCGGGATAAAAACCAGTTATTTATAATGATTTCAATCGAAGGGACTAAAGTGTTCCTTACATATAACCATTCCACATGCTGGATGAGCTGTCCTCTTCGTCCTCATCCTCTTCCAAAGTTGGTCCAAGTTGTGGTGACTTGGGGGGTTTCACGCTGAGCTCCTGCTGACTCTGAGACCATTCTCCACCCAGCAACTTGTCCATTTCCGCGGCATCGGCATCGTCCACACTTTCTATCCAACTGTTGAAATAGCGAACCACGTTCTCGTGGTTCAGCCGCGATAGCAGCTCCACCTCGCGCGTCATCTTCTTGTAGAGCTGACGACTCCTCGCGGGTAGCGGTATCCGCTTGATGGCGTACTCTCGATTGTCCAGAATATTGCGCACCTTCAGCACGTCCCCAAAGGCGCCCTTTCCCAAGTACATGAGGACCTCGAACTCGGTTCGCAGGCGGGATTGACTTAAAGCCAGTGTGGGTATCTGGTAAGGCATGGCGGGACCCGTTCGCTGGACAGGATTAGGATGTCGTTGCTGTGGAAGTTGCATCACCTGCTGCTGGCCATTATCCACGTAAAAGCGCAGGAATGGATGCTCAAGCAATTCTGAAGCGGAGAGTGTGCGGTCCGAGTTGCATCTGTATTTCAGAAGACATAGAATTAGCAGATGATCAACTTATTTTTCCGAATAATTACTTGTCTACAAAGTCGCGCATCTCGTAGCTGTTAGTGGGCATCAAGCTCTCCACCAGGGCACCCAAAGCGGGTAAGTCCCCACGACTACTACTTTGCCCAGTTCCGCTTAGGAGCTCCAGAAGATTGGGGACCAGCGAGAAGTCCGAAACGCGCACATTGCCCGTGTTGTCCATAAACACAGTGCTGTCTAGCAGGTGGCTGTGGGATACGCCCTTGTTGTGCAGGAAAATGAGGGCATCCAGAACACCACGTGCCACCATTCGAGCGCCGTCCATACACCAACCCAGCGAGGAGGAGATGCTGAACACACTGGTCCCGAGGAGGAAGTCTTGGACCAAATACACGAGCAACCCTTCCTTCCGCTTGATGCATAGCACGCACTCGTACGAGACGAGGTTCTTGTGCTGCAATTGGGCCAGCGAGGCAACCTGCTTCTCGATGGCGGCGATCACGTCGTCCACACGATGACTGCCCATGCACTTTGACTCGCTGCTCCAGTGACACTTTCCTCCACCGATGCAGGGTTGCTCCAGTTGACAGTACTTGATGTTCCACTCGGTGATATAGAGCAGCTGGCCGCAGTGCATATCTATGCCGGTGTAGGCGATGCACCCCCGCTGAGAGTGACCTGTAAAGTAAAAAAGATTATTAGGAAACCATACGTTTAAGATAAGGAGCCTTTTTTGCATGAGAAACCCTCACCCACACAGCCTCCCCTCTGAATTTGCCTGCCCATCTTGTGGAAGTAGAGCGTATCCGTGTTACGGTGATCCAGGCATTTCGATGGGTAAATGTGGCCTCTATAGTAAGGCGAGGAGTTTTCGGAGCTCTCCGATGAGCTGGGGTGCCGGGGATTCGATTCGCTCATACTGCGCCTGGGCTCGCCGCGCCTCTTAGCCTCCGTTTTGAACATCTCCTTGCGCCGCTCCACCTCGTCGATGAGCGTCTGGCGCTGTAGGGATTCCCGCTGCCGTTGGATGTCTTGCAGCTCCTGGTCGCGCTTCTGCTTGTCCTGTAGCATCTGATCGTAGAAGGAGCCCTTGGGCGGCTTGTTGTGCTCGAGCAGGAAGGCCTGAACGGTCTGGGCCAGTTCGTAGATCATTACCTCACCACGCAGCTCTTGGGATTGGGCCTGCAGTTGGTTGCGTAGGGCCTCCAGCACCTGATCCGACATGCCCTTCGACTCCTCGAGTGAGATTTTGGGGGGCCTAAGTGAAAAACAGGTTTAGCAAATGAATTATAAAGGGTACTCTTATCTTACAATTTGGGGTACTTTGAGGGGCAGGTGACATGCAGTTTTGTGCAGACATAGGTCTCTAGACCATTAGATGAATCTCTCAGCGGGGTGAGCTGGATCCTTATGTCCGTGGGCTTCCATTGGCCAGGATTCGCCTGTGGTCTGAGGTCCTCCACGTCGCCGCCGAAGATGGACTGTTGCAAGTGAGAAAAGGGATTAGTTTGATGGGTACTGAGGGGGACAGCTTCTCACCTTTATCACCTCCAATTCCTGGCTTTGCCGCTCGCGGAAGGACTCCTTGGTAGCCATTTCGTCCGCCATTTGTTCGCTAAATCTCAGTCGAAGTGGTTTAAGTGAAGTCCAGGCTACATTTGGGTGCTCTAAAATACTGGATCGGTGGTTCTTCCTCTTATTCTCACCGGGTTATAAGATTTTCAGCCGGTCTTCAGCGCTGGCAGCTGTTTCCCAATCAGCTGCTTTCTGCATTACTTTGAGTCTTGTTTCGACTTGGAATCAATGCCGAATCGATTAACTAGCGAATTCCTGCTGTTTTATTGCGTAAAAGTGTCCACCTGTTGCGCTTTTTCAATGAATTTTCCCGGAAAAGGAAACTTTTTGCGTATTTTGTACTAAGTTAGAGGTGCACGTGTTGCGATAACACGCTTGTCTATCGAGAGATGACACAATTGGCGTTATCGATTTTTCGCGCCAAGAGTGCGATAAGTTTTTGGCCAACCGAAAATTTTAAATTAAGCGATTGGAATATTTTTTATATACTCAAATTCCTCTGAACAATAAAACTGCGAGTTCTGTTTTAAGAACTTAAGCTTATGACAAAGGTATGAATGTCACGTACGAAGTTATGGAACAATATGTTTGAATAACAAAGTCCCATGGACTATTTCCGAAAATGAAGGTTTTTTTTTGAGTACATGCATTTTGACACCTAAAAATGATAAGTGATTGGGAAACCCAAGCAATTTCTGATAGTGGATGTAAGGATTAATGCGATTAAACGAAATGAACTACATTACCTCTGTTGTCTTTGTCTGTTGATTTTGCATATCATCAGTCCAATTTTGAAAATTTTGTTGGTTCGCACCCAACTTTTGATACGCTTTATCAGTTGAGAAAACTAGACTTTTCATTGACGAACTGAAATATTTAGTCTTCCATTTGATCTTCAAGGCAGAACATGTCTGGTCTAAATATGTTGGGAATCTTTCTGCTACTGTGTCTTCTCCCAGGATATTTGGAAAGTGCTCGTATCCTGGCTTTGTTTTCTATACCGAGTCCTTCGCATTACTTTTTTGCCTTACCCTACCTGAAAAGATTGGCCTCTCTGGGCCATGAAATAACTACCGTAAATCCGTTTCCCCTAAGGGAGCCAATAAAAAATATACACGACGTTCCTATTCCGGAGGTGTTTGAAAATATTGATGGTAATGCTCTAAAATTCTTTATAAGACTTTTTATTTTGTGAATAAACACGTTTTTCGGATATCCTTTCAGAGGTCATTAGAAAGGCATCCTCTCCCAGGAGTACTTGGCAACATAGTGATTTTATCAACGAATACACCCTGAACCTCACAAACATAGTGCTAAATAACGAGGTAGTGCGTCGCGAGGTTCTCGGCCCAAAGAGGTCCCATTTTGATCTTGTGATAGTGGATCTTTGGAGGATGGACGTGCTCTGTGGTCTGTCGGCCCATTTAGGGGCCCCGATAATTGGAATGGCTTCGTATGGCACTGACTGGAAGATTGACGAACTAGTGGGCAATGTCTCACCGATGTCGTACCTCCAATCTCCCTCTTCTGATTTTCACGATTTGGAGACATATGGGGGACGATTGGCTCACTTTGTGGAACGAGCTATTTCCTGGATCAACTATAAATGGCGGCATGCGGAAAAACAGAAGGTGCTCTATAGAAAGTACTTCCCTAGTACAGCTAAAGATAAACCCCTATCTGAGATCTCCAAAAACGTTGCCTTGGTCCTGGTTAACCAGCACTTTACACTGGCTCCTCCGCGCCCCTATGTTCCAAATATTATCGAGGTGGGTGGACTTCATGTCGAACAGAATCCCAAGGCTTTGCCCACGGAACTGGAGGACTTTGTCCAGGGTGCTGGTGAGTCTGGAGTAATCTACTTCTCTCTCGGAACCAACGTCAAAAGTAAATCTCTGTCCGAGGATCGTCGAAGAGTGTTGCTCGAAACTTTTGGAAGTTTACCACAGAGAATCCTGTGGAAGTTCGAGGATGAGCAGTTGCCAGGAAAACCTTCGAATGTTTTTATTAGCAAATGGTTCCCTCAGCAGGACATTCTGGCCCATCCCAAGGTAAAACTCTTTATAACCCACGGAGGATTATTGAGCACTGTAGAGAGCATCTATCATGGAAAGCCCATGTTGGGTCTGCCCTGCTTCTTTGACCAGTTCCGCAATATGGAACATGTTCAACGAACGGGTCTGGGCTTGGTTCTCAACTTGAAGGAAATGACAAGGGAAGATTTCAACTCGACCATTATACGACTGGTAACGGACACGAGCTTCTGGGAAATGGCACAGACTGCGTCAACCAGACATCGGGATCAACCCATGAAGCCTATGGAAAAGGCAATTTGGTGGACCCACTATATCCTTCGGCACAAGGGAGCTGCGCACATGCGAGTGGCCGGCAGGGATTTGGACTTCATCGTATACCACAGCCTGGATGTCTTGGGCACATTTTTAGTTGCCTTTTTAGTTGTCCTAGGAATTTTAGGTTTTTGTGTGGTTAAAACCTGGAATAAATGCCTTCCCATTGAAAGCAAAAAAAATAAGCAAAAGAAAAAAGTTCAATGAAAGTTTTAATTGTATTATATATCTGTTTTTAATATTTACATGTTAATTCTGAAATCTTACAATAAATAAATAAACATAAACGTACGTTAGTACGAATATGTAAATTTTTTTTTGGTTTTTCAAAACGCTTAACCCTGAAAAATTTAGGTATTTCCATTACCTTTGAGTACTTAAACTTTTAGATAGATCACCTTTTTAAGATCGTTTGATTTTCAATAAGCTGCTTATTAAAGCTCGATTGTAACGGTGATTTGTGCTTTTCTCGTTTTTTACCCATAAATACTTCGTTTTTCGTGTTAAATTTACCTGTAATTGTGATTGAGATCATGGAGCAGATCCGAGCTGTGGTGCAATTCAATGACAATAAGACCGCCGGAAAAGCAGGGCAGCGCGACGGAGCAGTCTTCACTGGAGTTTGTGCATCGGTAAGGGGACAAGAGCCGCCGGCTCAGGGCTTCCAATATGGCGGCCAGGTGAATATTCTGGACGAGCACAGCCTCCGACTGCTTTACTGCCAAAATAGCTCCAAGCCGCACTTGATCATGTGCCAAAAGTTTCACTTTGATGTGCTGAGCACAAGGGAATGTGGCCAAGAGATTCCCATCCTTCTAAACCATCTCTTTGGGAAGCGGCGAGATGGTTTCCTCATTCATCTGAGGGTGAGACGCGAGTGCCACCTGATGTTCCTCCTGGACACCCTGGTGATCCAGGTGAGATCGATGCTGCAAAGCGAGGGTCTCCACCTGTATCAGGGCGCGTTGAGGTTCAGGAAACTGCTGGAGGACGACGAGGGAAACAGCTTGCAAGTGGAGCGTGCCTTCGACGACCTCCATGGCCTGATGTTGTGGCTCCTAAATCAGTACAGGATGCGCGCACAACTTAGCACAGGACCCGGTCACGAAGCCCTGGAGGTGGAGTACATGGTGTCCTCGGAGGACAGGCGACTTCGGTTCCGTGTCCGACTGTCCATCCTTTTGGTGGCCATGGAGGAGCTCAGTGTGGACTCCCTGCGAGGATTACATGGCTACTTTCATGATGAGGAAATTGAACCCGCTGTCCCTTCAACCGAACTCATAGACTTTATGATGCATGTGACCAAAAGGAGTCGCGGCCAATCCTTGTACATGCCTGTCATGTTCCACGTCGTGGCCACCAATTCCCAGGTGGATGCCCAGAATGCCCAGCTCCTCAGCCTGGCTCATCTGGTCAGTCGGCAGAATGGCACCCAATCGGGTTCCCAGGTGAGTATCTTATGTTTCTCCACCCGCCAATACTTATTATTATTTTTAGTCTTCCCCCTGCTCCTTTGCCCACTTGAATCACTTGGAGAGCCAACAGCAAGAGATCCAAGATCGCTTTAGACTGGTCCATGCCAGTCTGATGCAGTACATCCAAAAGGCGGAGCAACTGAAAGGCTATCGGCAACGATTCGATGACCAATTGGCCCAGTACGAGGAACTACTTAAACAGACAGCCAATACAGAATTTGGCCATTTTCTGCAGGCCTCCCATGCGAATTTGCATCATATAAATAACTTGGTGGATAAGAATAACTAGGGAAGGTTTTACTTCTTATATATGTCGTTCATTTCCTTTAAAATGTCTTGTGTGGTAACCATTTGTATTCATTTTAACCTACAATATAGTCTAAAATAATGAAATGATCTAGCTGTCTTGATTCAAATAGCATACTTTTAGACTATCAAAATTCTAGTTTTCAAAATTAACGTTTCACCGAAAGAATAAAAAAATTCTGGACCATGAACAGCCACCCGGCGACCAAAAAAAACCATCTAGTGCTGGTGGTTCTTACCGATCCCAAGCGACGTGGTCATGTGGATGATCAAAATGTGGAGAATGATATCAGGATATTGGACAGCAAGTCAGTGTTGTTGAGGGTGCAAAATAGCTCAGCTAAGCCTGGTAATCAAGTGGATCTTCCTCGCTACTACCGTCACTTGGAATTCGATGCCATTGGCCATGATTTTGAGAATCACATCAGGGCGGAACTAAGCGATTATATTGGCCAAATGTTCCGTCACCGACGCCATGGAAGTCTGCTGCGTATCACAAGCCAAAGGAACCACAACCCCAACGATTTGACCCGCCTATTGGTAAATGAAGTGGACAAAGTGATGGTAGGAATGCGCTGTCGTCTGAAATCAGTTAACATAGACTACTTTGATGTCAGAAAATTCGACATGGTCAACATGTTGGTGGAACCCCTTACGGTACCCAATCGACGAAGGGTCACACCTTGCGGAAAAAGTATTTCCAGCACCAGGGAGCTATTCCAGTGGCTTACCAATGACCTTACCTCCATAAGAGATCGTGGAATTGGCGATGACTATTTGGACTTTGAGTTTGTGTACCGGGATAGCTTGGCCTTGCAACACAGAGTTCATCTTTCAATTTTTCACATCTTCGGCAGCGAAAATCGACCCGATTTGGTCGAGTTCTTTAGACATTTGCCACAGGGCAGGCAAAATGGTAGTACCCTTTTAAACGATTGCTTGAAGGAGTCCTTTGACTTTAGGAGTCCCAATTCTGCAGTGGTTATGTTTGAACTGCCCATAGCTCCCGATCAAAGTGATTCGAGACGCAAGATCTTGAAGCTGGCGGACATAGCTTATGGATCCCTGGAGAAATCCCGAAAATTAATTGCTAAATCTGAACCGAAATCAGTCTCCCAGAGTTCTATTACTTTAAACAAGGTAAGCAGGGCCTCTGGAACCCGTAGCTGTGTGAGATCCGTGCCTGACATAACCCTAGCCCATTGGCGTCGTACTGCCAAGTTCTCTCATGAGGACTATAATGGTCTGGCCTACTGGTATGGACGCATAGATTCCAAGTTTGCGGAGCTAAAACTGGCCATGGAGCAGCATTTTGTGGATCTATATAGGCGGAAAAGTTTAGACCTGCGCAGTGAAATTAGATCTATCAATCAAGATCTGAGTGAGGAGATCGACGAGAGTGGTGGCGATGGAGCCAGACTGCAAAGGCCACACAGGGAAGTGGATTCAACCAGGAAAACATACTCCGTCTTAAAGAAGGAATTCAAAAGACTGGAAACTGATGCGGAGAAAACCACCTTCGCCCCCACTTTGAAAGTCTACATTAGCACAAAGAACTACGAACTTTCGGAGGCGGAGAAGGTCTTCAAGCAAAGGGAGATCGAGAATCTAAGACTCGGTTTGATCCAGTACATCAATACGCCGGACTCCAGCATTTTCGGGGATTAGAAGTTTAACTAAATGTCACCGTGACACCTGTGATGTTTAGTGAAACTCCTTTTCCCAAGTGAAAACCTGAAAAAATAAATATTCAATTGTCGATTTACTTCACTTGATCGTTCTTATTTCCAGAAAGACAGAGGTTCTAAGGAGTATACATTTAATATAATATACATTTATATATAAATACATTATTATTGTCAACAATATGTTTCATAGTAGTTAAACAGATTCCCCAGCTGCGGCTCCATATTTTGTATGTGTGTAACAGTTAAATAGTTGAATGCTAAATAGGCAATAATATTTTTATATGAATAACACTTAGTGCCGAACACTCAAAGCAACAACAACTAATGAATGTTTAAATCAATGCTACATACATTCGATTCGATAGGATTGGTTTTCGTAATTAGACAACAATTTGCATATAGTGTTATTCTCGATATATTTAATATGTATGTTGGCAATGTTCCTGTTCTCGTTCAACAACTTTAAATCATTTCTCTTGTTGGATATGTGCATTGGGCGATGGTTTTTGTATTTTGTAGATTCGACCAGGATTTGTACATGTATCACTCCCTACGATGCACAAATGAAACCTAAACTGAGCAACCTAAAGGTAGTTTTAAACTTAAGTAAATGAAATAAAATTGCAGTGCCACTTAAGCTAGACTCTTAAATCAATGAAAAGTAATCAAATGTGCTCTAAAATGTTCATGATTGATAGGTATTAGAATTAACTCTGTAGATCCTTCTGTTGAGTATGTTCAAGCGTTCTTCTAGCTCTTCTACTTCAAAGCCAAGCCTAGAGCATGGTTCCTAAATGTTTTAAAAAACTAGTTTCGACATGAATTATTAAACAAAAGCTTTTTGTGGGGGCTTTACCTTTTGAGAATACTCGAAAATCGTAAAAGACTCGTTCTGCTTGCACAGCTCTCTTAAAAATGCCAAATTCGAAAGACCCAATTGAAGTTCAGCTCTGGACACCTAATAATTCCTTGTATATCCCTTTTTGTTCCACAGTCTTTCCATAAAGTTCGGAACCAAACCTGAACTTTAATTTGGACTTACTTCGTAAACCTACTGGACACTGGGCCATGCTTCAGTTTCAACTTAAGACTTACATGTGTATATAAAAATATATATAGTATATATTGTATTGTCGCCCAGAAGCTGGCAGAAATTTTTGTGTGTTTTTGTATGTATATCATTGGTTGGCTACACAAAAGCGTTTACGTTGTCTATATAATGCATCATGCAATCAAATGTGTGCTTTAAATGCTTTTCTCTGCTCTTGGCTAACTTGAAAACTAATCTCTGCTGTTTTTCCCGAAGAACGTTCCTTACTTTTTACACCTGAGCTGGTTTCGTCTGCTTTCCGAGTACCATGAGCATTTTTTGTAGGAATCGTGTGAGGCTTACTGGAAGGTATAGAAAATACAAGCGAGATTAGTTGTGAGTTATATAAATATTATTAATCTACCATATCAGCTAGAGTTAGGGTGCAAAGTAAAGATTGAGGTTGCAAATCTTGTGGTTGGTTAGTGGAGTTATCAACTCTTCTAGAAATTAGTGCTGAATTAAAAGGCAGGCAGGTGAGTCGAATGGATTAACCAAGGTAAAACTAGGATAAAATAGCAAACTTAAAAACCTTTGACGCCGCTTTGGGACGCACAACCATCATCAGTTTCTGTAGAACTTGTGTCAGTCCGCCTAGAATATCAAAAATGGGTGGGGATCACAGCGTGAATAAGTGAAAATCAACAGGAAGGAAGCAGTTTTTGTCATGTGAGAATGGGCTAGCCCACTTACCCATGGTCTTCTGGAACCAGATAGGCTTGTTCTTCCAGGCGATGAACACCAGATAGACAGGTATGCTGGACAGGATCATCAGGATGCCATATCCGGTCTCTATGGGACTGGCGTACATGGGCACCACGGTCACGAACATGGTGGCGATTAGATAGACAATGGGGAATACCAAGGGCACTCGGATGGGTCGCGGCAGATTGGGTTGGGCCCATCTCAGCCAGGGCAGGCACAAAACAGCCACGCCAATACTCAACTGAGGGGGGAAATTTATGGTTAGTTAGGGATCTAGCAAAGGATATTGCCCAACTTACCCAAGTGGCAAAGCCCACGTAGTTAATCAGGGCGAAGATGTCCGAAACGGTGAGGTACAGCATAGACAGCAGCGCCATGGCCAAAACGGCGGGAGTGGGCGTGAATCTCTGGATCTGGATCATGGTGAGGATCTCGGGCATCTGTCCGTTGTTGGCTCCGGCATAGAAGAGTCGGGAGGAGGTCAGCAGAATACCATTCACTGCTCCAAAGGTGGAAAGGGCCACAAAAACTGGAAAATCAAACCAAGCCATAAGGACCTCTTTTATAAAATCAGCTTATTAGGGTCAACCCACCTGGGATGGTCCAGGCCAGCATGCCAAAGGCCCGCTCCGCATAGGTCACCGCCACGGCTGAGGAACCCATGACCTCATCCGGTGACAGGATGGTATAGAAGGAGACATTCGCCATCACATAGACAATGGTCACCAGGGTGCAACTGATGGCAATGGCGCGGGGCAGATTCTTGACGGGATCCTTCAGCTCCTCAATGATGAAGTTCAAGTAATTCCTGTCAAAAAGCAAGCAAAGCAAACAAGTCCAATTAGTAAGTGTCCCTCCAGAGTCTTCGACGTCCCCAGTAATCCTCTTACCATCCATTGTAGGCAAAGAGTCCCGAGTAAAAGGACAAAGCGATGGAGGTGACTTTTGTGTCCGTGTTCTCAAACGTAAAGTATTGCGTATTGCCGAGATATAGTTGGTAAACGCCAGTGGCAATGATGATAAACAGGGCCAGCAGCTGGTAAGCAGGGAGAAACAAATAGTTAGCCTTTTAGTCCATGGAAAAACAATCCAACCGACTTACTTTCGCATATGTAAAGATATCCTGCACAGCAGTGGCCCATTTCACGTCCCAGCAGTTGATTAGGGTTAGCACAACTGTAAAGTAAACGGGGAAAATGGAAAAATATATTGAAAAATATATAGAAAATATGTATTGAGAAGACCGCTTAACCCACATTCGAGCCCCCATCACCCATGCCCATCACGACTTTGGAGTCACGCCGAAGATATAAGACCCCAGATGCGAACGACCCATGTGGGTGATGTAATAGCGCGAGGATTTTCATGTGACAATGTGACAACTCGTTATTTATTGCCCGCGCTATTGTTTCATGCAAACGCACTTGATTCCGCACAATTAAATCAGTATTAATACTATTAAATGAGCTATGGGGGAAACGCGACTATCAACAAGTGGGTTTGGGCATTGGAAACTTTAAACTAAGCGGGGAAGTGATTGACCATTTAACTGTCATTTTAAAGAATATCGCTCAAAGTTTTTTGAACTTAGATAAATTATGGTGGTGGTTTCCGACAAGCTAAAATTTATTTTTGACAAATTTTGTGGTTATTTAAGTCAGTACACACAACATTTTTTGACGAGATTACTAAAATTATAAACATTAAATTGGTGATTTATAATACTTTGTTGGAGTCCTGGCTTATGACAAATAATTGTTTTCATTTAAATTTTCCAATGTATAAATACGATAAACAATGTAAATTAGTAATTATTTTCATTATCAGAATTAGTGTTTATTTTAACTCAGTCCTATCGCAAGTTCAGAGTTCTAAAGCTTTCAATCGCATTTTCTGTTGAGTCATGATCATATATGAGTAGGATAAATAATATAAATTTGATAATTATTTCTTCTTCAGAATACTTCTTCATGAAAAAATATATTTTTATTTTGTCCAATCTGTATTTGTTTCCAAGCTGAAATCAAAACAAAACACTCCCATTCTGGCACACTGATAAGCCTGATGCATATGGCAAACTCTTTCAGCGTGTTTATTTGCCTACTACTCGGGGGATGCATTTTAATTGTTTCTAATCTATGGGTCAAGTACGCGAGTGCAGAGATTGCGGTTCAGGGGAGGTTCTTCCGCCCGCAAAAAAAGTAAATATATTGAAAACCCATTGAAACTCACGTATGCAGCAGACGGCGAGGAGGCGGGCCGAGTCCTCTGGAGGAGAACACTCCGGGAAAAATGGCTTCAGGACGTAGGTGCTGAAGGTGAGGGCCACGATAGCCTGCGAACAGGGTCGCACGATCATGCACTCAATCCAGAGACGGATGAAGGCCATAAAGGGGCCGAAGGTCTCCATGATATAAGCGTAGTCAGCTCCCGACTTGGTGATCATTGTTCCCAGCTCCGCATAGCAATAGGCACCCACCTAGAAGGTTTAACAAATATAATATTTTTAAAAGGATTCCTTTTTTATAAAACAAGATATAATATGTTATGGATAAACAACTATCTTCCAGTTTTAAAATAATACAGGGTTTCTTTCGATTTTATTTTCAATTTTTAAGTGCTTTAGGAGTGCGCAATCGCTGTCATCTGTCACCAGCACCACTGCGTATACGTTATATTATTGAAGCCGCATTTCCTGCGTTTGACATGAACTTGTCATGTTTGTGTGCGTGCCTTTGTGTGGGTGTGTGGGTGGTTGGGCGTTTGGATTGGGTGTAGGAATTTCAATAATTTCATTAAGCGTCGCCGTGGCACTCTGCCAGCATTCGTAATTGAATGAGAAAGTCCCTTCCCAGTTCCACCCACTCGATCTTTCCACTTTTGCCACCCAGCTGTTATTTACCGGAGGGTAATTTACACCTGGAGCAAAAGGCAACAGGTGTCTGGGCTATCGAGTGCCCTACTCCAATTTGCATATCAGGTTATTGGAATTTATGAGCTTTAGCACTCACCATCGAGAAGAGCCCGGAAATGACCCAAACGATGAGGGCCAGGTTAACGCTGCCCGTGTACATCAGCACTCCCGTGGGCGACACAAAGATGCCCGATCCGATGATGGAGCCCACGATGACGGTACACCCGTTGAGCAGGCTCATCTTGGCCTTCAGGGTCACCTCCCCACCTCCGCCTCCATCGCCGCCATCCGCATCTCCGTTGGTCAACTTGGCGGAGGCATCTCCATTCCCGTTCACGATCGAACTCTTTCGCGAGGAGTTTTTGCGATTCAGAGACTCCGTTTCCATGCTGTCAGCACTGCGCTTCGGGTATTACAAGTTTCCTGGAAAGTATAAAAATAGAGTTTACAATATTTATTATAAATATGATATTCTTTACTAAAAGCCAAAACCACTTGTTTTCTGACCTACATAGAAGGTCAATAATCTTTTTAATTAATTTAATTTGGTTTTCTCTGAATTTTTCACTAATATTAAGCTAATTAATCATTTTTTTAGGTTTTACTGAATGTCTTGCCAGTCATAACAAGTAAACCACCTTATTTTCCCCATACCTTTGACTTTTTGTAGAATCTACCCCCCATCGATTAATTACATGATGATTGTTTACAACATGGCTTTATAGATCAATAAATTATACGTGTTTAGTTGGTTCAAAGTCTATTTATAGTCAACCTTTTTAGCTTAGTATATTATTTGAACACAGTGCTTAAAAGAAAAAGTATTTTCCTTCAGTTCACGTACCTCTTAGCTAATGAACTTGCTTTCTTAATGCTGTTAATTATTCATTTGTCTCTGGAGGGGAATTTGCGATTCTGCCACTGACTTTGAGAAATGGCGTGCTAATTGCGAAAAGAGGAAATTCAATTCTAAATATTAAATTCTAGATTATGTGCCAAGTTGTGATTTTGCTTGAGCAACGTCTGGGTTTTATCAGATGTTTAATTTTAATGTTTCTCAAAGTGTTTGCCAGGCAGTTGATAATCTCTTGTGAATTCTAAGAGAAGGCACTGCCTCTGAACTTAAGTTCTCCCTTTCACGATTCCCTTCCTACTTTTTTTTGAGTGAAAGGTAATTAAAGGTCATTGGTCGAAGTAAAAAGCTTGCTCTACTTTTACCTTGACTTTTATATTCGCATTTTTGGGCACAAGCTTTTAGTTTATTATTTCCACAGAGGAAAAACCCTCTAACTTTGGCATAAAAAGTATTTTTATTACTTTTAAAAATTGTATTTGTGTGCGTAATTCAACAGATATTTAACTGTCTGTCATGGTCCTACAATCAGTCGTGACTTCATTACATGGTGGGGAAGCAATGGACTGGGGTTCGTTAAACCCACAAAAATTATATTATAGCCATTCCTTTCGGCGTAAAAGTTTGACGGAGCCTGAAGATTGATTGATAAGCCTCTGAAGGAAGGCACGTGTGGGCCTATGAACTCGACACAAAGCCAAGGAAGTGGCCCGCCCACTTATGGGATTGGGTCACGCCAATTGTTTACCTTAGTATACATATTCCCCATGTGGCAGAAGGGGAAGGGGTGACTTCCTCAGCGAAAGCGGAGGCCGGTACTGGACCCACGCTTTGCATAAATTAGCATAACATCAAGAGGCGAGAACAACAAACAAAATAATACGATGTGTGATTCAGTTATGGAATAACTGGTAGAATAGAATGGCACAATCAAAACAAACAGGTGAAAAAAACTAATGAACACCAGATCCATAACTCGGATCTATAACCCTCAACTGCTAATTGGCCATCTGATGTTAGATATTCTTGGCTTTACAGTTGGCCAGCCAAGCCGAACGGAGTGAAAACGGTCGAAAAAGATACAATTACTCCAGATCTCGCTACGAATAGATTATGGATTTTAATGGAGTATCGGTATTCGGGGTATTCCAATTATTTAGTGCGGAATTCAAGTGAAATCCGAGCGGGGAAAAATACGAAATTACATCTTTGGAATTCACATTGCATCTGGGTTTGCATCATGACTTAGTCATTTTGCCAGCAGGGGGTATATTTTACGTGTGAAAGGCATTGTCATTAGTTCACTCCAGGGCAATTAGCTCTTTTGCACCACAGCTACCATTTACTTGACCCAATTTATGCACAAATCAAGATACAAAGCACACTATTGATTCATCGAAAATGGTGTTCGTGTGCGCACCACAGGCGTAAACAAAAACGCAGTGCCACAAAGAACTAACGAAATCCATTAATTTCGGTATAGTAAACAGAATTCGGTATTGTATAGACCATATAAATCACTGGTGGGCTATCAGTTTCGTGGCAAGTGCTTAATATATGCGTAGTTAGCCTGGGCTATCAACTAATTGAAGCTAATTGTGGAAAAATTTGATTTTTTCGCTGGCAAAATATCATACGCAGGCCATCTGTTTCGAAATTACAATTGGATAATGAGCATAATAGGGAGTTACTTTCAAAGAGAAACAGAAAACACGCATTAGTGCATTAATATAATTTACAAGATAATTAGAATGAAATGTTTTTTCTAACCAAATCTAGATGCTTCCAGTTTGATTTTTAAAATTAGTTCCCCATTCTGGATTCAGAACTGTTTTCCTCGTGCTGATTATCACCAAGAACATCTCAACCACCTAATTCTTATCAGGGTCTAAAAAGAATTTCGTTTGATTCACAAAAATCAAAATAAGAGGAAACAGGCTCGATTATCAACAGGTTTGAGTTAGGCGTTCACTCAGCGCCAATTCTAAGTATATACTTTAAACAAGAATCGAACATTTCGGGTATTTGGTATATATAACAGATCTGCACACATAAATTGTTGTGGCCAGTTATTAATAGCGTTTTTATGAGTTGCCAAAATCGCATCATGCGTTTTAATTTAAATTTGTGTTTCACCACTGTTGTTTTTCCATTTTATTAACACCTTTTTAATTTTAATGGAATTTTTATTGTTCTTTTCTTTTGCATTTTTAATCACAAACACAAGTGTTGCTTGTACAGAGCAAACATATTTTATATACGTAAATTGTATGCTATTTGACTAACGCTGAGAACTGAGTACTAGAGAGGTGACTAGGCTTTGCTACCTGCTCAAGAAGGTCGAGCACTTTTTCCGTGTATTAAGAGGGCTTTACTAACTGATATTTCCAGTTGCCAACAAGTTGCGCCGGAGAACGAGAACCGCACGCATTCAGCGGGTACAGCAGACTGACAACCACCGGCGATTCCATTGCGCTCCGAGGCATCTTCGCTCCGGAAATCTCAGCCAGAGGTTAATCGGACTCGGGACTGGTCGATTGGGGGAAATCTCCTACACTGTTATGCACAGAGAAAAACTTGAGCTTTCGAAGGGCTTTTTATTATTATTATTAAATTTTTTAAAGAGTACACAACTTAAACCATTAACTTAACCCACTGAATATTTTAGGATAAAAAAATTATCTTATTACTATAGCAATTTGTTTATTTAAATTCATTGAATTTAAAAAAGATATTAAAAGCAAGAAGGATAAAATAAGTTAGTCAAATAATGTGAAGACATTTTTTTAGTAAACAAATGAGTTTTAGCTACAGGTTTTCAGATAGCTGAAAAGCCACAAAAGCTCGGCTTGGCGCTACTTCGAACCTGTTCGATGTTCGTTTGAGAGGCTCGCTTGTTTCTAACCGGCAATCTGTGTTTTTTGAATTTGTAATTTCACCGAAACAAGTTTTTGACGCCGCGTTTTGTTTGTTCCCGTGATCGTGGTTGTCGGACTCTCGTACCTTTTGTTTTTTCGGTTTTTGGCCTTTTCGGTTGCCGAAAAATGGTTCTCATTTCTTCTGTTTGCTTTGGCAGGCGGAAAATGGTACACGCTGGCTTTTATCTAACAGATACACAGAGACAAGCTCAAGAACAAAAGCAATTTGACTGAAGGTATTCGGTTTGTTTACCCATGTGGTAACAATCTTTGGGTACTTAGAACCCAAGATACACGGCAAAAGATACATTTGTATCGCGAAGGGTACTTAGGTTCCGCAAAGATTGTTACCACATGGGTAAAAACCGTACCCTTCAGTCAAATTGCTTAGAACCTAGGTTCTATGTACCCTTTGCGATACAAAAGTATCTTTTGTCGTGTATCTTTCCACGCTCACACGTAGGCTGCCTTCGTCGCTTGAAAATGCAAATTGGACATAAGAAGCTCTGATTTTCGCGCGAATATTCAAATCTATTCCTGGCTGCCCACTTGCCCCGATCTATAATTGAATATATCCGCAGTAAGCCGGGTACTTTCTGCATCCACATCTACACAAATGACTTAATTCAAAGCATTCAAAGCACATTCAAAGTCTCCGCAATCTGTCGCCAACTGAAGCACAATGGCGACGCGTCTGCAATTTCCCAGTATAATTTATTTAAATAACTTGTATTACCGAGAATGTTTGCCGCCTTTCAGCGTTACTTCAACCTAAATTTCGCTTCGGGCCATTCGAGTTTATTGACCAACGAAACAAAGGCAGATGATTTCCAGCTTTTGATGATTTGACTGTCGATATATTTTGCGATCTGTCCCGCAGCCGGTTTTCTGTTCCCAAACTGCTAAGTACCCATCATCGGGCTGCTTAATCTCTCCTTTATTAGCAATTTGTGTATATAATCCCGAATTAACGACAATTGGCGGTGCGTCCCCCGACGTCATATGTAGCCGGTTAGAAGGTATTTCTAAGTGCGATCATCTTGTTGTATTAATTCTCCTCATGAAGTGCGGCACTTTAAGAGCTCCCCGACTCGTTAGGAAATTGATATACTAAGCCTGAAAGTCGCTTGATAAAATCGGGTCTTTTGGATCTTGCTTGGAATGCAAAAGCGTTAACTCTCGGTCCTATCAGCTGATCGGCTTTGCGTATTGAATGTTAAATTAAGGTTTAAAGTAATAGAAGCCAAAATACATTATTGTCTTATATTCTAAAACTAAATCAAATATCAAATAAAATGTATATTTCATCAATCGATCCATATTTTTAATTTCTGTGTACAAATCTTTAAGGTTTATAGAGAGTAAAATGCTTATCACGCTCATTAATTGATCTTTTTGCCAGCTTTCATGCCTAAGCAAATTGCATACTTAATTCCTAATCTCTGACATCTGTTTGGGCTGACAAATTGCGGTTTTCGGGCTCAGAAAACAATTTAAGCGCTTTCATTAAATTACAATTTCGTGATGCATCTCGCGAATGCCAATAAATTTCAGGCTCTCTGTCAAGGCCAAGGGTTTATCCCTCCTTTTTAAGGCATTGAACTGGCCAAAGAAGCAAAGTGAGCATTTGATACCTACACTACCGGCGTGCCAATAGCCAATAAGTCGAGGAAAACACACCTTTCCAGAATAGGTGGGTCGTGGGTATTATGTTTCCACCGCCGAACGAGGCTCATTAATTTCGAGATCGACTCTAAGCCCAAGTACTTATCGACGTGGCTGGCATTTCAAGTACTATCTCGCGATTCGTGACGTTTCTGACCAAATCGCAGGTTGACATTGCATCAGACTCGTGTCGATATATAGGTAATACCTTATTAACCATGAAAAGCGGCGCCAAAGTGTCTGGCAAAGCTTTCGGAAGCTGTTCGCGTGGGTGGTTTGTGACGTCAGGGAGTGGCATTTGTGACGTCCTGGCCCAAAATAGCCCACAAAGGGCAAGCCAAAGACAAAATGTCACGGATTCTGTTGGCATACTTACACACAAATTATAATTGATTTTTTGCTGCGACTCCCGAACCACTTATAAGCACTTTAAGTTAAAACATACGAGTTCTAAGCATCATCGATACACTTTCAGATGAAGTATTTGTTAAGAACTGTTGAGAAATAATATTTTTCTGCAATTTACGCTGTGCGATGTGAGAAAATATAAATTATGTACAAGACCCGTTTTGTTTTCGTGGCCACAGTTCGCGTTCTACTGACGGGCAGTTCGTGGTTACAGCATCGCCAGAAAGCGAGAGAGCAATCATCAAAGTATAGAACTCAGTCCCCCCGGTATACCGATAAAACTCTCCGATAAGAGGGTCTTGAGAGCAGAAGCCGTAGCCTTCGGCAGACCACGTTTTTGAGAACCTTTTGCGAACTGCAAATTACACATTTCGCAGCCGAGGGCAACGCACAACCCCCGGCTTTTATCAAGGGTTCTTTGGTTCTTAGAGGATGGTCATCATGGGCTTGGTCTTTCAAATTATGCCAGGCCCTCGTGTTCCTGGGATTTTTCTCTTGCCTTTTTTGGGTTTTTTTTTTATGAGACGTCTGCTCACGTTCACGGCGATTGCCGATTCAAATGCCTTTTGTTGCCCGCGCATAAATTTTCGGCTTGGCCCAACGTTCTTTGGGTTGCTGCTCTCGGGGATTGTCGTATTTTTTGTGGTACTCAAGGTCAGCTGAGTCCTGTCGCGCATGTCCTGAAAGAGCTTTCGAATGTTTGCACCAGATAGTCGTGGGATTTTTGAAAAATAATTTAATAAGCTCTTGAAAGCTTCAGGAAGTGTGTTTTTTTAATAGTAACGAATGTTTATAATGCAACATTTATATTTTATTATACCACAAAGTCAAACCTGGGTTTAAATACTTAGGAATAACCGAGTGCGGAATAACCCTTAACCACAGATCTGGACTGCTTTCTTTACAAAACCCGGATAAAAAAAATGTCATTGTATGTATTGCACAGGATGCTTTAACGAACTACGAGCTGAACTTTAAAACAGCACCTACTTGGTCTTAGTACTTTGGTTCGCGGATCTTTCATTGGTGCTCAAGGTAGGGCGCCCCTATCGGTTTTTTCTTAAAAAACGAAGTGTTCCCTTTGCAGAAACCGCACGTAGTTCGTATTGCTGCCAAGTTTTACGTGTAGTTTACATGGTAAAATGTAAATATTTGAAATGAAAATCGACAAGTAGAATGCATGTATAAAATGAAATGTAAAGATATTTAAAACATTTTATTTTAGTAAATATTTTTTATTACATTTTGATCGAAGTAAAATTTTGTTAAGTAAATAGTACTAAATTAAAGGATGGCTGTGATAAAAATGAATGTTTATCGCCTTGCACGTCTAAAAAACTATTTTGTGGGAACTATTCGAAAGATGTTTGAAATATTTTCTTACTATTTTATTTGCCCAGCACATTTCATACGCAGCTTAATTCGCATCTTTTCCCCTTTCGGGTTTTTAACAATTTGTAAGTAACATATCGAGTAAATCCGGTGGAATTTGGCACATGTGTTGTGTGCCGTTGCACAATGCATCCCCAGGGGGCGTGGTCCCGAAATCCGCCCACCTGCAAAAGTGTGTTGACAAGGCCAAAAGCAAGCGGTGGGTGTGTGTGGCGAGTGTGTGCGAACCTGTGCCATGTGTGTGCGGTGTGCGCCAGCAACTTTGATCCAGCTGCGAACTGTTCATGCGTGGAAGCTGCATTGTTCGGTGCTTAAAAGCGATTGCTGCTGCCATATAAATGCACTTTCCACATGCCACCGCGTTCCCCGTTGCGTATACGTGGCGTATACGCAGTGTGCAACACGCATACGCACTGTTGCACCGCCATAAAGGCTTGTCTCCCCAACTGCGCGCTCGCTTATTAGTTTGTTTTGCAGGAGGGTAAAATCAATCAATGGCCTCACCTGCCGCCTATCACCCGCCATCAAACACGATTTGATGGCATCAAAGCTTCATTTGTGTGCCTAGCCCACGGACAGGATGCCGAGCAGGCAGGATATGAAAGGACTTCGGACTCCGGACTCCGGACTCCGGACTACTGTCCATTGGGGACAGCAGCGCATATTTTGCCACATGACAGTTTGCTTTCGCATCTATGTCATGGCTGTGTCTGCGTTTTTTGCAACGCTTTTGATCCTTACGTGACTGCGACAATTGTCGCTGGCACCTGTATCATCAGAGTTCTGGGAAAACGCAGAAACACTGGTAAAAAAAAGGGAACAAATTGAATTTTATAAGTTTGTGTTCGTAAATAGAAATAGAAAAATATTTTCAAAATATTTAGGGTGATTTTTGAATAGATGTCTAAAGTATGCAGTAAAAAAAAGAAAGCCATCTTTCGACATAAGGTCATAGATGTGAAGATGAAAAACCTTTCGTTGCATACTTTTAGACACTTATACGAGTGAACTCAAAACTCTAGTAATTTCACTGCCATCACTGCCAAAACTCACTGATAATTTTTTTCGAGTGCAAATGCCACTATCTGGACGCTGCCACCGCCTTTTTGTCATCTCTGCGTTGGCGGCAAAGTTTTCCCGGCACATTTCCACATTTGCAAATGCAAATTCAAATGCTCGATTACAGTTGGCAAAAAACCCATATGCATTTGCTTATCGCATCGTGCCTGAGCAAATTTTGAATATTTGCCCAGCCATGGCAATGCTGATCAATGAAGTGCGCACTTTTTGCCGCCTCGGTGGGTAAAACAAGTTCTAAGCTACTTACTGCCCGAAGTCCTGTCTCGAATGGCGATAAATGTTCCTTGACGTGGCGGAAAAAGCATTTTTTCACCTCCCAATTTATGCACTTTCTGACCATGAGAGCCGAGACTGTGGAGAAAATGAAGTGCAAAGCTGCTTTTGAAGGGGCATCCTGGACTCCAGATGATGGCTGGTTATGCAAAGTGCTGCCAGCTGGCGGATTATGCTGATTTTCATGGACTGAAATCAATTTGGGAAAGGCATTTCGCAAATGAACATTGGCTGGCGCACAATCAAAACTTTACTAATTACGAAAACTTGCCGAAAAATCTTCTTAATACAATAAGTGCGACAATGCCCAGTTTTCTCGTGCCTCTCCTGCGGAGATCCTTGAATCCTTGGAATCCTCGAATCCAGCCAACAAACAAAGAAACAGGCAAGTGAGAAATTAACTTGCGTTTTCAATTACCAAAGAGTCTAAGGAGCCAGGAGCAAGCTGGCGAGGCATCAAAATCAAAGGATGTGGAGCAGACGCCGTCTGCTGACAATGCGAAAATGCAAAGAGCAAAAGCACTTGAAGCACACAATATTGAAAGCGGGGAAAAGTCCGGAGAAAATGGAAAATGGGAAATGGGAAATAGGAGAGCTGCCGACTGGCGACAGCTTCTGGTTGTGTTTTTTATGCGAGTGGAATGGCCGAGTGCAAAAGTTGTTAGAACACTGAATTCCGCTTGAACTGTTATTATTTAGGCTCCTAAAATGGTTCAATGGCAGCTTTTTCTTCTTGTTTTCAATCCTTTTTCCATATTTGATCAGGACTTTTTTGCAGCACTCACCTTTACTTGCCGCTTTTACTTATGTTGCTTGCCTTCTTCTGCTTTTTCTGCAGACATTTGCATATCCATTTCTGAGTCCTTTACGGGATTTGCATATCCCCAGCTCTTCATCCATGATATCTCTCACTTCGTCGAGCAATTTATTCTTCTCTTTCAGTTTTAATTATCTGAAAGTTGTTTGATCTGTATCGAATACTTTTGCCACATTTGGATTAGTTTTCCCGCCCCTTTGAAAGGGGTTCCCCGCAGAGAGGTGGCACAGTTTTGCCACCCACTGGGGAGCATTTTCCATCTGGCACAATCGTTCAGGTTTTTTAATTTATTTAAAGTCGTGCGCGGGAATTGTGGATGGCTGACTGTCTGGCGACATCAAAAAGCCAGTCGCCATTTGACACTCGCGCCGCGAAAGGATAAAGTTTATAATTTCATAGACTTTCCAGCTCCTTGGGACTTGCCCCGCTCCTTTTGCTTTCTGGGCCGGCGTCTTGAATTTATGCGCTGAATTAATTATGCACGCACGGAGTCGGAGGAGGATTTCCAGCTCCTCCGGACTTGGGGCTCGAAACTCCGGGAGTTGGGACCCAAACTCCGGGACTTCCCCTGTTTGTCTGGTTAGTTTGTGTTTGGCGGCGTTGACGGCGCATTTAAAATAATTGCTCGGCGTGGAAAAAGTGAAGCTTTCGCGATTCGTGTGAAAAGTTTACACTGCGCTCGCGGCATAAGCTCATAATGGATTTGTTGGCGGGTTTGTTGCGTTTTTTGCACTCGCCGCAGAGTTTTGGCTTGCGAACTTGCGGATTGTGGCAAGAAGTTAATGGTGGAGGGGCAAGGAGCGGGAGTCAACCGTAATTGGGTGTGCCTGCGATGAGCTAATGTAAGTTATGGATAGTTTTAAGTGGGTGTCGCAGGAGGGAGCACGGTCAGGCGGAAACGAAAGTGTTTGTGGAACTCAGAAAAGGACACTGGTAGATAAATAAAGTCGTTGCAAAAATATCCTTAAGTTAAAGTAAAACAAAGTGAAGATATACAACCTAGAATTGGGAGGTACAGTTTTGAGTTCTGAAGGCCATTGGAAATAAGGATAAATCGAGTATGATAATGGGCTAAAATTTGGACCCTCTTATTCTAATTATTATTTGAATGCACATTTTTAGAGAATTCAAACACAAGCTCATAGAGGTATCCCACATAAAAATCTAGATCCAATTACCCAAATTATGGGATCTAGAAAACCAGTTTTGGGTTCCTATTCTGAAAGCCATTGGGAATACGAAAAAATTCAACATGAAAATGGGTTAAAATTTTGACCCTCGTTTAAAGAAAATACTTGAATGTAGATTATTAGGGAATTCAATCACAAACTCATAGAGGTATCCCACATCAAAATCGAGATCCAATTGCCCAAGTTATGGGATTCCTACTCTGAAGGCCATTGGAAATCCGGAAAAATTCAACATGAAAATGGGTTAAAATTTTGACCGTCGTATAAATGAAATATTTGATTGTAGATTGTAAGAAAACTCAACCACAATCTCATAGAGGTACCCCACATTAAAATCGAGATCCAATTGCCCAAGTTATGGGATATGGAAGTGCAGTTTTGGGTTCCCACTCTGAAAGCCATTGGGAATACGGAAAAATTCAACATGAAAGTGGGTTAAAATTTTGATCGTCGTATTAAATAAGTATTTGAATGTAGCTTATAAGAAAATTCATCCACAAATTTATAGAGGTATCCCCCATCAAAATCGAGATCCGATTGCAAAAGTTATGGGATCTGGAAGTGCAGTTTTCGGTTCCCATTCGGAAAGCCATTTGGAATACGGAAAAATTCAACATGAAAATGGGTTGAAATTTTGACCGTCGTATGAAGGAAATATTTGAATGTAGATTGTAAGAGAATTGAACCACAAACTCATAGAGGTATCCCACATCAAAATAGAGATCCGATTGCAAAAGTTATGGGATCTGGAAGTGCAGTTTTGGGTTCCTACTCTGAAAGCCATTGGAAATCCGGAAAAATTCAACATGAAAATGCGTTAAAATTTTGATCGTCGTATAAAGGAAATATTTGAATGTAGATCGTAAGAGAATTCATCCACAAACTCATAGAGGTATCCCACTTCAAAATCGAGATCCAACTGCCCAAGTTATGGGATCTCGAAGTGCAGTTTGGGGTTCATATTCTAAAAGCCATTGGGATTACGGAAAAATTCAACATGAAAATGGGTTAAAATTTTGACCGTCGTATGAAGGAAATATTTGAATGTAGATTGTAAGAGAATTCAACCACAAACTCATAGAGGTATCCCACATCAAAATAGAGATCCGATTGCAAAAGTTATGGGATCTGGAAGTGCAGTTTTGGGTTCCCATTCGGAAAGCCATTGGGAATACGGAAAAATTCAACATGAAAATGGGTTGAAATTTCGACCGTCGTATAAAGGAAATATTTGAATGTAGATCGTAAGAGAATTCATCCACAAACTCATAGAGGTACCCCACATTAAAATCGAGATCCAATTGCCCAAGTTATGGGATATGGAAGTGCAGTTTTGGGTTCCCACTCTGAAAGCCATTGGGAATACGGAAAAATTCAACATGAAAGTGGGTTAAAATTTTGATCGTCGTATAAAATAAATATTTGAATGTAGCTTATAAGAAAATTCACCCACAAATTCATAGAGTTATCCCACATCAAAATCGAGATCCGATTGCAAAAGTTATGGGATCTGGAAGTGAAGTTTTGGGTTCCTACTCTGAAAGCCATTGGAAATCCGGAAAAATTCAACATGAAAATGCGTTAAAATTTTGATCGTCGTATAAAATAAATATTTGAATGTAGCTTATAAGAAAATTCATCCACAAATTTATAGAGGTATCCCACATCAAAATCGAGATCCAATTGCAAAAGTTATGGGATCTGGAAGTGCAGTTTTGGGTTCCTACTCTGAGAGCCATTGGAAATCTGGAAAAATTCAATATGAAAATGGGCTAAAATTTTGACCCTTTTATATACGAAATAAATGAATGTAGATTTTTAAAGAATTCAACCACAAACTCATAGAGATATCCCACATCAAAATAGAGATCCGATTGCAAAAGTTATGGGATCTGGAAGTGCAGTTTTGGGTTCCCATTCGGAAAGCCATTGGGAATACGGAAAAATTCAACATGAAAATGGGTTGAAATTTCGACCGTCGTATAAAGGAAATATTTGAATGTAGATCGTAAGAGAATTCATCCACAAACTCATAGAGGTACCCCACATTAAAATCGAGATCCAATTGCCCAAGTTATGGGATATGGAAGTGCAGTTTTGGGTTCCCACTCTGAAAGCCATTGGGAATACGGAAAAATTCAACATGAAAGTGGGTTAAAATTTTGATCGTCGTATTAAATAAGTATTTGAATGTAGCTTATAAGAAAATTCATCCACAAATTTATAGAGGTATCCCCCATCAAAATCGAGATCCGATTGCAAAAGTTATGGGATCTGGAAGTGCAGTTTTCGGTTCCCATTCGGAAAGCCATTTGGAATACGGAAAAATTCAACATGAAAATGGGTTGAAATTTTGACCGTCGTATGAAGGAAATATTTGAATGTAGATTGTAAGAGAATTGAACCACAAACTCATAGAGGTATCCCACATCAAAATAGAGATCCGATTGCAAAAGTTATGGGATCTGGAAGTGCAGTTTTGGGTTCCTACTCTGAAAGCCATTGGAAATCCGGAAAAATTCAACATGAAAATGCGTTAAAATTTTGATCGTCGTATAAAGGAAATATTTGAATGTAGATCGTAAGAGAATTCATCCACAAACTCATAGAGGTATCCCACTTCAAAATCGAGATCCAACTGCCCAAGTTATGGGATCTCGAAGTGCAGTTTGGGGTTCATATTCTAAAAGCCATTGGGATTACGGAAAAATTCAACATGAAAATGGGTTAAAATTTTGACCGTCGTATGAAGGAAATATTTGAATGTAGATTGTAAGAGAATTCAACCACAAACTCATAGAGGTATCCCACATCAAAATAGAGATCCGATTGCAAAAGTTATGGGATCTGGAAGTGCAGTTTTGGGTTCCCATTCGGAAAGCCATTGGGAATACGGAAAAATTCAACATGAAAATGGGTTGAAATTTCGACCGTCGTATAAAGGAAATATTTGAATGTAGATCGTAAGAGAATTCAACCACAAACTCATAGAGGTATCCCACTTCAAAATCGAGATCCAATTGCCCAAGTTATGGGATCTCGAAGTGCAGTTTAGGGTTCCTATTCTGAAAGCCATTGGGATTACGGAAAAATTCAACATGAAAATGGGTTGAAATTTTGACCGTCGTATGAAGGAAATATTTGAATGTAGATTGTAAGAGAATTCAACCACAAACTCATAGAGGTATCCCACATCAAAATAGAGATCCGATTGCAAAAGTTATGGGATCTGGAAGTGCAGTTTTGGGTTCCCATTCGGAAAGCCATTGGGAATACGGAAAAATTCAACATGAAAATGGGTTGAAATTTCGACCGTCGTATAAAGGAAATATTTGAATGTAGATCGTAAGAGAATTCATCCACAAACTCATAGAGGTATCCCACTTCAAAATCGAGATCCAACTGCCCAAGTTATGGGATCTCGAAGTGCAGTTTGGGGTTCATATTCTAAAAGCCATTGGGATTACGGAAAAATTCAACATGAAAATGGGTTGAAATTTTGACCGTCGTATGAAGGAAATATTTGAATGTAGATTGTAAGAGAATTCAACCACAAACTCATAGAGGTATCCCACATCTAAATAGAGATCCGATTGCAAAAGTTATGGGATCTGGAAGTGCAGTTTTGGGTTCCCATTCGGAAAGCCATTGGGAATACGGAAAAATTCAACATGAAAATGGGTTAAAATTTTGACCGTCGTATGAAGGAAATATTTGAATGTAGATTGTAAGAGAATTCAACCACAAACTCATAGAGGTATCCCACATCTAAATAGAGATCCGATTGCAAAAGTTATGGGATCTGGAAGTGCAGTTTTGGGTTACTACTCTGAAAGCCATTGGAAACCCGGAAAAATTCAACATGAAAATGGGCTAAAATTTTGACCCTCGTTTAAAATAAATATTTGAATGTAGATTATTAGGGAGTTCAACCACAAACTCACAGGGATATCCCACATCAAAATCGAGACCCAATTGCCAAAGTTATGGGATCTCGAAGTGTAGTTTAGGGTTCCCATTCATTTATAAAATAAATATTTGAATGTAGGTTATAAGAAAATTCATCCACAAATTCATAGAGGTATCCCACATGAAAATCGAGATCCGATTGCAAAAGTAATGGGATCTGGAAGTGCAGTTTTGGGTTCCTACTCTGAAAGCCATTGGAAACCCGGAAAAATTCAACATGAAAATGGGCTAAAATTTTGACCCTCGTTTAAAATAAATATTTGAATGTAGATTATTAGGGAATTCAACCACAAATTCATAGAGGTATCCCACATCAAAATCGAGATCCAATTGCCCAAGTTATGGGATCTGGAAGTGCAATTTTCGGTTCCTACTCTGAGAGCCATTGGAAATCTGGAAAAATTCAATATGAAAATGGGCTAAAATTTTGACCCTTTTATATACGAAATAAATGAATGTAGATTTTTAAGGAATTTAACCACAAACTCATAGAGATATCCCACATCAAAATAGAGATCCGATTGCAAAAGTTATGGGATCTGGAAGTGCATTTTTGGGTTCCCATTCGGAAAGCCTTTCGGAATACGGAAAAATTCAACATGAAAATGGGTTGAAATTTTGACCGTCGTATGAAGGAAATATTTGAATGTAGATTGTAAGAGAATTCAACCACAAACTCATAGAGGTATCCCACATCAAAATCGAGATCCGATTGCAAAAGTTATGGGATCTGGAAGTGCAGTTTTGGGTTCCTACTCTGAAAGCCATTGGAAATCCGGAAAAATTCAACATGAAAATGGGTTAAAATTTTGATCGTCGTATAAAATAAATATTTGAATGTAGCTTATAAGAAAATTCACCCACAAATTCATAGAGTTATCCCACATCAAAATCGAGATCCGATTGCAAAAGTTATGGGATCTGGAAGTGAAGTTTTGGGTTCCTACTCTGAAAGCCATTGGAAATCCGGAAAAATTCAACATGAAAATGGGTTAAAATTTTGATCGTCGTACAAAATAAATATTTGAATGTAGATTATTAGGGAATTCAACCACAAATTCATAGAGGTATCCCACTTCAAAATCGAGATCCAATTGCCCAAGTTATGGGATCTGGAAGTGCAATTTTCGGTTCCTACTCTGAGAGCCATTGGAAATCTGGAAAAATTCAATATGAAAATGGGCTAAAATTTTGACCCTTTTATATACGAAATAAATGAATGTAGATTTTTAAGGAATTTAACCACAAACTCATAGAGATATCCCACATCAAAATAGAGATCCGATTGCAAAAGTTATGGGATCTGGAAGTGCATTTTTGGGTTCCCATTCGGAAAGCCTTTCGGAATACGGAAAAATTCAACATGAAAATGGGTTGAAATTTTGACCGTCGTATGAAGGAAATATTTGAATGTAGATTGTAAGAGAATTCAATCACAAACTTATAGAGGTATCCCACATCAAAATCGAGATCCAATTGTTATGGGATCTGGAAGTTCAATTTTGGGTGCCTACTCTGAGAGCCATTGGAAATCTGGAAAAATTCAACATGAAAATGGGTTGAAATTTCGACCGTCGTATAAAGGAAATATTTGAATGTAGATCGTAAGAGAATTCAACCACAAACTCATAGAGGTATCCCACTTCAAAATCGAGATCCAATTGCCCAAGTTATGGGATCTCGAAGTGCAGTTTTGGGTTCCTATTCTGAAAGCCATTGGAAATACGAAAAAATTCAACATGAAAATGGGTTAAAATGTTGACCCTCTTATAAAGGAATTATTTGAACGTTGATTATTAGGGAACTTAACCACAAATTTAAAGAGGTATCGAACTTATAGATCGGGATAAAATTACACAAGTTATGTGACTTGGAAGTGAGGTTTTGGGCTCCGATTCTTAAACCAATGGATATAGGGAAAAATACTGATAATATATTTCGGATTGATATTTTAACATATGTAAATTGTTTGGCCTAAAAAATAAAGTACTATTCTTAATGTATCGTAAGCCGTTTCTTGTAAAGCAGTTATGAACTTGTTTTCACCTCGTTTGCGTATATAAAGGGACATATTGCAGGAATTATGGGATCTCGAAGTGCAGTTTTGGGTTCCTATTCTGAAAGCCATTGGAAATACGAAAAAATTCAACATGAAAATGGGTTAAAATGTTGACCCTTTTATAAAGGAATTATTTGAACGTTGATTATTAGGGAACTTAACCACAAATTTAAAGAGGTATCGAACTTATAGATCGGGATAAAATTACACAAGTTATGTGACTTGGAAGTGAGGTTTTGGGCTCCGATTCTTAAACCAATGGATATAGGGAAAAATACTGATAATATATTTCGGATTGATATTTTAACATTTGTAAATTGTTTGGCCTAAAAAATAAAGTACTATTCTTAATGTATCGTAAGCCGTTTCTTGTAAAGCAGTTATGAACTTGTTTTCACCTCGTTTGCGTATATAAAGGGACATATTGCAGGAATAACTTTCCCCCAGTTGAAACGCGAATAGTTTCAGTTGGCAGCTTAATTAGTTAATTGAATCGGATACGGCTGCAGTTTCGATATCACCATCTCCCGCATCATTAGCATGCCGCCCGAGTGGCTACCACCGCCTTTCATGGGGATCCATTGAACCCGGGGCTGTGATACTTGGATATTTGGATACTCCTCGCTGCTCAACACCCGCTGTCAGGCGCTAGAAGTCGCTTAGTTCCGCCGGCTTTTCAGGAAACTCCCACGCAAAGTCCCGAAAACCCAGGAAAACCCCTGCCCCGGAAAGTGTTTCGCTCCCCCTCAGCCAACTGTCTCGGTTATTTACGCCAGCGGCATAACGTTGAAAGCAAATTGATATCATGTGGATTTGGCTTTCACTTTGTGGAATCAATAGGCGAAATCCTTTTGGCAGAGCCTGGCACAGAGCCACTCTGCTCCGCACTCCGTGTATATCTGCTGCCACTCGAGTTAAGCCAAGGATAATGATTATGTTGCGCAACGACTCCGGAGAAGGGAAAGCTTTGCATAGCTTTTCTGGTTCTGGGCAAAGGGGGGAAAGGGGGGATGGGATACAGAGGGGTCGAGGGATTTCGTAATCGACAGACAATCGACGTGAACAACATAATGGATATCGAACTCGAACCGAGACAGTAGCCCACAGCCCCAAAAGCATACTTCAAGGCATTGCAACTAATTGGCTTTCCTTGAGTGGGGAGCCGGGTCCTCTCCTTAACCGCAGGGAAATGGCCACTCCTGTTTGTCTTCTATGCCACTTGATTGGAAAATCAAACTAATTAAAAGATTTCAATTAAACGCCGAGCTGGGAATGCAGGAGCACCATCTCCCGCTCCCCATGCCACAGTAATTCCATTAAAATGGCAAATCAATTTCAATAAATTTCATTCAAAGGTGGAAACGCAATTGCACAGCCAGCTCAGCTCAGGAGGTCCTGTCGCTATTGCGACGACATCATAAAACTGTTTACATGCTGACAAATCTGTTAATTGAATCGCAAATCCAATTAAAACTTCGATTTTCTATCCCCGGAACTTTGAGCTGCAAAAGTTCAAGTGCATAAATGGCCAGCATGTGTGTGGCCAGGACATTCCGCTTTTGTGTTCGAAAAACTTTTCCCAGCTTGTCGTCCTCAAAAATTCGTTCCTGCTTTTGCGTGTAAATTCAATAACAAATTTATGCGTCAATTTCGCTGAGGCTGCATTAAAGCGTACAATTTCCTAATTAGTCCGTCTGCCGTTTACACAGGCTCTCTGCCAGGCTCTCTGCCTCCCTCCCGCTGGCATTTCGCATTCCTGCACGCAAAAATAGTCAAAGCGAAACCGCAAGCTGCGCATAACTAACTCAACTGCTTTATTTGGACAAACCGCAGCCGCAGCTTCCCTCTGCCCAAACATCTCCATCCCAGGACCCCGTGGATGGGCCTGCTGTCGAAAAATAGCAACATACAATTTCAAATGCAGTTTAGAGATGAGCAGAACCTATTCGGTTGAAAAAGCTATAACTATTAAAATTTGCAATGTTATTTTTAACATTAGGCCTAAAGAAAAAATTTTGAATGGCGCCAGAGAATCCACAGGGATTTAAAATTCATGTCTAAAGTGCCTAAAAGTATGCAACAACAAGTCTAGAATCTATTAGTCGATATACCTATAAAATATAACACACCTTTGGACACCTTTACATGTGATTTTGGAACTCCAGAGATTTGAATTTTTAAAGTATAATCCAAAATCTTGTTTTAACCATTTTTCCCAAATACCTTTTATCATTTTAATAGTGATTATGGCGCATCTCTGGCGGCTCATTTGGTTTGTTCCGGTTTCGTTTCGTTGGGGGTCCCGGATTCGGGTTAGTTTTCCGGAGAGTGCCGTGTGGAGCCCATTAAAAGTGCATTTAGTGAAAATTTATCTGGGCGCAGAAAGGTAGCAACCGCAGGCGCATTTTCGCATTTTCGACTCCGGCTGGCCAGCTACAAGTGTGCGTGTCCGGAAACGGAAATAAAATAATTCTGGTTGCAATAGCAACAGGAAGTCTCTGCTTCTGCCACTTTTATCCTTCGCATCCCGGGGACTTGTGTCTGCCGGTTTTTGGCCTTCTGTCTATTTGTGTTTGTATTTGTATGTCTGTTTGTTTGTTTGTTTGCTTGCTGGCCTGTTTGGCGTTGGTGCGAAGGTTTTACTGTTTATGCAAATGCCTTGGCCCACGAAATGCTTTAACCGAAAACACTTTAACCGCATTCACCTTGGGCGGCTGCTTGTTAGTAGCCATTGAGAGCAGAGCAGACAGAAACAGCTCCCCCAGCACTCTGAACTCCATTCAGCTGCCCAAAAGGCCGTAAAATGCCTGCAAGTTACGGCCATGTGCCCCTTGGCTGCTGTTCCCGAAAAATGTTTCATTGCCATTGGAGCTACACGGTCAAAAAACTATATCGAAATTCTCGTCAATTTAGTGTGGAATCAAGAAGTGTATGAGAACGATATTTCTTGAATTTCATTTCATTTCTTATAATACTATGTATCGAACTTTAAATGGTTTTTTAAAGATAAAGCAAAATTGAAATTTTCATTATCAATTTATCATTACCCTGCTGGATATTTTCTTTATCTGTACACAACTACAGATCCCCGGCTGTTCCAGACACCTCCTCTTGGACCACCTTTCCCACCACCTCTTCATGGCTGCCTGAGTTTCTATTATGTAGCATATCGTAATCTCACTTGAGTCAAAGGTTTAGCTACAGACACCCGAAAAACACCCGCAACACCCCAAAAAACACCGAAGCGTCGGTACAACAGCAGCAGAGGCAACAACAACCCGCAGCTAACACTTTGTAAATAGTCATCGGCGTGTTTATTACTCAGCCGTGCCGGAGTGTCTGTCCCCTCCGCCGTAGTCCCTAGTCCCTACTCCCTGGCCCCCAGTCGTAGTCCTCGTCCTCTCCGGCGGAGTCCTGGTGCCGTGTGGTCCTGCGGTTGGTTGTTAGTGTTGCCGTGTAATCGCTGTTGCGAAAGATTTTCACCCAAAGTGTGTGTGTTTGGGTGCTTGACTTTTCGCTTAATGAAAGTACAGTTTAAACTTTGCATATCCCGAAAGGAAAACCGAAACTAGGTTTTGATCTGAGGATTTAAGGGTAAGCATCTTCGGTATTTGGGATGGTTACCCCCATGTAATCAATTGATTTTAAATTGAGTTTTAAATAAGGCGAAGCTTTGATAAGAGATTTTACTGACATTTTCTTTTACTTTTTAATTTTAAATTAATAGTATATTTTTTTTGGTTATACCATTTGAAAAATCAGTTCCTTTCATTTAACTTTTATTTTAACATGCTAGCAATTTCAATTATTTAGCCCAACTGTTTCCAAACCACAAAATTGAAATACAAACATTTGAATTTGCAATTCTGAAATATTTAATTACATATCTGTTTTCAAAGGGAAACATTAACATTTAATTTGGCTATCATTTATTAGAGAACTTTAAGTGGGCTCCAACAATTCTAATATCATTGCAGCACACGGCCAAAACGGTGAGTAATTGGTAACTGCTACTTAGAGGCACTAACTACACTCGTTCTCCTTTTAATTCCGACCAGCGTTTTCCCCTTGACGTCACAACAACTGGCTAACAGCACAGAACAGAAAACAAAACAAACAATTTCTCTCTCACGAAATTTATCGTTTGCATAAATTTGCTTTATTGCCCGGTTCCCTGTCGTTGTGTGCGTGTGTGTGCGCGTTGGTATGTGTGCGGGTGAGTTAGTGGCTGTGTATTTGTGTTGCCAACGGAAGTGTAACTTTCGCTTCCAGGCCAGACATGGCCAAAACCAACAACAACAACAGGAGTGAGTCGAATGCGGCGAACAAAGTTTTCCATTATTCAATTTAACTAATGAAACTGAAAATTCATTTTACCACATTAACAAACACACACAAACAGACAGACAGACTGAGAGGGAGTGCGAGGGGAGAGGGGGAACAGGACACCAAAGGACGAGGGCAGGAAATGTGACTCGCCTCCGGAAAAGGACATGTGTGCGTGCTGGACTCCTGTTTTTGGTTTCTCCGCCTCTATTTGAACAGCCATAAAGCGCGGAAATTTATATTCGAGGGGAACTCTGCAAGGACAACGCGCGGAGGCGCCACCCTAGTGCGTTGGCATTTAAATAATTAAGTATATTTTTAGCCCACCATTCGAATGCCCATTTGCGAGTCCTGTTTTAGTTTCAGCCATGTGTGGGTAAAGTTGTTTAAGTTTTTGCTGGAATTTTAAGAGTTTGATAAGCTACAAAACGATTAGATTTGAGATAACCAATAAAGGTGTCTAAAAGTATGCAATCAATAAATATAGTGAAAGCAGACGCCATTGTATTTTCAATTGCATACTTTTCGGCATATTTTGTTACTAACTAACTAACAACTAATACATACCTATATTAATAAAAATTATTTTTCTTAGAAACACGACAAATTTTACATTTTAATTTCTCGTGTTAAAATTTTGTCGGCTTATTATTATATTCTTACATTTTATCGTATGATTGTGATGGCTCTGGCAGGCAGGCTCTTAAAAGAATTCAATTCAAAGTCTGTAGTGAAAGTTTAGTCATCCTCCTCTTCTTCGAGGTCCTCGTCATCGGATGCATCTTCCATGTCATCGCTGATGTTGTTGCTATCGGCGCTATTGAACTGCCCGTCATCATCATCGTCGTCGTAATCATTTTCGTCCCCGGCATCCTCGTCAATATTATCCTCGACATCCTCATCGGCTTCATCGCTTTCCCCCAAATTATCCTGCTCCAGATTGAGGGAATCCATTGGCACAGCGCCCACGGCCACATGGTCGCCGTTTCCCAAGTCGTGTCGCAAAAAAGCAGGCGGGGATCCGAGTGCCTTGCTCGAGGCTTCCGGGGACTTGAGAAGAACTGCTGATGGCTGTTTTTGCATAGCCTCCGATTTGCGAGGGCTCTCCTCCCCGGCAGTGTTGCGGGTCCGGTGGCCAGTGTTCGAATCCTTGGTGGAAGACGATCCCTGTGGTCGCGGTTGCAGCAGCGGCATGGTATCAGGCTCGATGGTTTTCTCGTAGTCGGTGAAGTTAAAGAGCGGAGGGAGACTCCTGCCATTGGGCAGCTGCTGATGAGGATCGTGACGAAGTTCGTCGAAAAACGGATGGGCACAACCCATCATCGGGGAAACTCTGTGCTGGGGGGAGTAAATAAGCATCTTGGAGACCAGATCTATAGCCTCCGCCGGGGTGCGAATCCTGAATACCTTGGCCCACGGATGTGGCTTTAGCTGCGGCAACTTGAACTGCTTGTAGTGGGGATTCATGTCATGCAGCTGCTCGGAGGTGGGAGTACCCATAACCTTCACGATCTCCACAATCTGGTCCACACCCGAGTCCCCGGGGAAGATGAGCTGGCCCAGGAGGAGCTCCGCCATCACACAGCCGGCGCTCCAAATGTCGATCTTGGTGGTGTAGTCCGTGGCACCAAATATCAACTCCGGGGCGCGATAGTACCTGGAGCAGATGTACGAGACATTGGGCTCCCCGGAGACCAGCTGCTTTGCACTGCCGAAATCGCAGAGCTTCAAAATGCCCGTTTCCGAATCGAGAAGCATATTTTGGGGTTTGATATCCCGGTGGCAGAATCCCAGGCTGTGGAGATACGCCATGCTCCTCAGCAACTGGTACATATACAGTCGAACAAAGTTGACGGGCAAAGTCTGCTTGGCCCTGGCATACTGGCGTTCCACTTTGTAGAGAGTCTCCGGTAGGTACTCCATCACCAGATTTAGGTAAACCTCATCCCGTTTGTCGCCACTCGAGTAGAAGAACCACTTGAGCGTGATGATGTTGTCGTGGCGCAACTTACGCATGATTTGAAGCTCCCGATTCTTGAAGCGACGATCCTGCAGGACCTTCTTGATAGCCACCGGCTCGTTGCTGGGCACCATTTTGGCCTGGAAGACCACACCGAAGCTACCATTGCCCACCACTTTGGCGTCCGTGTAGCTGATCTCGCTCATCACGTCCGCACCGTAGGCATTCGTGGCCACCACGGTGGTCACCTTGTTGCTTATTCCGTTGCTCTTGCTCTGAGAAGCCATCTGGGAGATCCTTGACTTTGTTTCCGCTTCACTTGGGCTGTCCACGAATTATTGTCTAAGCAACAGAAAACGAGAAGATCATGTGTTTGAATAGGCGAACAAAAGAAACGCTGTAGAAACAAAATATGTGTGTGTGAGGTTGGCTTTTTGGTTTTGTTCTCTGGAACTGACAGCTTTTGAGTTAAATTCCAGGGTGCCTGAGATTAATTTGGATTGTATAATGAATTCAGTGCAGCGCTTATTTAATTCACTGTTTAGAACGGAGTAAACAGAAATCCAACACCTGCCTTTATTGTGCTAACTGAAGGGTTGGGAAAACATCGATAGTGGGCACCGTCGGCAGTTTTGGCTATCGATAGTAGCCACTATCGATTTTATCGATAGTATCGAAGATAGAAATAAATTAAATATTTATTCTTGATACCATCGTTACTGATGTTTCCCAAATCTTAAACCAACCTCAGCTAATTGTGCCATAGCCCGCATTCCCCTACTACTTATGCTTGACTGATAAACATTTTTAGTGTGTCTCAGATTAGCTTTATGTCTTCAGAATTGTTAATTTGGAGTGTGATAGTTACAGCAGTAGAGTGTCCTGTAATAAAAAGAAACTAAGTATTTAATAGCTTACCCACTCATAATTCACAAGACCCAACTGTAGTTGTCACTCAAAGCTGTAGTGGAAACTGATTTCTCGGCTGCTTGAGATTGCTTTTGTCCCTCCGTGCTCTGTTTTTGGCCACTTGAGCCGAACTTATGCAAGGCCATTCATAATTCGTGAGGGCTTTCTTTGTGCTGTGTAAGTTGGCTAATTTCGCAGGACCCTTTTGCATTGTTGTCCACGACTCGACTTTCGACTTGAAAGTTTCTCCGGCGCCTTTGTCTTCTGGCATCTTATCGCTCTGGCTAACTTGACTTGGCCCTTCTTGTCTTGGCCATCCTGTCCACTGGCTTATCAAAAGACCATGCTCTCTACAGTTTCCTTACAGTTGAAGTGCCCCGGAGGGTGGCATTTTTTTATATAGCCCCAGATAGCACAGATGGCTACCCCCGAAAACGAATAAAAATGTACTTCACAAATGTTTGTATAAAATGTCGCTTGCAGTTTATTTTTTACTGGTAATTTTATTGTATATATTAGATATATATATAAAAGTGACACACTCATGGTAAAATCTTGTTAGAGACATTTAATCGTATATATTTAAGTTTCCATTTCGTTTACAGTTTACACAAATATTCAGTAGATTGTAAAAGTGTTTAATCGATAATATTTCATATGCGTTCCGTATTCGTTTCTACTCTAGTTTGACCACACAAAATGTTGAGTAATATTATTAATAGAAGGGGTATTTACACAATTCAGGAGTCACGAAAGGTCAACGGACGGACAGACTTAAATTAGTTGCAAATGATTAAACTAAGCTAAAAGGGCTTAACGTATATGGTCAAAAGTTGCTCGCTTACGTAAATATTATTGAAATTGTTGGACGTTGTTGGCATAAGTAAGTAAGTAGTTTGGGGCTACGGCTAGAGTATCCTTCTACGAATATAAATATATTTTATTTAAATTTAAATTACATACACATATAGGCTTCTACAGTTATTTGGCTTTTCTCGTTGCTGCTGCTGCGGCTGGCTGCAGTAAAATTAAATTTTACATAATCTTGTGTGGACTCTTGTGTAAGAGGCATTATTTAAATGCGTATCAAATTGGTTCTTAGTAGTTAATAAAAACGTATATTTAATTTACTTCCAGGCGCACACAGATACGAAGCACAACAATAAAATTTTATATTTATCGCCAACGATTTCCGGCCAGAGTCCTTTTTTGTGAATGTGTGTGGGTGTGCTTGAGTGTGTGTGTCTGTGTGCGCCGTTTGTGCTGCCTACTTTTTGGGGGCCTGGCTTTTCCTAAGTTTTCCGAGTTTTCCGCGTTGTCTGGCTTGTGTGCATATTTTAATAAATTTTATGCCGCTGAAATGTGCCTCGCTTATCATTAACGCACAATTTATTTTTGCTTTTATGCTTCTCTGTGTTTCTTTTCTGCTTTTATGCCACAGGCCCCCAATTGCTGTTGTTTATCTGTGAGATACATTTGCTTTTTTGGCTTTTTGATTATTCGCGTCTTAAGATTACTGGGCTGCCTCGTTTACGATTAAGTTTCTGTACCCCCAACTGGCTTATATACAGCATTATCTATTTACATGTTGGCATAATGTGCATTTAATGTGCAAACGCAACGTGCTGGCGAAAGTTTGAGACCAACTTTTGCCCCGGCGGCTTTTAAATGTTGTTTATTGTTGCTCCTCGTCTGTTGATGTTGAACCCGCACATGTAGTTTCCATTTAACTTTCCACTTACACGTTGTGCGTGTTTATTCTTTTCTAGAGCCAAGCCTGCTGCTGTTCGTAGAGTTGTTGCTGCTGTGCGAGCTGGTGTTGCTGCTGGGATTGCTGATGCTGCTGCTGCTGCTGTTGCTGCAACCAAAGTTTGCAGAAGGCAGTGGGCGGCGGATTGGAGGCGCAGCTCACTCCTGCGGCAGGGGCATGGTCGGCGGGCTTTGGCTATTGCAAATTAAATTTAGCTAATTCTCACAACTCTGTGCTCATTTCGCTTACAATTGCGCTCTGCCGTTTGCATTGTAGTTTTGTGGTAGTTGCATTTGCATGGCATGAAAACAAAAGGCGGGTGAAAAGAGGGTTTTCGGGGGGTGGGAGAGAAGAGAAGAAAATATTTGCACATGTTAGAAAAAGTTTCCTTGTTGATTCGATTTTCTCATTTAAGTTTTCTAGTGCTCGGTAATGTAAGTGTAGGTATAGTGAGTGTGTGTGGTGTGTGGTTGTGAGTATAGCTGGTTAGTTTGCTCTAGCGACTACAGTGCGTATGCGTTATGGTGCTCTTCAATTCGAAATAAATTTACAAAAAATATAGTTCAAGTGCCGCCACGCAGTTTATGGCCGCAGTAAATCCAGTTTTATCGCCGCAACTGCCACAAATTGAATACTTTTTATCATTTCAGTTGGCGCCGCACCACAAATAATTACTTAATTTAATCATAAACCAAAAAGAAATCCTGGAAGGAAAAACCATCGCTCCACATTATGTGTGTGGCAATGGGGTGAGTTTTATATAGCCATTAATAAGCTTATCTCTCCGCCCTCGGGTAAAAATGTGCGTCAAATTTACGATTGCCACTCGGGCACTTTCCACATTTTCAGCACTTTTCCTTTTCGTTTTCTATTTTCTTTCTGTGACAAAAATGCGTAAAGTTTCGCCCGAGTCCCTTTGTGTTTGTTGGTGGCGTGTGGCCTAGCTACAAGTCGCGATGGGCTCCAAATGGTCGATTTCCAGGGGCCAAGGGGTTGGCGGGGTCGAGGGGCTTAATCTAAAACAAGAACTGTCGTTGTACCAAGGTCGAACACGCAGACCCCTTGTGGATATACCCTTTCACAGCAGGGATATACATTACGACCTCACTGCATTTATAAAAGGAAAAAGGAAATCTTAAAACCAATTGATATCTTAATTTCTGAAAACTCTTCACAACCTTAAAGTAATCATGATAAAGTTGATACATTCCTTACATCTTAAGTTATTTATACAATTTTGAGGAAACGTTCTCTGATTTCATTATTTTACTATTACTTTTTGATACCAAACCTCTTACGGCGAAACAACTTTGTAAATATTAGATGACCTCAAATATTTATCTTAATCAAATAAAGAGTAACCTGAGGTCCCCAAAACCCCGCAGGCCAACAATTTTCCCTTTCAACTGTTTGTTATGCCTTTTTTTTTGCTTCTACAAAATGTTGTTTATTTGGCTCCAAAGTATTTCTACGATATGAAATGTTTGCCTATCCTGGTTGTTGTTTCACTTTTTGTATATTCACTGGCTGCCAACATTGCGCCTTTTTGCTTTCATCGCTTATTTTTTGGGGTTTATTTTTGTTTTGTGGCCTGTTGTTTTGTTGAAATTTGTATTTATGTGCGGGTCGGAGGCACAGAAACATTGGCATCGGGCCATCGAGCCGGCAGAAATATCATTTGCCCGGCCCCACATACATATATTTTAATGTGCGACTGTGGGTGTGTTTTTTCGGTGTCCTATCATATTTTCCGGCTCGCATGTGTGAGGGACTTTTGTCTTTGTATCCCTGAAAATTATGTATATTTTTAGCACTTTCGCTTGTTTTGTTTTCGCTTATCGAGTTTGAAGGTCATTTGCTTGCAATTCCCGGCTCGCAATAAATGTCCTGGGCCCTCGCATCCATTCGGATGTACGAATGTTGGCTGTCTGGTTGGCTGGGTGGTTAATTTGTTGTGAAATTGTCATTTTGTTGCTTCAATGGCTGCGTGCAATGCGGCGTATGAGTAATGTTTCTGTGCCCTGGCCGTAGCATACTTTCCTGGGTTAATGAGGGTTGTGGGGTGGGAGCCCCGAAATTTAAATTGACATGTTTAAAGTCAATTTGCCCCAAGTTTGGCTCGTAAACAAAACACAGCCGAGCTGATTCAGATTCCACCCCGATACATTAACCTATTCATTTGTAAATAGGCTGTCGAATTTCCTAGCTTACATAAATATTTGTGCGTTTCTGCGTTGCCCCGCCAAGCGGAAAAATGTCGAGGAAAATAGGGGGAAAGGCAGTCAAATCAAATGTAAATCCAGAACAAAAGCAAGCCGAAGAAGTCGAGGCAAGTGAAATTGAAATGAAAATGAATGTTTGCCTGGGAGGCTTTTGGGCCATTGTTTTGGCCCCCAAGTCGATTGTTATCTTGGCCCAAAGGCAATTGAAAATTGGCAGCTGGGAGGTCCCAACATTTCGACATTTCCGCGTTTCGCAGGCCTAACGGGCACATTAATACATAATTTATAATGTTTTCGTTTCGTTTTGTTTTCGCACACTTAAAGGAGATGTTTCGTGTACTGTTTTTTTTTTGGGAGGATGATGGGGATTTTTCTTTAAATTTCCCGCGGTGTTCAATAGAGGGAAAACGGGGGTGGGGCAACGATACAAAGGGCATTCAACTCATTATTTTGTCTGCCAACAACTCAAAGATAAAACTCCAATGCAATCCTTAACAATAGCAGATACACACAATAACTCGACTTTGATCGAACTGGGTAGCAAAAAACTGCAATTTTCATCTAAAGGTAAAGTCACTTCAGTTGTTTCTTCTCCGTTTCAACATGCAGGTCAAAGGTCGGTATCGGTATTGGTACGGGTACTGGTATTATTTCTTGTTAGCTACGGAAACAGAAAATAGGTTGTACCTACTTGAAAACAAACAAACAGAAACAGGACGAACCAAAAATCAAACTGAAAATAAAACTTACCGTCGACTACTTTGGATAATTGGCGAAAGGATTATCTCTAAGCTGGAGGAAATGTTTTGATTTTGTTGCAGGTTGGCAGTTGATGTTGCCGCCGTGCCAGTTGCTGCTGTTGCACCTGCAGCCAAGGTTGCTGCTGTGATATTGTTGCTAGTGGTGGTGTTGGGTGGGGGAATCGCATTCGCATTCGCTTGGCTACTGGAGTGACTATTGGTGGTGTGGCTACTCGGATTCGGGTTCAGATTCAGATTCAGATTCAGATTCGTATTTGCATTTGCGTTCAATGTGGGACAATTTAACGTTTGGTTGCCGCTGGTAATTGGCCCTAGTTGTTTCGCCTGCTGACCACTGTAGACATTCGCATTGCAATTATCGAAATTAATATTGGTCGATGTACTGGATTGACGACCACTGCCGATGTTGTTGTTGCTGATGCAGTTGCTGCTGCTGTTGTTATTGTTGTTGTTGCCGGAGCTATTGTGACTGCCCGTGGGGGACATCAAAGGAGCATCCGCATCAAACATGTCCTCGGCCTCGGCGGCCTCGTCGTCTTCGGTGTCCTCGGTCTCGTCGTTGGTGGTCTGGGCGTTCTCCATCTGCAGGGCCTCCAGGACAATCATGGCCTCGTCCTCCTCGCTGCAGGAGTGCGATGAGGAGTGCGACATCTGCGACGTCTGGTTTTCGGGGATCGCAAATCGAATCCAATTCGGGGGTGGTGGGGGGGTTGTACGGGGTGGTTTGCAGGTTTGCAGGTTTGAAAATACAAACAAGGTTTAGCTTTCTTGCAGGGCCTCTAATCACGCTCTATTGTTCGGTAGCTCTAGCACAAACGGGGCATGCAACTTACACAGCTAGTTGTTAAGCACAATATTGGGCTTACTAATTTAACATAATAATATTAGGGCACAGGCAAAACACAAACACATGCTGTTTATCGACAATTTCCACTAGGTAAATAGTATTTCAATTAGAAAAATATTGACAAATCAACCCAATCTATGCTGCGATAGTATGGTATTTTAATTAATTTACAAAACAGGAACGAAAATACCCCTGCCCAGAGTTTATGAATTTATCATTAGGGCCGCGGGCCCTGCGCAATTTTAATTACACGCAAAATACTCGAATAACAAGGGCCCCAATCAACAATGCCAAATGCCAGGGTCCAAAGCCGATGGTAATGGTAACAAAAGCCCCGGCGGCCAAACAGCTGACCATTCGATTCAAACCGCGTGCACAGGTGGCCAGCAAAAGGCAGGTAAACGGGGGTTTCGGTCGGGGATTGGGATTGGTTTCACCTGAAACTCGGGGGAGGGACCGGCGATCCCTATCCCATTCGAAATGCGCCACACGCCCTGCGGTTTTCTGTTGATTGCACACCGGATAGCGATTCCTCCACTGAGTTCTAGCTGTTCCAGGGGTTAGTTAGCTGGCTTTTGCGGAGTTCCCTTTAAAGAGGGCTCTCCAATAACAGTTTAAATTTGTTACTAGACGACCAGTTCTTCCGTTTGGTTAGGGCTTATGATTGCAAAGTTTAATGGGATGGAAAGTGCGTTTCACAGTTTGAAACTATTAAAAAAATATTTATAAATGTTTACTAATCATAATACCACAACCTAACATTTTATAAGTTTCCCCTTAAGCATTTAATATACTATACTAGCCCACATATCTAGAGCTCCTTTCCTCCTCGAACCCGATCAGTTAAAAACATAAGTAAACAAATGACCATTTCTCGATTTGCATTTAAGCCAAATATTAAGCCATTCAGGTGGCAGACATGTGCGGTAACTAATCGCATTGAATGCGACTGGACTCTTCTCTGTCTCTGGCCCAATACACTTAAAAGCTCATTCAATTTGGCCCAAGACACGTTCGCTTGTAGCCCATTTGATGCCTTTATGATGGCGAGTTCTTTGCCAAAAGTCAACATATGCGCCCACAAAGCTGGGAAAAGCAGGGAAAAGCTGGGGAAATGCTGGGGAAATGGCTGGCGGCCAGTGAGATTCATTTGTAAATGAAATCAGAAAGGTGCACAAACACACTCGAATGCTTGAATGGTTCGGGGGTCTGAGTACCTGAGTTTCTGAGTATCCTTCACTCACTTAAGCTTACGGCCTTTGTGTACTGGCGGCTTATGCTTTTTGTAGCCAAACTACACAAGTTTGCCTGGGAGAACACAAGTTGTTTTGTATCCAAACATATACAAAGTTTGTTTGATTTTCTATTAATTAAAATTGCATTCAACTTGAAAATCGTATTTGTTGCCGCAGGAGGCAAGTTTATCTCTAGGCCTCGCCCACTTCCCAACTCCCACTTCCCACTGCCACTTCCATTTCCATTCAATAATGAACTTTGAATTGTAGCCTAATGGAAACACGTACAAGATTGCATAAACAAACTTGAAGAGCGTTGGCCAAAGCCGAAGCCGAAGCCAAGGAATTTAATTAATTTTCCTCCCCGTTTATGGGTGTGTGTCTGTGTATGCGAGTGTGTAGCGAGTGTGTGTGTCTTAATTGGGCAAACACGCCCATGGCCAACAAACACTAATGCATCAAATTGTCTGGCATAAATGTGGCCCAGTGTCAAACGCCCCGTTCATTAACACGCGGCTCCCGGGGAGCTGGAAAATGGAGAACGGATAACAGGACGCTTCCAATGTCAGGGACGGCGGGGTCACCAAGGTGGGGTCACCACCTCGTCTGGCAACTGTCACCATCAAAGATAATTGCTACCTACGATCTTTTTTTCTACTCCCCCAACAGTTTTCCATCGCTTTTCCCCTATACTATATGCATATCAGCATTGTGAATGAAAATGCATAAAAATATGCCATATGCCGCCGGCAGGTCAAAAGACAAAAGGGCGTTTAGACTGGGGAAAAAATATTTCCAATTGCCTACATGATGAATAATTAAATCATACACGGGATGTAGCATAAATAAACGAGTATTTGTTTAAAGTTTTCCCTTTGTTTCTCACTTTTTACATTTTCCGCACTATTTGACATGGAAAAATGTTTTCTGCCAATAAATCAATTGGCGATTTCATACTTTTTATGACCATTTTTTGTTCGAGCTTTTTCAAAGTTATGATTGAATGCATTTTGTGCTGCGGTCATTGTTTACTCTGGTCATTGTTTTCTAAATTTAACATTTCATGCTGTTGACCAAGGCTATCACAACTTTATACGGCCTTTAACCTTAACTCTTCCATCAACTTGGAAAAAATGGGTGAAATTAAATAACAAATGTGTCAAATAGGCAAAATTTTTATTTAAATTAAAATGCTGATTTCCCATGCTGAACAACTCACTCAATATGTCCTCTGTTTTTTCTATCCCACTAAAGACGCTACTGCCAACAAGCAATCGCTTAAAGGCCTATAAGTTTGCTGCCTTTATTGTTTGCCAATTGTGTTAATCTGGCATTTGTTAGGATTTGGCCGAGTGTGGCGTGTTCCTGGGGGCTACTAAAACGGAAACAGTCCGGACAATGGATATAATAACAACTGCAGGCGTTTTACCAGGGACACAGCCATCATTCGATGTGTCCTTCGCCGACGGCAGAAACTGCTAACCCTTGAAACAACACAGCAAATGGCAGAGACAACAGCAATCGAAACTTTTGCCACATTAAATCAGTAAATTTATTGACTTAACTGCTTTCTGGGCCGAGGACACCACGGAGGACACCAGCCCATCCCCTCCAGCCACGCCTCTTTATTTCCTGATCGCCCTTTTCTGGGGGTTGTCAGCATTGGCGTTTGTCTCTTGGCCGCTGGCTGCGCACTTTGCCACTTTGGCCTGGCCAAGATGGTGTCCTTAGTCCCATATCCTGGTACACTCAACAAAATGTATTGAATCTACTGAGAAAGTAAAAGTGGGGCATAGAAAGCACTAAGTTCTTGGAATAATTTTAAAAGGTGTCAGAAAGTATGCAACAGTATATATTACGGATCAGAAAGGCGAAGACACTGCACACTTTCGGGTGTCTTTCTAAAGGATTTGGATTGAAGAACTAACTGTCGACTTAAAATCCTTTTAATACAAAAAAAAACATTTGACTTTGAATTTTCAAACATTTTTTAAGGAACTTTCTTCAAAGAGATTGTTCTGAAGGAATGAATCATTGAAAAATGCTTAACAAAAAATCTTTTTTCCGAGTATAATTTTTCCTGCCGCAGGATCCCGTGCTTGGCATTTTCCTTTGGCCGCCTTGCTTTGCCTTTGCTTTTGCTTTGCCCCTTGCTGTGCTGTCATAATTTTTGATTTGCTTGTTTTATTTGATGTCCTTGCTGATGTCGTTGCTTTGGCTGCCATTTCAGGCGTAGTCCTCGTTCTTGGCCCGCTCCGAACTAAGCTGCTTCCCAGCTTCCCAGCTTAGGAAAAACAATTTTGCAAAATTTATTTTATAGCAAAATTATGCCAAACATTTCGAAAATGTTTCTATGTACTCCCTGTTGTTGTTCCTCTAGCCGTTTGGGAAATGCTCATATATGTGTATAGATATATATGGAGGATGTACACACATGCGTGTGACCCGGTCGAGAGCTTGGAAGCTGGCCCAGAATTTATTTTAGAATCGTAAGTATTTCTGCTCTCGTGCCATCAACTTTGGCTGAAATTATTTGCTTTGCAAGGAGGAGGCAGGACTCGGAGGTCCTGTCTGTTATATAAACTTGGATAATGTAGCGCAAATAGTTGCTTATTATTTATTCTCTTTTATTGCCCCCCTATCAGGCCAGTTCAGAAGAGGACAGAACCTTTGTCTTGGGCCGGCTCTTTATGGCCTTTTATTTTTCGGGTAATTTATTTGTGCCTCAGCAGAAATTAGTTGGCATATTTCAGTTGTTAATTAGGCATGCGTGAAATTGGGCAAAGTTTTGCCTAGCATAGTTTTGAGTTAGGAATACTATACATATGGGCATATGTCTGGCGAAGATTCGCTGAACTATGCCATAGAATTTCGAGTGCACAAAAGGTTGTTCGCCCCCCAAGTGGCTTTCTCACGCCTTAAATTTGAGTTAATTAAATTTCACTGTAACCCGCAGCTGAGATAGCGGCAAGTTTACGTTTTGCCTTTTTGATAGGACCAGGCTTACACGAGAGTCCTTTGGGTGAGGAGTGGTGGAGGGTAGAGTGTGTGTGCGATAAGGATTCCTCATTTCGGGGGATTCCCACCCCGGGTCTTACGAAATAATCAACATAAAAGCTTCAGTTACTTATTACACTTGTGCAAATACGGATACACACTAGTGTCTAGTGCTCTTTAGAAATACAAACCGAAAATGGAGGAGGAGTATCATGCCGTACAGACTAAGTACTTGGGAACAGGGAACTGGGGATGCGATAATGCCAGTGAAATACGGATTCAATTAAGGCGCGGAACACAAACATGCAACAACACAATGGAGTGGCAAACGAAAGACAAGTTGCACAAACTGAAGAGGAGGCGGAGTATCCACATCAACATCAACATCAACATTCAACATCGACATGCGACAGGTTTGCACTTCGTACTCACAGTTGGCTGCTGCACCTCCACGGGCAGGGGCACGGGCACAGACACAGATGCATTCTGGCCATGCTGCAGATACACTAATGGACCGCCCGACTGACGCGGCTGCTGGACAATGGGCATGGCCGGCGACGAGGACGCGGAGGCTGTCGACGTTGAGGGAGCTCCGGCGACGGCGGCTCCTTTGTCGAACTGATAGTACATGACGTCGGTGGCGGGCGCCGTTCCTCCGTAGAGCGGCGGAGGAGGTGGCGGCGGATCTGCGGTCTGGGATCCAGAGATGTGGTAAGCGGTGGTCTGTTGTTTGGGGGAGCCCCCTGCTCCTGCTCCTGCTCCACCCCCTCCTCCTCCAGCTCCTCCCGGCATCTGCGGCATCTTGTAGTTGTAAATGTAGGGCCGCTCGTACTCCCCGCCATGTATGTAGGACAAAAAGAGATCCGACTTGGCTGGCTGCAGGCCAAAGCCTCCCGAGGAGGAGCCACCGTTCCCACCTGACCTCTGACCCAAGGGACGATTGTAGCCCGCTCCCGAAACACTGCTGCTGGCATAGTGCAGGGGATAACAGCCCGCGTTGGCCAACTGGTTGTTCCCGCCGCCGCCGCCCGTCAGGAGCTGCGTCTTGGTGAGACTCTGCCCGGAGAGCCGCCTGGTGGGCACCCCGATATCCGACTTGGCGTCCCGCCGCTTCACCTGCGCCACCTGCGTCGAGGGACCCTGGTAATAGTACGGCGACGCCGGATTGCTGGGCCACTCCACAAAGCTGCGCTGCCGGCTGAAAGCACCACCACCAGCACCTGGACCACCACCAGAGGATACCATATTCCCGGCCAGATTGCTAATGCTGCCCCCGCCACTCACCACGCCCTTGGAGCCCCTGGCCAGCGCATTGTTCAGGCTGAACTTGTACTGGTTGTTCTCGAAGGTCGTGTAGTGGAGCAGGCGATTGGCCGGCGACTGCTGATTAGAGTTAGTAGCGCTGTTGGGATTGGGATTCGGGTTCTGACTCGGGTGGGAACTCGAGCCGGAACCATGGACGGGCGCCAGGCCCGAGGAGCCCTGGGAGCCCGGGTTAGTGGACGATGGCGAGGAGGTGGCGTATTTGTAGGTGCTCTTCTGTTGCTGGCGTTGCTGCTGGGCGAACAGCGAACGCTGCTGCTGCTGCTGGTTACTCACGGTCTGCTGCATCAGGTTGTTGTAGTTCCCGCCGGCACTGCCCCCCGACTTCCGGTGCGATCCGCTCGAGGCGCCAGAGGATTTGTTGGTGCCGTAGCGAGTGCTGTCGCTGGATCTATTGAATGGAGGAGGGTTATGGGGGTAACAATAAAGGGGCTTAAATTATTCACATCTAAAATATATCTATTATCCTGAGTCTCACCTCTCCGATGAATATGCATAGTCCTGATCAGCGCCCAGTCCAGAGTCTGTGTGCTCATGGGACACGCGCAGGGCTGAGTTCTCCAAGGGACTCAGATTCGAGCCGGTGGGTGAGATAAAGTCACCCATGCTCATGCTGGACATCATTCTAGAGGCCAAAATATCATATGTCATATCTATATATCCCATAATCACCCCTTACTTACCTAACTAGACCATTATTCCTTTCGCACTCCCTTGAAGATATTGTGCTGGCTGATCGTATGGAACCATTCTTGGGCGCATGTCCTCCAGTTCCAGGACCTCCATTGGCGTCGTGTGGGTGCGAGCTTTGATAGTAAAGTCTACAATTATATACATGGGTTAAGTTTAAGCTGATGCAAATCAGAAAACTAAACGAAAATAACTCCATTTAAAATTGACACCCCCTCACCTATAACTAATATTGGTTTAATTAGGAAATACTTACCCTCTGATGCGATCGACTCGATTCCTGGCCTGACCCGTATTACCCGATCCACTGCCATTGGTGATGGTGTTGCCTGACCCCGTGCTCTTGGCTCCCACACTGCTCTTGCTGTTGCTCTTGTGAATCTTCAGGTTGGAATTGGACCTCTTCGAAGTGGTCTCCACCACCGTATAGGGAATCTCCCGTAACTGTTGCTCCGACATGCCCTCCGTGTCCACCAAGTCGAATTGAAGGTGCTTCGCCAGCTCACTATTCCACATTCGACTGCGTGATTCCGATGGGGATCTAGTTATGTTTAAAGAAGAGGAACGAATAATAAAAAAAATAATATAATTTAAGAGTAAGGAAGGGGTTATTTCTAGGTAAAGGAGCAACTCACTTGTTCTTGCGATGCCTTCTAGACTTGTGGTGCGAATGGGTGTCCGAGTGGCTGTCGTTGCTGTGCAGACTCCTGGCCACCATGCTGCTCTTGGAAACGGCTGCCTGCTGCACGGAACTCTGGCCCAAACTGGCCTCCGCCTGGCGCCTCTGAACCTCCCTCCATTGGGAAGTAGAATCTATGAGTTCCGCACTTCCACTCCTCATCGAGGAGCTTCGATGGCCGGAGTAGCTGCGTCCTCGAGTGCTGTCGTGATCCGATCCCCCAGCCGAGTCCCTTCGGTGCCGGTGCGATCGGCGGTGTTTGCGATGATGCGAACGCCCTGATCTTCCAGAGCGACCCGATCCTCTAGAGAGCTCGCTTTCGTTATCAGAGGTGCGACGATGACGGTGCTTATGCCTAAAATTAAAAAGTAAGTAAAGGGTTTTAATAACATTGCGTATTTTAGTCCAATTTGATAACTTTAAGAAACTAAAGCAAGTAAGATCATAACCGATAAGAAAAGTAAACAAATTAAACATTTCAAACTATTACGCTATACAACGGTGATTTGCTAATTTTAAAGGCCAAGAAATTTTAGAATTAATGTCCTTTCGATAAGATATGTGAAATACCGAAGTTTATACGCATATGAACTGGGGAAATTCGAGGTTCCATGTGAAATTCTGATCATTGCAGATAAGATAAACATCCACTCACTTTAATCCAAGCACTCAACCTAGGCGCATGCTTAAAGATGTCCACGTCGATAGGGTTTAATGGGTCTCAAAATGTCACATTTACTAGACAGCTTGACTCTATCTTAACCTTTTCAGGGACACTATCAGAGTTATTTAATTCTTCTAGTTTGATAAAATTTGCACGCGTCATGTTTATCTAACTCTATTCTAATTTTCAGAGCATTCAAATATATAGATGCCCGTTAGGAAGGTCGAACTTGGGTCTAATGCCTATCGATAAAATAATCTCTGTTGATGTGCGAGGAATTTATTTTATACAATACTTTTCCTTATGGTTTTAGCTTGTATCTCCTCTTGTTTCACTAGATCTGTTATATTGTCTTAAAAATATTTATAACTTATGGTACTCACTTGCGCGTGGACCTCGAGTCGTTGGAGGAGTGGCTCTCCACGGAACTGGAGCGGTACCGCTGCTGCTGGTGGGAGGCGGATGAGGAGCTGGCCCGCTGCCGCTGGTGGTGCGAGGACGAGGAGGTGGCCCCCGCCGACGAGGACTGGTGGTGCGGATGGTGGCTGGTTCCGTGCCCGTGGCTGTGGTGGCTGTGGTGGTGGTGCAGCCCCCCGCCCGCCGTGCTGGCGGATCTCACGGATCGCGGACTCGAAGGATTGTGGCCGAAGAGGGACCGCTGCTGGGACCTCGGCCAGGGGGCACTCCGGGTGCTCCTCGGGGAGTCAGGTGTCTGCAGGTTGCCCCCGCTGTTGTTGTTGTAGCTGCTGGAGTTGTTGTTCTGCTGCTGCTGCTGATGGCAAGGTCTGATCCCCAAACTGGTGGGTATGCTGTAGGTGGATCGATAGGGACTGTCGTAGTTGCTGTTTCGCGGGGGGAAGAGATAGATTAAAGGCGGGGGATCAGTCAGCGCGATCTCGCATTATTTTGCCATAAATTTAAATTGTTTAACATAAACGTTGATTAAAGTCCGCGGCATGGAAGGCCATTTAGGCTGTCCAATTCGATCTGGGGAGGCAGTCCAGCTCCACTCCACCGGTATACAAACTCCTCGCCAAGATCGACACAGACAAATAATGCGCGTGTGCAAAATTGAGTAATTGCCGCACTGGCAATCAGCGGGCAATCATTTCGTACTCTCAGGAGTCGTCGCTTCAGTTCGGTTCAGTGGATGCCAGATCCCCGATCCCAGATATCAGATCACAGATCACAGATCCCAGAAAACCCAGAACGTGCCTGGTGATTTATGCTCCCTGGGATCCGCAGCGATCTGGCATCTGGGATGGGTGCCTGATTGGCCTGATGTTTGGGCTTCTCTTTGTTTGCAAATGATAAATGACGCGGGCTATTTGCTCATCCCATCCCCGGCTCTTCAGCTAGAGTCCATGTCCATGTCCAGGAATCCAGCGATTACGATTGGCTTCTATTACCTTATTTAGAGCCTCACCTGAGCGTGTAATTTATGCACGGATGGTGGGCAAACACTTACACTGGACAGGTCTGGAGATGGTCTCTGGTAATTGTCTAATTCGAGGTGGTTCCTAGGATCGCCTTCGCTAAGTCTTTGGCCTACGACTGGAAGTATACACTCCCTGGCGATAAATCTGCTGGCATGACTCAATTTCAGCCGAAACTTCCCCGATTTTTATTTGCCCATATAATTTGATGTGTGCAGCCATAAAACATTTAATAAATGCTGCGTCTAGACAATGTAACTGCCTTCGAAATGGCAACTAAATGGATTTTGAACACGATTCCGAAACAGAAACAGAAATAGAAACAGAAACAGAGTGCCAGAGGCACTTGAGACGGGACAATGCCAAGGAGCTTCTACATATCTAGCCCATCATCCTGTTTGTCCTGTCAAACGCAAACGGAAGAGGGCGGGGAATGATGAAGTGCTCCGGCTGCATTCCTTTCAAATTGAACCCGGCGATTCCGAATGGCAATAGCCAAACCGAAAAATACATACTTGTATGTTTGGAAATTAAAAAGAGATCAAAGGCGAGTCCTCTCCAACGAGCCACACGAGAGCTCTTCCGGCGCGCCAGCTACCAAAAATGATTACTAAAAAGCAAAAAGGACTTGGCCGAAAAAAAGGACAACTACGTCAAAGGAAGCAGCTGCCGTATATAAATGGGTGAAATACGGAGCGCGATGGGGTGTACTACACATGGGTAAATCAAAACTTTTGTGCACGGAATGAAAACAAATGATGGGCTGTTTGGAGTACTCACTTGGAGATGGTGCCCATTCCGGGCTGGGGAAGCGGCCTGTTGCCCATGTGGCTGCCGCCCCGGTCTGCTCCTAATGTTCCCGCTCCACTGGCTCCACTGGCTCCATGGCCACTGCCAGTTCCATTCCCGTTCCCATTCCCATTGCTGTTGAAAAAGTCATCAATCACGCGGCGCGGCTGGCGTTTGGAGGGGGTGCGGGTGAAGGCGGGCGGCGATCGTCCGGCGGAAAGTGCATCCTTCTCCGCCTGCTTGTCCGGACGACTACTTTGGGTTCAGGTTCAGGTTCGGGTTTGGCAGACATGCGGTGGTGGTAGAGGCGGTGGTGTTGGGCGGGCAACATAAAAGTAGGCATAAAGGCGTCCAAAAATATTAACAACCGAAATGGGGAAATGCCAAAAAAAAAACAGGGGCTCATAGAAGACGCTAATAATGAACAGTGAACCATAAAAAGGCTGTAAAACACACACAAATAAAATAGGAGCCGAGAAACTGGCAAACTTTCATTTGTTTCTCAAATTAAAAACGTTCTGTTCTTGGGGTAGTCATAAAATGAGCCGACGCCCCTAAAATAAAAACTTTTTCTTTTTTTTGGCCACTAGAAATGGTTTGGCAGCCAAGTTAATAGTTTCACTGAGTTACGGTTGGCCACGTGAACTCCATTCTGCGTCTGGCAGGGAGCAAGAAAGTTTACCGCAGCAACTAAATGGTCAGCCGCAGTCACCGCAAATGTCCAGTCATAAACATGAAGGACCTGGAGCCCCTGTGGCCCGAGATCCCCCGAGTCCCCTCGGTTCCCTGCCACATTCGTCATGCACAATTGCCTGCATTTGGTGAGCCAACGGCTTAGAGCCGCCTTTTCGCAGAAAGTCATTAGTGGGCTTTGCACTCGAGTTTCTTTTTGGCTGACTGCCGGAGGCCTGGGCCTCCTAATTCCAATCCCCTTACCGAACCCCTCTGCAGATCCGACATTTTTATTGGACTTCCAATTAGTTGACCATGCAGGCGATGGCGTAAACTTGATCTATGCACACTGCTTGGGTTGCACTGGATCTGGAATCTGGAATCCGGAATAAAGCTGCCTGCTTCTGTTTGGCTTTGACTTTGACTTTGGGCCAGAGATGAGTTCTAATTGGTTCGGCGGGAAACTCGAGGAGCTGACATGCGAACTCGGTTCATTTTGGCATTTTTAGGGGGTCTTATGTGAAACTGGAGTGGCTCTTGATTAGGTCCCGACTTTATGAACGTGAGTTATGGAAACAGGGAACTGAAAGAATCTCTTACTGGGCTTATACGATTTTTACTTTCACTTTTCTTGACATTAAGATAGCAATAATGATTTCGTTCATTGGGATTATTTTTATCAAGACTTTATGTATGTTAAAAATCTTAAGTTAAACTTATTTGAATTCCCCACGTAATATATCTTTTATAAGTGGTTTTCGGATGCCTAATGCCTTCGATGATGTAATTTTGGAAAAGGGTAAATTTTGGCTAGTCCAATATTCCCCAAAATAAACGGTATGAAAGGAACCCCTTGAAATCCATCTATCCTCTTAAGAACCAGTTCACTTGTTCGCATGGAGCCCAGCTCTATTCGTCCACTTGAGCTGGCCCTTAATGAGCTAATCACATGAGGTGCTTTTAGGGGGCAGGGATTGAACTCGAGTGTCTGGGCCATTGAAATTTGTTACGTCTTAATTGGCTGCGCTTTTGGGTTCGGCCAATAAATTAGGCAACGCAGCGAGCCAGAGGGGTTTATGTTTTCGTTTCGGGTCTTACAACTCCATCTGCTGGGCGGAGCACACACGACTGCACCCACAGGAACTTCCTGGAGAGTTCCTGGTACCCCCGGTTCTCCCGACTGGCTGGTTGGTTAGTTACTCACCTGTGCCTGAAGCGCGATCCCAGTTGGAACAAATCGGCGGCATGCGACTGCGAACTGGGCAGGGGGGCCACTCGCACCTGCCTGAAGAAGGCATGGTGCTCCACGCAGCATCGCCACAAGTGTTTGCAGGCCGATTTGCGAGGCGTCTCGAATCCGTAGGTGCTCAGCTCGTTCTGGAAACAGAAAGCGGAATCCAATCGCAAAGGTGTGATAAGCACAAGAGTCGAGTCACGATGCGAACTCAGGACTGGGAACTGGGAACTGGAAACTCCACTGGGACATGCCGACAAAGGAGGCGGAGTGAGTGACTGAATGAATGCCCCTGTCGGTTTCGCCCCCACCCATTACAAACTCTAAAGTGCTGGCCAAGAAAAAAATTTGGAAAAAGGAAGGAAAAGAGAAAAATCGAGGCGAAGGAAAATGCTTAAGTTTCCGCCTTTTGTGCGCGTCAACTGGCTGGGAAACTTTTTTGATTATCAAAGCGTTAACACCCGAAAGTGTGCAACTTTCAGCAGCTTCAGCCATTCAGCGACTCCTATCTCCTATATCCTATCTGCCACTAAGGCTACCAAGCTACCAAAGCTACCAGCTACCAGCTACTTGTTGTCTAACGAGTCCTCCTACGCTTTCGGCTCCTGGCGCCACTTGATGCCGCTGACAGCCAAAAGTTGTCGCCATAAGGAGCTCACAGAAAAAATGGCTACACTGCAAAATGGGAATAGGAAATTGAAGGCACTGGAAAAGAGGTGAAGAAGATGTAATACCCTATATGCTTTGATAGAGGATCTTTACTGAAGGAAATAATTTAGTGATCTAACTAAATTTCACACTTAGACTATCCTTAAAAAATTCTTATGTTGAAAAATAACTAATTTTAATGCATTTTAATTTTAATTCTTCAACTCGAAGAAATGTTAAGGCTTATAATCACTTAGAATGTAAATGATATTTCCCAACTTTTTCTGAGTCATCTGAAAAGTATCCCCTAACTATCCCATCTGCCAGAACTTTCCTCGCAACATTGTCGTAGGTCTACTACCCTTTAGTGCTAACTTTCGACCATTCACTCGCGGAACGAACTGCAAATTGTAAAAAGCACTTGTCGGCAAACAAATTTATGGCTGGGATGGGCCAAGGATTGGGGATCTGGACCCCCATTGTCGGTTCGGGTAGCCAGTTCCCAGTTACCAGTTTTCCAGCTCGCATTGTCGCGTTTTGGTGCGTTTGAGAATTTACATTTTTATCGCTTATCCTGAGCATAAAATAGCGTCCTTTATAATAAACTTTGGCAATGCGCGGCCAATAGTAATGAGCCACCGTCGTCTTGTTGCGCAGCACGACAATCCCGCTCGGAGTCAGGCCCAGGAAGTACTCCACGCTGTCCTCGCCCTGTGGGAAAAGCGGGAAAATGTATAGAATGTACAGGAAAAATGTAGAGAAAATGCGAAACTTTGGCAAACAAAAGGCGGGCGCAAAAGTTCTCCTTTCGGCCATTGCCAAAAATGTGTTAACAAGAAGAAAGTTTTCGCCCATTAGCAGCAGGCGGCATTTTAATGGATACCTCGTTCTTATAATGCCGCCCAGTGGAAAAAAGAAGGCGAAATAAATGTAATTTTAGCTGTTAATTAAATTAAAAAGAAGGAGAGACCAGCAGAGCATATAAAAGACGGCGTTCTGGCGCCGCGATAGTCAATGATTTGTGTCTATAAACAAACAAAAAAGGGGGTGGCTATAGGCTTTATTATGGCACATACCATATACCACATGGAGTACAAGGGTTCGGGTTCGGGACCCCCACCACCAACCACCAGCCCCCACCCCCAACCCCATCATATATGTATACAAACACAGCTGGTGATTTATTGAGGTTTGATATCAAAGTAAAGGGCAATAAAAAATGCAAATGAAGTGCCAACTTACGCAGCACAAAAGCGTAGACACACGAGACTTGCTTTTTCGGGGTACTCATTTCCCCATCCCTCATTTGCGGGACCCCCACAGAAATGTGAGCAAATGATTTATAATATTTGCCTTGAAACGAAATTAAACTTTGCATTTCCCTCTGACCCCTTTTATCCGGCTGGTTGAACGTCGAAGCCCGGCTGTCTGGTGAACCATCTGCGGTTTCGGAACTTCGGAACTTTGGGTCATGGGAGTCTACCCCCCTGCCATATCACCATATCACCATTTCAGCCGATTTGGTTTGACACATGAGCAGCATCAGCACATCGCATCACTTACCAGGACGGGATGCAAATCCACGCCATACATATCATGCCATTTGACTTTGTCCAGATAGTTGAGCTCCGCACTGGAGGGCGACATTCCCTTCAGCTGCTGGTGGAGCTCGGAGACACGGGTTTCCAGCTCGTTGCTCTGGTTGGGGAGCAGTCGGAACTCGGACACATAGCCCTTCGAGTGGCGCCGCTGATCGTAGTCACCAAGCTCCGCTGGGGATGGATACAAATGGGATTATTGGGGAAAAGATAGCCATTAAAAGTGGGTTTGTCACGAAAGATTATTCTCAAGAACATTCGACAGGCTAGGAATGGCACAAAGTTTATAGAATTAGAAAAATACATTTATAGGGTCTTAAAACTGGTTAAAGAATTAAAATATTAAATATAATACATTGAATATTCAAACAAAAATATTGTTATTTCATTTTTCAATTTCTTTACTTAATTAAAATGGTGTCCTTGCTAAGTCAAATAGAACTTTATTTCATCTGAGTAAGACCCTGGAGACACCCCCTAAATTTTTGTTTGTACAAGTGTCAAATATCCTTGAGAAGCCCAAATCAGCCAACAGAAAAACCTCAAAACTCAATTTGTATTTCGTTCAAAAGGATTTCTGTGACACCTGTGACTCACTGGGTATTTTGTTACTTACATTGCACCACAAAGGCTCCCAGTTCGGCGGCCAGTTCAAAGGCCACGGGCAGTCGTCCCTGCAGAACGTCCTGTTTGACTTGCAGAAAGAGTTGATACCTGCAAATGACAAATTTCATTAGCCAAAAGGACAAGAAACAAAAACCCGACAACAAGCCGGACAAGAAGCAGTTAACAAGTGGGCAAACAGAAATCTGGGCATAAAATTAGTTGATCCCCCTTGGATGTTTGTCTAAAGCAAACATTCAGCCGACTTGTTGACTTTGGGCGTAACATGGAAATCATGAAACGAAACAAATAAAGGGCCGACTGTTGGGCCGGCATCATATTTCACAATTATTTGCTAGAATCAAGCGCAGTTTGAGCTCCAAGTTTGCCTTAATCCTGCCAGCCTATGCTGTCTGTTTGAAAATCCACCCACCCGACGAGTCGTTTGGATTTTCAACTTGTCCTGTCCAAAGTCAATTGCCGTTTATTGTGTGCCGCAGACTTTGTATAGCTAAAATAACACAATATTCTTTGGCCCTAGTGCACTTCCAATAATGCAACGGCAATTGCATTGCCACGCCCCCATCATCATCGCCCCGTTTCCACTTGGCCAGAAGTGCATTTCGATGCATTTATATGCGCTAATATTAGCAGTGGATTCAGCGGCAGTTGGCCGGGATTTTGATGATGTTTGGCCAATGGTTGCGCCCACCGCCTGGCGAATGATTATGGCCAACGTGTCGTCGTATGGAGAGCAAATATTTGCACACACCAAATGCTTGATAAATGCTGCAATCGCCCCCGGGACAACCAGACACCAGGACCCATGGACAGCCGATGAAAACCATGGCCACGGTCACATTTCCATTTCCACATCCACATTTTCCCCTTGACATTTGCGACATTTGGCGCTTTCCCTTCGGCCTGCTGGCCATTTTCCACCGGCGTTGTTTTAATTTATTTCGCTTGATGTGCGCGCATAAATGCATTAATTGCTCGATGCATTATCCATTAGTTGAGTGGGCAGCCCGAGTTCACAGTTTTCAGCTCGTGCATCTCAATTCGCTTCATTTGTTGTTTATTGCATTATAATTATGCGTCTGTGTGCCTCAATTAACAAATTAAATTTGCCAAATTCAATTTACCGAATTTATGGCAGACCAAAGGTTGGGATGGCACAAATTAAATGCTTAAATGGTTAATGCAAGTGCAGACGGGAAAAATATAGCTATTAACAATTAAAGTGGCTTATCAGTTTAAATTTGTGATTTAATATTACAATCTGGCTTTAAAATGCTTTTCTTAACTATGTTCATTTATGATATTTCCAAGGTGACTTAAAACTGCACATCCTCTAGAACATATATTTCAACTTAAAATGGCAACATCCTAATGAAATGCATTATTGTTTTATTGAACAAAAATTGTTATCTAATTAATATGACTTAAAATCATATTAGATAATATTTTAACTAGTTTCTTCTTACCTGGTTATTTCCTCCAGCAGTTTGCAGGGATCAGCAGCATAGAACTTGACGCCGAAATACAGGTCATAGGGATCCGATTTGGGCTTGAGTTGTCTTGAAATACGCGACGCAGGATCTAGCCAGTGCTGTGGGAAAATAAATAACAAGAGGGATAAATTCAAGGACGGAACACAGGTCGTATGAGCAACCAGGAGAGGAAAGGGTTGTCCTGGCAGGACCAACGAAAGCGAAATTATACAACTTGCCCCGCAGCCAGGGGACACTCAAAGAGTTGCCTTTGGTCTGGCTGCCCGGCTTTTTGTTTTCATTTTTCCACGCGCCTGAATGAATTTCAATGAAAACGAAAATGAATTTCCAAAACCAATATGTTTGCCCAGCGGAAGCGTCTCCTCTGGTTTTTTGCTCTAGCTCCACTCTGCACTTACCGTCTGATTCTCCTCGTCTATGTAACGTATGCCGAAGTATGAGGTCTCGATTAAATTGAGCCTGGCGAAGACGACATCCAGCAGAGCCTGGCCGGGCAAATCATCCTGAAAATAGACAAGAAAATTGCTGTTAAAACAGAGCAGAGTCCTGGGGATAAAACAGAGCGATTCGAGGGGGCAGGAGGGGCAGGAGGAGCAAAGGCAAACACTGGAAACACTGGCAAACTGTTGAGCCATTGAATGGCCACAGACACGGTCCTCGTTTTCATCCTTTTCGTCCTGCGGCCCGGCCCCACTTTTCCATCCGGCTGGATAAGTCCTCCGCCGACAAAAGTGAAAACTTCCCAGTGACAATTATTCAATTGGAAAATTGCTGCCTTTTTTTGTGTGCCACTGCCACTGCCCCCAGCCTCTTGCCACTGATAAAATAAATGGGGAAATAAGAAAATGCCCGACCAAACAATTTATGGCAAATCGAAGGCGGCCAAAGTCGGGCAATCAACAATTTTGCTGTTGGTTTAATTTAATTTGTTAAAGCTTTAAAATGCCAATTCCCTTTTTTCTCGCCCCGCCTGCCTGCAGTGGCAATAATAAATTGAGTTTATTCTCTGGGGAGTTCTCCGAATACTGGAATCCCGGAATTCTGGAAGCCCCCTGGATACCCCAAAAAAGGTGGCCGCAGCTGCAGGAACCGCAAAAAGCACCCAAACTATGGCCGTGGGGCGTGCTATTGTTAACCGCAAAGGCAGCTGCCACGCCCCCTGTTTACCCGCCGCCCCCTTTTCTGGCAGATGATGCTCCTCCTCGATTGTCTGCAGTGTCTTCCTCTTTTTTTGTATTTTGGAAACTGACCAGCAGACACTGACTTTTGCCTTTTGTTGTTTGTTCGACCCGCTGCCATGTTTTATTTATGGTATTTCTGCCTGGTCGAAGGATCCCTTTGGGGCATCCACATCCTCATACACATCCTCATCCACATCCTGCACACGGCATTTCCCTTCGCATGCACGTTGGCCTGCTTTATTGTTGTTGCGTAATAAACTTAATGGCTGGCAAGTGTGAACACACTGGGATTGCGGGAGTGGATACCCGGTGTAACTGCCAGTTTACTCGCAACTCCGGCTGAACTCGTTTTGAATTTATGTTAAACATTCTGCTGACCTCAGGGCTTGAGTTCGAAATCGAGCTGCTTAACTCGCCGTCTGGGAATTGTAAAGGCCAAAAGATGGAGTCGAACTGGGGGTTGTGCAAATGTATATATTGGAAATGATATTTGATATACATGGTTTCGAAGTGCTTGTTACATATTAATATTTATTTGCCTGTTTTCTCGATTCCATAAAACATGAAGTGGGAGTAAAACATACAGATTGTATTGTATACAAAAATTACTAACCGCATTATCAGTTAAACCATTGACATGGTAAAATGTCTGTTTATTTCGATCACTTAATATATTTTTGATATGCCAAATCTTTTCAAAGGGCTTTCGATTTCATTTTATTTACCTTGAAACATTTTCACATCCCCAGAACACCCACTCGATAAGGGCATTAATCTCTGTATGACAGCACATTCCATTTGAAAGGGTCGAGCTGGGTTGATTTTTGCATGAGCTCCAGGCCACAGGACGAAGGTTCAGGGATTCGTGTGCGTGTGTGTCGAAAACTAATTGCATTTGTGCCTGTGACTGCATTAGATGACAGTCGTTAACAGGACGAAGTGACACAGTGACAGTGAAGTGACATCGGCAGTGGCAAAGTGAACGTGATGTTGCAGTTGGGCAGCACACAGCCACCTCGTCCTGCAGTCCTGCTGCTCAAATTGCATTACAAATACGTGAAGTGAACGTGGGCAAGGACATTAAAACAATGGTCTGTGAAATTTCCTAGACAAGTCATGTCCTTATTGTTGGCATCCCTCCTCCGAAGCTCTTGTTCATGCTTTTACCATAAAACACAGAACACGAGAAGAAGAAAAGTGCATTTTAAAAATGCATAAGAACCATGAGCGTTCATCATATTGTCGGCTGCCTGCCGTTTACTTAGTGAGAAGAGGAGCTAATAATGCATGTGCACGTAAATGGAATTCCCAATGAGGTGGGAGTGGAGTGAAATTGTATCCCTTAAAGTGAGGCATCTCTATCGATCTGGGGATATTGGATACCAGACCATCTTTCCTTCGCGTTTCTGGAATACCAAACAATAGACAGCCCCAAAACAACACCCTTCCTAATGAACTAGTCGTTCAGCGCCTAAGTTATGGCCAAAAATCAACGTAAACACGTAAGGACCGCAATTAATCACAGGGGTTTTGCCGGAAAAACTTGTGCAAACAAAAGTGTTTGGGGTCCCAAAAGGTTTTCCAGATCCAGGAAAGCTGTTTTGGGGGCGGAATTTCCACACAACTCACTCACTGACAGAGTTCAATAAATTAGATTTTCCCCGAACCCGTGACGTAGATGATGTCTGGGGCATCAAAGGATGAAGGCTCTGGATGATCCTGATGCTGACAGCGCAGCAAAATGAGGCGAGGATGGAAGCGGAAAAAAATAAAATTAAGGAGACGCCGGATGTGCCTTACGATGATTATGTTAATGCTAATGATGATTAGGTCTTTGGCTAAAATGTCTTAATCAAATTATGCTTACTTTGATGTTGCTGGAAGGACCTCCAGCCGCCTGTAGCTAAAGGACATCGAATCCTGGCCAAGTACACTTAATGAGCTTACATTTTTCGCCACCCCCAACTGCCTCTCAACCTCGATTGCCTGCTTTTCTTGTCAGCTGACGGCAACACTAAAGAGGGAAAATAAGCAGGAAGTTTTTCGCCATGCAACTTAATTAGAGAGCGCCAAGTGGTAAACCGGAAAATATAGCACACATGTCTGGCCACCAGCCAACCCCGGCTAACTTCCCCTTTTTTGCCACCCCCAAAGGACACTTTTCGGGGCAAAAAGGAAAATCCCAGCATCGCGTTTTGGCTAAAACGTAATCAGCGCTGTGTCTTGGCAAACTTTAACGACGTGACTAACCCAATTTCGGCCTTTCGCGAGTGCAGAAATCCTCCGCAAGTTTCCGGGCTTTAACATAATTAACACACATGCTTTATGCTTTCAAAGGATGGATTCCCCAGACGCACCTGCCTGTCAAAAACTACTTGAAATTAACTTAACTTCAGCTGAAGTATGAGTAATCTCAGTTCAAGCACACAAAAAAGTTTGCAAAAGTTATCTAGACAGGAATTTTAGTAGGTCAAATAAATATAAAAGTCATACTTAAAGTATGCAGCAATATATTTTTATTCCAATCCTCTGATGCAGCTTACTTTTAGGCACCGTTGTTAGTGATTTCAAAACTCCAGTGGCTTCTGTGGCACTCCCTATATGTGTGTACATGTTTTTTAGGAAACACAACACTTTTTCTAGTAATATCCAGTGCAGCCGGATTATATCCTATTTCCTGTGTAAGCTCATTTGCTGTCATTTAAACTGCAGGGCGGCTAAGAAGAAATGCCGGCTTATTGCCCTTGCAAAAGTAGAAAAAGCAGAGACAAAGCTGGCTGAAATGGAAAATAAAAAGCAAATCCAAGTCGCCGGCAATGAGGGTCAGGTCAGATGTGGGAAATGATGCCCGGCATCTGCTCCCAAAAGGCTTCGCCATCCACGGGTCGTATACTTAATGCCCTCCATGCTATGCGAGCTGTGTGTGTATGTGTTTTAGCCTCTCCAATTGCATTGTGCGTATAATTGCGATGCTTGGCTTAAACGTGCGCTGACCTCTGACAACAAAAAATGCACACAACACTGGGAGGAAAAAGTAAAAAAATAAAAAACAGATGCAGAAGAGAGCTGCATTCGTTTGTGTTTATAACGGCATTATGAGTCTTGAGCTCAGGGCAGAAGCAGAAGAAATAAAAATAAAAGCCAGAAAAAGCAAACAAACGGGGCTAAAACAGAGAGAAATGGGCAAAAGGACAGGGCGAGTGCAATGTCACAGACAAAACGGCGACAAAATGAAAGAAAAGCAATGGCAGCAACATCGTGTCGTCGTTATGCACAAAAAAATACAAAAACCAGCAGCGCTTCCAAATGCTAAAGCAGATTTATAGCCCCCCTTCTCGAGACCCAGATCCACCCTGCTCATCCCATATTGGCGCATCTTCACCTAACTGAAAAACACATTCAACAAACGAGATTTGCGTAATTCCTGCAGCTCAGCGCCGAAGAGAAGGTTTCTCGTCTCTACTCGTCTCGTTTCGGTTGGGTTTTTGTTGTCTTGTTGTTGCCGGTTGCTTGTTCTTCGCAATGTTTGTTGTCAGACTGTTTGTTGTTGCAGTTGTTGTTGCTGGGGATGCTGCCTTTTGAGATTCCTGTGCCGTGTGCGGGATACCCTGCTCCAGGTGGGGATAACCACGATTTGGTAATAGCACGTGTCCCCCGGGGAACTCAGAATCTTCATCCAATTTTATAATATCGTATCCAAAAGATATCATTATAAGCTGCATACAATTCTATATATGTCTCAAATGGGTAACTTCGAATGTTCGTCCAATTTTATGCTATTCGTTTCCGCAATATTGCTTTATAAGGTGCATACTTTAGGTATAAATCAATATGTATATGCTATTAAATTAATCATTAGATAACCTACATTTGCTAAGCCATATTTAAATTACAAATTACTATTTTAAGTTCAACAATGATCAGAGTAAAAAAAAATTTGCAATATGATCCCTGAACTTACTGTATACACAGTAAATACCGTAAAACATATCAATATGTTTACATATATGTGAGTTCTAGATATTATTAATATATTAAATATTATTAAATTGTTGTTTACTTTTCATTATAGAGCACCTTAACTGAACGGTTTCCCTCAAAAAACTACCACTTCTAGTTTCTACCCTATTTCACTTAATTCTTTTGATCCTCCGCTAGATAGCATAGTTCCTCCTGGGTACCCAGGGTATCTACAAGTCAGTTGGTCCCCTAGAGTCGACTCAGCTCCTTGTTCCGCAGCTGCTGGCAGTTCAGAGACGTCGCTGTCTGTTTACGAGAGTTTTATTTCGCATGCCACGCCAAACAGCAAACTCCAAACTCCAAACGGCAAACGGCGAACTGCAAGCGGCACAAAGCCTGACAACGCTAGATGCGGATGGCTGGGACTCAGCCTCTGACTTTGGCTCTGACTTTGGACTCAGGTTCAACATTCAACATTCAGTATAAAGCGTCGCATCAGCATCGGCTTAGCTCTGGCCCCGGCTTCAGCTGCGGATTCAGCTTTTGGCCTTAGCTGCAATATGAGTTGTGGGCCCTGGTACATCATCGTCATCGTCACATAGCGGCACTCCTCATTTTGTTTTTCCAACGTTTTTTCTGCCATTTTTTGCGGCATGTTTGGGCTGTTTTTTCTGGGTTGCAGTCTCGGCTGGTTTTTTTTTGGCCTGTCGTCGGTTGTCGCATCTTTCCGGCACATATTTTTTTTGGGATTCTCTTTGAGGATAGCTTCCTTTGCAGTGCTAATTCGAAGCTCTGGGCCATGCTATCGATGCATCTGGGCGTTCTGCGCTCTGCTGTGAAGCCGGTGAAATATTGCACGTGCAACTGTGCAACTGTTCAGATGTTCAAACTGTTCAACTTGTCTCGCGCTTTTCCGGCTTTTCCGGCGAGAGCTACGACTTCCGCCGCAGAGGCATCACTTGCATTTTCCGCCACGGCAATCGCACTAGCAATCGCACGACGTCTGTGCAAATGCTGGATATCATTGTTTGGCTGGCAAATATTTCTGCGCTTATCCAATGGCGTATGGTGGATGTCTATGTCTGCACTCAAAGAAATCTATCTATGTGTATCTATAAAAGGAAAACCTTTTTTTCAGGGAAATATAAGTCTGCCTTAAAAATGGTTTGATATAAAAATAAAGAATATAAACTGGAGTTCTAAAATAACAGGAAAGTAATTACTTAAGTTATCTTCAGATATATTTCATTTAAAAAATCTTCTAGTATGCCAAGTCTGTGCTATATGATTTTCTAATTAATCATATATGCCTGCCTGGTTTTCGGATCCCCCACATTACAGTTCACTTTTCACTTATCATGCCTGGGGATTCCCCCTTTTTCCAGGTGTACAAGTTCACGCTCACCTTGAATTTCTTTGGCGCTTTGTTCGCTGGCCCATTCAAACGCTTGGGCAAACAAACGGCGGAGCCAACTGACAGCAAAGAAGTCGGGATTCCGGGGGACTCAGGGGTCGGGTTCGGGGTCTCCGGGAATGGACGTTGGACGTCGGACCACCAGGTGAGTGAGTTATCTGATGGCCGTCAAGTTGGACCGCCCGCCATCCACCACCACCCACCAGAAAGCTGGCCACCCGCTGCTGTCTGTCCGTTCTGTATTTGCGTTTAAAGTTTTTTTGATTGAATTGTTGCAAATTGTTTGCAAATCTATTTCGCCGGGGTCCCTCTCTCTGCCACAGCCGCAGCCTCAACCGATTGAACAATTGCTTTTTGTCTTTTGTCTGGGGCTTTGGCTTTGTGGCCACGCAGATACTCGCATTCAGATGGCCAGATATTCAGATATAGCCGCCAAGTCTCGACTTGACACTGAGTTATGGTTCTGACAGCTGCGAAAGGCAACGAGCGGGCGCAAAAAACTCTTGGCCAGTTTTGGCTTGGCTTTCCAGTTTGTGTTACCGAATTTCAGTTTTCTGTTTTCGGTTTCTTTCAAGGGGCGCTTTGTTAATCCTATTATCCAACCGAAGCGCAACTTCAGCAACAGATAAAGTAATTACCCCAGCTGCCCCAAAAAATGCCAAAAAAAGAATGAAAAGAAAAAAGGGCAACGCCGGAAAACTGTTTCGCTGAGTTGGGCGAAAAGGTAAAACATTTGGGCCTTTTGGGTCTAACCTTTTGCCTCCTATTAATTACGTCATTTAATACGGTCGAAAGAGGGGGTATTGTGAATTTTGAATTTCGCTTATGCTTTCTCCACAGAGAAAAATATTAGGCTGTTATGAAACTAATGTTTTTGGCAATATTGATTATCTTTAAATAATTGTGAGATGGCTTGAAAATATATAATATATTAAGTCGAAGCCATTCAACTAATCATTTTGTATGTGCCCCAAAACTCGAAAACATAATCCATTACCTCGGTGTATCTTTACCGTTATTAAACATTTGCCATGGAAATGCAGCCATTTTCATTCCGACTTCATGGGTCAAATCAATGGCCTGGCCTTGGCAAATGGCCCAAATTACCGTCTATAACTGCTAGCCTGGCCAACGTTGAATTTGAGCACACAGATACTGGGATAGCTGTACAACCAGATACACGGATACAGGTGTGGGTGCTGAAATCTAGACGCCGGCATTTATTTAGCCATTAAACACGCTTCATGGGCTTTGCTTATTTTCATTTTCATTATCAATTTGAGCGAGCTCTGTCCGGTTCTCTGGTGCTGGAAATAGCGGGGACTGTAAAAAAGCTTTTAACTTAATTATGTTGGCCATAAACTGCAGGTTTATTTCGGCCAGCAATGACGCGAGCTGCGAGTTGCGGACTCTAATTAAATGTCGCTCGGGGGCCCGGCCAACTTCTGGCCCCAAACTGTAACTCTAGACCCCAGATAGCTATATGGCAATTTCGAATTGCTGCCACGAAGTGTTTGCTCGTGAAGCACTCGAACTAACCATTTTCCATTCCGGCCTGTCATTGTGGCCGGTGTGAAGTGAGCCGAACTGAGCTGAGCTGAAGTGTCTGCCGAGGAATGATTTACATAAATTCTCCAAAGGCACCCTGTATTGACAGAATCAAGCGCTGGACAAACAATGCCCACACACTCCGGCTCGGAACGGCTTTAACCGTTAAGAAATAATTATATAACCTTATCCAGCAATAACAAGCTTATGCCATTCTGGCCGCCTCAAGTGGCAAGAAGTGCCAGGCCGATCTGCTTCGCAGCCCGAGCACTTGAAAAGTGGCCAGGTCTGCGCCCGACTTGGCCAAAATGTCATTAGCATGGTAAGCGTGATAAATGGCCCGCAGACTCACAGATTTCTGGTCTATATGCTCACGTAGAGTTCCCAGTTCCAGTCGGGGCATGAAGTCGTCAAAATCATTTGTCACAGTTTTGCCAGCCTTTAAGTGACTGGTCTCCAGGGTCTCGATTTCGGCGGGTTCAACTCCATTTTTCAGGCTTTTGTCTCGGCAGCTTTAAGATCTCTTGGAATTTGTGTCAGACTTTAGTGGTGGACTTTGTGGGAATGCTTAAGGAACCAGAAACTTGGGGTCTCTGAGTTTCTGATTTTGACCAAAATGTATTCAACTATTAAATTAAGTTTTCGCATTTGTTATTTTGGCCTTAATTTCTTTAGTGTTGAAAAAATGTTTCTTTATCTTTATTCCGGTTTGGCTGGTAAATATTTTATCAGTTAATGGTAATCCTGCAAGTGCTTTACTTAATTATAATACCTATGAGCTTTGAAGGTATTTCCAATTATATACTCTTTATAAAAAATAATCATTTTTGCATGAAAAAGTTTACTTGTTGCTTAATTTAAGTTTCCTTTTTTATTTGATATTGTAATTTTTTGACATTTAGCTTATGGCATTTTTTTTAGGCTGATTAAATTAATTACAAAGGGGTTTACTGGCATTTTTGTGGCTTTTGTTTTAAAGCTGCTTATGAAGTTTTTTGTAAATCAAATTACCATGTAGTACATATGTACCTAAGCTTAAAAATGATTCCATAACCACATTTTAAATGACCGCAAAAAAGGTTGGCAATTAATAAATCCCACTATGATTCAGCTAAATTAATTTCGAGCGAATTTCATTCATAACATTGTGGCTTTTTATTTGCGGGTATATCTGCATGAATTTGTTTGTTTGCCGCTTGTCGACTTAAATTTAATCCGCAAGATAACGCATTCCGAATAATCACTCATACGCAACGATTGGCGCAGCTCTTGTCGTGGCCATGAAATATCGATTACGCAACTGCAGGGGAGATGTGTACTAGGGTGTGTGTTGATGCAGCATTGACTGACTGGGCGCCACATGAAATGCAAAACGAGTCAACATGCGGTCTACTCTGCATCTCCCTTTTTTCCCTATATAGGTACATATATCACTATATCTACAGAGCGAGAAAGTATCTGAGTAATGTGAAACAGATATTCAAATTCATCTAATACTGTGCGTGTATCAGCAGAGCACCAGCAGAGACTGAAATGGATAATGTATAGAACATGTATGGCTTAGATGGGCTTTTTAAGATCCCTGAAAGGTTGTTTAAATTGTTCTACTATTAGTTCAGATTAATTTAACATTATTTTTAATAGCAATCATATGAACCCATCTGCTCCAAATAAAAATCAGATCATCGCATTAAATCCTTATTTTCTTTCTGTGTACATCTTTATCCCCCTCCCCTGACTTGTCTTAATGGCAGACTGCAGCCGTTTGGGGGCTTTAAGTGCGTGCGTTTAGTGCCATCGGCAGCCGTCAAAATCAACACGGCCAAAACGACAACGTCGCCGTGGCAAATTGACAGACAGTCTGCCTGGCCGCTTCCCAGGTTGCTTTTGCCTCACTCCTTGGCTCTTTGGTCTTTGGGTCGTGTAAATAAAATTACGTTTTGAGGCTGGCGGCCACACGCATTTTCCGCTGCCTTTTTTGCATATCGGGCCATCGTCATCGAATCGACGCTGCGCGGCTCTTTGAGTTTTCATTCATGGCTGGGCTTTCGACGTTGTTTGTCGTGGCTTTTTCTGGGTTTTCGGAATTTGTCGGCGGCGGCGAGTCTTTTATCAATCATGTGGTGACTCGCGGTGAGTCGCCCCGACCCGCCAATAATGACAAGCGATAAGTTGTGCCAGCTATTATAAGTACTTGTTCCCTGTCCGGTTTTTCAAACTCATTAATGGTCACCCCCGGGGGCGAAAAAACAGCCACTTGGCCGATGTCAAATGGTGACCACGCCCCCTAATGCCAGCGCCCCCGGCTTCTGGCTGAGATCTTGTAAAATTATTATAAATCTCCCCTGATGAGCTGTGATTATTAGCGTTTTACGTGCTCCAATTTTTGTACATGCCTTGCAACACACGCCACAAGTTTCCAGTGTCATTAGTCAGTTCCCGGAACGACTGAACTAGTCTGTCCTCGTGGTTGAGTTCCCGATTCCCCGGATTCCCGACTCTGGATTCCATCCCACCAGTCGATCAATCAGGCAGCAGGCTGCAACAACTCCACGAGTCGCCCGTGGCCATTCACTGGTCCAATTACCCTGCACACACTGCACAGCCAACTTATGTGGTACAGTATATGTGGTGCATATATGGCCCGACTTCACGGCATCTGAATAATTAACTGGCCGCCCTTTAAGTCGCTGCTAATTATGTCGCAGACCTCACAGGCACTTCGCATCGGATATGACAAGAATTTGCATTGAATATGATCGGGCATCATGTTGTAGTTGAACCTTATCTCGAACATCAGTTGCACATCAGCCGATTACCCTGAACTATCTATGGGGCATAACCTTCAACGAGGTTATTTTTCAAGATTTTATGCAAATTTCATGATTTTTAATGGGTTTAATTGAATCAAGGTTGCACTGAAAAGTATTTGCCAGTTAGTTGTATTTCAATCAATTCCAGATTACTTCGAATATTCACATTTCCTAACTTTCCATTCAATTATTTTTTTGATCACAGCAAGTAAATAGTTTTCCTGGCCATTTTATGCTTGTGATTTATCCCCAATCGATATGGATGCCATCGAGCTATTTTATAGCATTTTAATGAAATTTCCTCAGAACATTCATAACTGATTTATGCCCTCGACTTAATTCCAGGAATCGGAATATTTTTCAATTAAAAGACCAAGAGAGACAAATACAAATATGCTGGCCGGGGAGTTTCCTTTTTCATTCGGATTTTATTGGGACAAGATTTTGCAAAGGTCTGCTGAAATCAAAGAGCCGAAAACCAGGCCAGCCAGAGGAATCACAACAATTTATTTGATTCGCCCGCACCATGATGCCAACTACGAGATGGCGTGCAAAATCAGCACAATTTTTCCCAGCCAAGCTGGATGTGTGGGGAAATGGAGACAAAGGGATACGCCGCCTGGCGACCCATTTAATTTGGCAAACGTGAGCAGTTTTAAGCCAAGAGCGATGGAACAGCGACATCTGCGGCGATGGACGTGTGAATGATGACACTTTGCATGTTTGCCAAGTCACAAGGCCCCGCACTAAATATTGATGAGCATGGTGTAGGATGGCTGGCACCCCTAAAAATCCGAGGCACGTGCAAAGTATGCAACACTTTTTGTGGCTACAAAACGCTCTTCAGCCTCATCATCATCATGATGACATAGGGGTGAAAGCGAAAGAGTTGGCCGTGTTTATCCAGGGAGAAATGGGAGCTGTGGGGCCGACTTACCTTGATCTCGTGTATAAACTCGGTTTCATCCAGCAAATTAATGCGCACGGACATAATCCGTGATGGGCGACAAAGGCAGTTCATGTTTGTTTTAGCCTTGCTTCGGGCCCGTTGACAAGATTAAGTATACGCCGCGGTGTCTCCTGGCATTTTCTGCAACGAATGGAAAAGATAGAAAGTGGCAATTAATATCGTGCAGCTAATTAGCCAGCAATTAGTGGGAATGCAACTGCAACGGGCCAAACTGGTTTGTAGTAAGTAGTAAAAATGTCTGGCATTTGCGCGTAGTTAAAGCCACTAGGCCTTGTTTTAATAACTCTTTTGGCTTTGGCGTTTATCTGGCCGACAGATCAGCGGCAAGAGCAACATCAACATCATCATCACCGGCAATGACAGTCCAACTGTCAGCGGTTGCCGCTCCCCAGTCGGGCATTACCATTATAATTTTATAATTGCGGTTGTTTGCCGGCGATAAGTTTAATATGCATGAAGTGGAAGAGAAGAATCACCTACGGCATACGACACACACAGCACCAACAAAGTCACTTAAGCGGATTAGTTAAAGGGCTCTCAGTGTCTCTGTAGTGTGTGTGTGTTGGCCAAAAGCAGATTATGTCATTAGAGCCATAGTACATAGAGTACGGGGCCCCCGGGAAAAGATAGGTGGGAAAAGAGGAGGAAGCGCCGGGCTTTAGGTTGCCATCATATCGGTTTGGGGCCATCATGACGAAAAACGCGCTTCAGGGGAACCTGATTCAGCGGAGAAGCCCCCACAAGAAGAAATGCGGCTGATAAGGCCCGTGTTCTAAGCCCACTTAAGTATGATGGACAACTGCATGTGACGCCCCCGTAAAGCAATGACTAACACGTTAAGATTGTGTTCCTGCTCAAAATCAAATTCGACAAAGACTAGTCCCAAATACCAACATTTCAATCGTTGAGCCCATCAAATTAGTTTGAGCCCCAAACAAATTAAGTCTGCTGCCATATTCCACACGCTGATATCTCTCGGCAACTTCACACAACATTCGCCGACATTCGCAGCTGGATTGGAGAAAGAAAAAGAGTACGGTTCGCCTTTTGTAGCGGCTGCAACTACAAAATAATTAATGTGCACTCGCATAATGAAAGGCAGCCGAGTCGGCAAAGGCAAAGGAGCAGCTGAAAACATGCCAACTTTTCACACATTTCACATGGCCAGACCTCAAGTCTGTTGTTTTGCATACACGGGTAGAAAAGCAGGTGGATACTCGTTTTTCTGGAAACCCTAGGCGATGTAACAAGGGGTAATAGTCATGTCAACCGGAGCTCTGCCGATAAGCTCACAGTATACTAATGTGTATGTATATTTTATTGCTTCATATATCAGCCTTAAAAGTTCTGGTTCATTTCAGAGAGATATAGATTTATATTAAAGATACTTATGTATAATCATTAATAACATAAAAACCTTATCAAGGCAAACTTTTTTTCTGTGTAGGATAGCAGAGCGTAGATAGTGACTGCCTGCTTTTTGTGCCCCTGCTTTCATTAGACGCTAGTAGCTGGCACATTTCCCACTGCCTGGCGCTCATTACACTAATGAAATATTATGCCTAATTAATGGAAAGTCGGCTGCCAAGTTGACTGACATCTGTCATACATCTGTCTTTAACTTGGTCACTCTGTCAACGCAGCAGAGTGAGCATCCAGCCTCAGCAGAAACATCAATTAAAATGCATACTCCTCTGAATGACAGCCACTATGAATGGAGAATGGAAAATGCAGAATGCAGAATGCAGAATGCACTGCATGTAATTTTAATTGCAGCCAAACGCAAGCAACAACAAGTTCATTCAACTTGGCAGCCACCCACAAGTGGCGGCGCCTCAACGCACAGCGGAAATTACAATTTACATTTATGTGCCGCACTTTTACGATGGCATTTTACTTAAATTTAATGCTCATCTTGTTAAGCTCCCGCCTAGAAATTATGTACATTTAAATGGAAAGCAATTTGCGTGGCAATAAACTTGTTCATGGCCATGTTCGGTTCCGGAGGAACACCTCTAAGGGATTTTTCTAAAAGAACCATTTCTAAAATCTTTATGTTGTACTATAAAATAAGAATTTCTAACTTATTTATAGAGGAACCTTATATTTTTGGAAACTATAAATGATTTTTTGATGTTGGTGCGGTAATATAAGAAGTTTCATGTAATGCAATGAAAATATAATTTGTATCAAATTGTGATTTATAAGGAAGACAGGTTTTTCCGACTAACTCAACAACCTTTTACTCCCCCAAAAACTCCAAAAATCGCTGAAAAGTTAAATCAGAAATGTTCAACAAATGCCATAACTTTGGCCAACTTAACCGCAAGGCCATGTGCGAATGGGACCCCGAAAAAGCCGCCACCACACGTATGATAAATATGCCATTGATCGATTTTTGAGCAGGGCTTTCCCCCCATCCTCTCCCCACACAACGTTTTTCACATGACACTGGGGAAATTTATCGCCCGGCATATTTATAGCGTCATATCTTTATGCCCGAGCCTGTGTTTACAGGACATCATCAACATCAGCATCGTTTCTTGAGCCAGCGACACCCTCATAATTTCTTTTCCCATCAAATTTATCACAGCAGCAGCGGGCGTTGGGCGGTGGGCGTGACTTTTGGCCAAAACCCCCACTTTCAACGCCCCCACTCCCAAAAAAACTTGGCTTGATTTGTGATAAAGTGCGTGTGGCATTTGGCAGAAACCACCCGTCCTTTTTCCTATTTATCAGAGGAAACTTTGCTTTCAATTTTCCGGGGGATTTTACTACTTTCTTTCCCATCGCTGGCTCTTTATTTCTCGTCTGCCTTTTTTGGCTGGCATATTAATAATATTTGTGCCCCTTCCCGAAACTCTGGTCCCCACATCATCATAAACCCGGCTCCCTAGTTGCATTCATTTCTGCTTTCTTTGCCTGATGGACGGACGGGCGTATCAATAACTGAAAATGTCTCAAACAGCATTTTGTCATATTTCAATGGATCAGAGGGTCCTATCCTTCTTTACCCGATTTTCCCCCGATTTTCGCCCCGCAATTCTGCCATTTTATGTTTGCGGAAGTAACACCCAGCCAAGGCAAACAAACTTTCAGCACATCCGTCTGGTTAGGGGAAAAAGCGGGGTTTTTTGGTCTGATTCTGGTCTGGTTCTCCGGCTAAACGAAATTATTTATTACTTGCCGTGCTGTGTGCGTAGAAGCTGCTGGTAATGATGATGAAAAACGTGAAAGCATCGAAGAGTGCAAATGGCAAAAAGGTGAGAAACAGGAGGGATTCGGATGCGGATGAGGACTGGGATGCGGATTCGGAAGGATTGCCGTTGCCCAACCTCATCAGACAGGGGCATGAACATGAACCTGAACCAGTGCCAGACTTTGAGACTCTCCGACTTTAATGATGATTAAATGCGCGCCGGGTTTCGGGCATTAGAGGGATATATTCGAAGGTAAGAGGTACGGAGGCCTGCTCTCAGGCACTGATTTCCCACTTTTTTAGTCGGCTGATTTGACTACGAAATGGAGCTTATTGGTTTCGGGGGCGTCGGGCAGTGAGATGTAAATAACTCTCAAATGAGCTGGAAAATTGAAGCCAAGGGCAAAGGCATTTATTTTCCTAGACTGCAAATGACTGTGAGTTAATGGAAGGTGGGCATGCGATGACTTCGGGGAAATTCCAGACCGACAGATGTGAAAGGGTTCTCGGAGATGCGTACTTCTCGAGGGCCCCTGGAATGACATAATCCTCTGTCCAGAATTAGTTGGAAAAATACATTCCGCTTTTGAGGGCACCACTCGATGCTCCTCTCGAGATATGCGTGCGAAAAATTACTTAATATTTGTTCACGAGTTAGTCTCAGTTAGTCCCGTCTCGTTCTCTGACTCTGGCGCTAATTTCCAAGAATTTGCCAGCCCGGCTCATTTCTTCAGAGGAATATGCATGGCTAAAGGTGCACTGGGAAAACTAGGGAAAATGATGAGTCTTTTAATGATTTGTATGTCAAGGCAAATGGCCTACAGCTTCCCTATGATTTAAATATGCTTAAAATATGTTAAAAACTTCATTCCAAAATTGGGGATGCTTATCTCATTTAAGATGTGCCAAGAAGAAAAGAATACCTAATTAAATTAATTTAGAATGCAATTTTCCCAGTGCATATGCTTAGCCATAGTCACAGACGTGGCCACAAAGCAGGCAAAAGCAAAGGCAAGGCAAGTTGGCAATCCGCAGGCGGGCATAAATTTTACAGCCACCTCACACACAATTGCCACATAACATATGGTCCAAAGGGTGGTGGTTAGGGGTTAGGGGGTGGCAAGGGGTGGGGAGTTGCAGGGGCAGCTGGGCGTGGGCCTTGGAATACCTTGAGGCATTTGCGGCAATTAACACGGTCGACGGCGTGTCTTGGCGCCCACTTTCGACGGGGCCACAATCAGAGCCGGATTCACTGCCTCCTGCGAGTTTCTTTCTCACTTATATTTGGCACGTAATGAGCCTGTGGAGCAACCAATTGGATTGGGATTGTCCAAGACATCCAGACAGGCCCTAATTGCATTGACGCTTGTGCCCGGAATGACATACCATGCCCCATGCCCCATGCCGCATGCCCCAAACTCCGCTCCTCGGACTGATTGAGTTGCAGTTAATTATGCCTCGCTGGCATTTCGATGATTTTAATGATTTGTAGCGGTTCGCGGGCAAGTATTTCGCTGGACTCCCTTGCCCTGCCAAAGTCACGTATCCCTGGACCTTTTTTCAGAGTCCTGCCTGTCGAGTGCAATGACACACAAGATTTTTGCACCGCGTGCTGCATGAGTATTTATTTACAGTTGCCGACAACGACAACGACAGCTGCCTCCAATGAATCAGCGTGTGTCGCCGTGTGTGCGTTAATATTTAAGCGGTTGCATGGGAACTTGTTAACACCAGGCAGTCAGCCATCCAGCCATCCAGCCATCCCGCCATCTAGCCAACAACCCAGACCCAGAATCCGGCAACAGAATCCGAGCCCAGACGATGCCAAAGCCCAGACGAGCGCCGGGGGAGCGGGCTTATCGAGGGGATTCCAGGGGGTGGCACCCAAAAGGGCTCAGAGGAGGAGGGCTAAAAGGTGGCAAAGGGGGCTGGAAAAGGGGAAGGAAGCTGCACGGCTACGTGAGTGATTGTCAAGTGCTTGACGCTGCAGACAAATGAAATTCGCTTAAAGTGCGCCACAACCGCAGTCGCAGTCGCAGTCACAGTTGCACTTGGATATGCCGGCTGGGTTCAGACTGGAGGCAAAGCAGTACACTCAAAAAAATATTTAAATAATTGAAAATAAATATTCCCTTCTTGAAATAACTATACCAATTGCTGACCCAGAGTTTGCTTGCAATAATTCTAATAATTTTAAGAGGTCAGTTTGATTAATTTTACATTTCATCAGTTGAGTACTTGGTATTTAGTGTTGTTCCCTAGGGATTGTACTCTTTATAATATAATTTATCTTCTGCTTTGAATTGTCTTATTGCATAGTTAAAGTTGTTAAAAGTTTTTGGGATAAGTTATGTTCTTTTTGCTTGTTATGTTATAAAGATGTTTGGTTTCAAGCTTAGTACATATACTAAATTTCCCCAGTGCTTTTATAGCCTTAGCCAGATCCGCGTCTGTTCTGTAGGACAACTTGACTGGCTGTCTGTGAGGGGGCGTGCCCCAAGCAAAAGTTGAGGCATGTTCCTGCATACCCAGCAGTGTTTGCATTCAAGATGTATGTGGTTAAGTAAATACTTCATTACACGGACCAATGTTTGGCTTCAAACAGTGGGTATACCCTTCGTACTTGTATTTAAAGGGTATTCTCGTGCGGTTGTTGCCGAAGGTAACGTCATCATTCTCGTAACAAAACCCCCCATGCCCTGCCCACTTGTGTATTTTCCTTTGTGTAGAAGAAAAATATTATAAATAAAGAAGAAAATACTTTTTCCTAGCTTTTCTTTTTCTTTAATGAAGGATGGCCCGCCTGCGAAACTGTAGAATAGAATCAACCCATTCGTCTTGTGGCGGAAAATGCATTTTATTTTCCATTCGGTTCGGTCTGGCAGATGCGTGAAAATTGCTTTATTTTTAATGACTCCAATCCAGAGGGGCAACTAAATGGGACAGTTTCATTTGCATACGGCGCATACCTGCAGAATCCCATACAATGGAATCCCAGGCATTTCAGGTGGGCGAGTTGGGGGAGTTTCCCTGGCTGCACTGCACTCGGCGCGGTTTTCCCTGCATGTCATTAACTTTATGAGTGCTTAAATGCTGCCGACTGCAGCTCAAGGTAACGGAAACTGCAATTGCAGTTATGAGGCCAAGCTCCTGGGTAAATTACCAAGATTATTCCGCGCTGAAGAACCATCGCCCTCCTTCGATTCGCTGGTGGCGGCAATTCTCCAAAGTGTTTCACTTGCTGCCAAACAATAAACCAGGCCAACATAAATTTTCCTACGCACCGAAATAGAATGCAAGGAGTGGGTATGGGCTGGCCATGGGTCCTACTTTTACCTACCAGATCCACGAATACTGCCACCTTCCGGCACACGTGTTACAAATTTTATATGAGCAAACAATTTTCGGGGGCCCAGGGAAAGCCGGGGAAACGGAAAACGAAGAGCCGGAAATGGGCGGGGGAATATAATATAAGCGCCACAACAGATAAAGGAAAATACCCACCGAGGAGTCAGCTGGCTGAAAGGCGTTTTTATATATGCGCACAGGAAAAATGTCGTAAAAAAGTTTTACGATCAAACATTGCACTTTATGTGCTTTTATGTAAAATTACCGTACAACATTGGCAACATTGTCAGCTGAGCTGTAAAAGTAGCAGGAATAGCAGCAATAGAACAGCTCGAGGAGATGGATCCCAGAGCCCAGGAGCGGGTTCCCAGCTCCCAGCTCCCAGCTCCCATCTACCATCTCCCAGTCCCCAATCCACAAGGCAATCAGGCAAAGTTGCCTGGTGGCCGGGGTAAATCCAATTTACTTATTTGAGTGACTGTTCCTCCTTCACGACACCACCTGCTACCTGTCGCCACTCAAATTCCTGCGATCTGCCAACTATGGGACATAAGTAATGGCTCCAATTAGCCGGCGCGCTTTAATTGATGTTTAACCGCGTAAGACTCCCCAAAGTCTCGTTTTTACGACACTTCATCTTGCATTGAATTTGTCCTGCATTTATGGGCCTTCTGTCTTATCAGCGTCTTTTCAGGCGGTCACTTCGAGTCGTAAAATGTATGCCAAGACGGGGGCAAAGGTCCCAGGTCCCACGGCCATTAGCACACATTTATGCCCTGCCATAAACTCCATTCTTGGTCAAATCAAAAGTGTCAAATGGCAAAGCTCATTTGCACATTAATAAGAATTTTATTTAAATTCTCCGTCAGCTGAAAACGGTTCGATATGGTACGTATAGTAGATAACCCAACAGGTTTCGTTTCATTCGATGACCCATTTCTCGGGTTCTCCGAAGAATCTCAGCCATTTGGAGAAAGAGAACCGGAGAAAGGGGCCGGTTCACTGAACCACCACTCACACAGAACTTAAATGCGGGTCAGAAATGGTGAATCAATTTGCATAATTTATTAAGTGAAAAACGAGTTGGGTGACTTTCATTCACATAATCGCCGCAATTAGGCAATCCGATTGGGTTACTCTGCCGAAATATTCGACAGGGGTTTTTTATTAATAGACTGCAAGTTCTCTGTAAAGGTATAACATGATTGTTTAACTTGATAAATACCCACAAGATAAATATATAATTTATATACCTCTAGGTGTATATCTTTGAACAGTGTTACCATATAAAATACCATAATTTCATTTAAAACTTAGTAAGCTTCCCGTTTTTTAGTTGCTGCCCAAGGATGATACCCTTTGTGAATCCTACAGAGCCCAAGTGATAATCAAAACCCTGGGCTCAGTCTACTTTTTAATTGGGCACATGTCAGCTGTCCAAAACCATAAACAAGAAAGCCTGGAAGAGGAGGTGCATTTGCAGGGGCGTTAGAGGTGCTGTTGGCCATCCAGATTGATGACAGTCGATAAGAGCCGCAGACAGTTCGAGTGAAGCCGTCATAAAAACAGATCCCTTTATGGCATTATGCGATATAAACTTAATCAGCAAATTGAACGATGGCAAACAGTGGCAAACACAGTGGGTGGAAAATGGTAAAACGGCTGGCAAACGTGGTCAACGCCACGCAATGTTGAAAATGCCTTTGGGGAAAACGGGTCAGCGGACTTTTCAGTTTAGGCCAGGCCAGTGAAAAATGTCCCTCGTTAATGTATTTAATTGCGGCAAATGGGAAAAGTAGAGCAAGTGCCGAAGGATGGCCAAATATTTACAGACGGCTGGGTTTCGCTTCGTTTTGGTTACGGATTTCGGTTTCTGGTCGCTGGCTTCGTAGGTTCAACAGCCATAATGAGCCGGGGATTGGTTTGGGGATTTCGGTTCCTGGTTTCCAGACCCCGTAAACCCAAAAACCCCCCACTCAGCCCCTTCCGCTACGACTCAATTACAATTTGCATGCCGGTTGTTTGCGGCACTCAAGTTGTTTGGCCCTTCCGTATTTTGCCCACCATGTGTTTGAGTTAAGCGTTCGTTTTGCGGTTTATTTAATACACTTTGCCGTGTGCTGCACTTGAACACGGAAATACGAAAACGCCAAGTGAAGCCAGATGAAGGCAAATTGATTGACACACTGAAATCGGAAATCTGAGTACTGAATACTTCAACCGACACCGATGCCAAACGCTTCTTCCCGAGTGTAAATAATCGACTGGCTTCGTGTTGTGCGGTTTATGCGTTTTACTTAATTACCTATTTGAAATTTTAATGCCCTTTGATGTGGCTTGGGATGTGGATGTGGATTCGGCGGGAAACGCTCTCCGGTGACTGGCGTTTTCCCTTCGATTTTCCATCCTTTTGATGTGGGCGACCGCCTGACACTCGTTTCCTGCCCATTCCTAAACTGCCCGATTCGCTGTGTCGCGTGTAGATAAACTCATTCCGGCCGTATAAATCAAAATGCAATTTGTTCTGGGCCAAAAAGGGCAAAAGCTAATAGCTAAACAAACTGCGGGCCAGTAAATCAACGGGTCTCACGATAAATCCCGAGACATCGCCTTTTTTATGCCGCTGCCAATGATGTTGCTCAGATGATTATGATGTAGCATAGTTGTTACTGGGCTTATTGCGGATGCTGCCAGGGTTTTCCTAGGGCCAGGGCCTGTATCTTGTAGGTAGACCAGCGGCGTGTTGCCCATAATTTATTGGCTGACAAAACAAATTCATTATGAAATGATAAGCCCATGGAAATTGTCATGTTTAGGACGATGATCGTGATGATGATGATGATGAGGCGGCGGCTTGGCAAAGAAGAATTCTGGCCACTTGCAACTTGACAAGACGTTGGACAAGGAAAAGGAGTTTGGGAAAACAATGTTGCTGATTATTATAGAAAAAATTGTAAAAATATCCGTTTGTTTATGAATTCTTGCAAGGTATAGTTTATATCATATTACTATATCTGCTAGGGAGTCATTGAACTACACTTAACACGCACGTACCTTATAATTATTGAAAAACAGAAAACATGATCTTTTATCATGTGAATTCTCCAAATTAAATGGAAAAGTAGTAATAAAATTTTAAAAAATATATTGGCTAATAAATACAATATGATTTATGGACTGTAAGTACGATTTATGGCTAATATATTTATAAACTAATTCAGGGTAGGCCCCAGGCTGCAAGAGAACCCTGACTAAATGCTAATTTGCGGCTTCTGTTAGAAAGGCGAGTTATTACCCAACACATCATGCTGGCACATCTCCAAGATGCCCAGTCAGTTGGAATCCAGCTGAAACTGCTGGCGGTGACAGTAACTGGTAAACAGTTACACCGCAGCTCCACAATGTCAATGCCATTTCTATTCGAAGAGGGCCCCTTGCTCCTGCGGAAGATCCAACTCCAAGCTCCTAACTCCAGCCTCATCTCCAGCAACAGCTCATAAAATGCCGGAATGACATGAAGCTGACAGGTAGTAGATTTTCAGCCTCAGCCCGCTGATTGCGGTTGCCACAGCTGCTCATCATCAGTTGGAACTGGGAGCTTGGAACTCGGGAGTTGGATGCTGGAAGTTGGATGTTGGGTTCTTGCGGGCATTACAAGGCTTTAATAGACAAGCGCAGCGCAGAGCTGAATAAGATTAATGAAGCCGTTTAAAACGCTTCGGTTGTTTATCATCATGCGGCTTCCCTGAGCTTCTCTAGCTTCCACTGCAGCTTCCACTCTATAGCTTCCCCAGATTTTTCCGCTGTGCCTAATGTGCCCGGCATCCCCTGCACCTCACCCGCTCATCCGCCCATCCGACCATTAACCATTAGCCGGAGATGCCGACAGGGCTGCAATCGTGGTTAGTCGGGGCAACAGGCTGATAGCCGGTCACAGCCTTATTAAGTCGCCATAAACCATAAGCTCACGTTTGCCACGGCCGCAGCGAAATACGAAAATGTGTATAGGTACACTGGAGATACAAATCTGCTAAGATGGATACGAAAAAAATATGATGTTCAGAATTGATCAAGAATAAATTGTCCTTATTTCAAGAATATATGTCTTGAATTTCTGTGGCAATATTTTCTCAAATTCGAAATACTCTAAAATTCAAGAAAGCACCAAAAGTTTAATAGTAAAAGTTTAATTTTTAATTGATTTTTTATCTTTCTTCTATAAGAAATCAGACATAAAAGTTTGGTGTCTGTATGGACTCCAACCTACACCCTTCGATGCTACATACTTTCCCCTGATTTTCCTCCGTGCAGAAGAGAAGTAACTTTTAATAAAGGCAACATCTGAGCCTAAGACACCGATGACTCCTACTGAGCCTGCGACTTCTTTTCCTAAGACTCAGCCTGATGCTGATAAATGGCCGTGGGCGTGACCCAGCTAGTCTTTGATTAGCCTGACATGACCCAAAAAGCTGGACGGAGCGGCTCCACCACTCCAAGTTCAAATGGAAATGACACTACAGTGGCTGCAATTAAACTGCCGCCAGCCAGCGGATAGTGTCACCGATTTCTCGGCTCTTTTTGTTCGCCTGATGAGGCGTGCAGCATTTTGATGGGCGAACACGTAAGGCCTGACAATTCGAACTCCATGGACTGAATGGCAGAATGCCAGGCAGCTCACAGCCCCACAGCCAAACGGGCAAACAGCCCGAGAAGGCAGAGGTGGACTGGCCGCATATATATTTTATTGGTCCTAGAGATCTTTTCGGAACGATAACAAGTTTTGATTTGTTCGCCAAGGCAGCCGAAACGGGTTATGATTGACTGACTGTCGGACAGGCGACATTGGCAGGCGGATAAGCCGCAATCCCCATCTGGAAATGGGGATTTTCAAGTGTGCCCCGGCTGCCACGGCAGGCCAACATAGTTTGTTATAAAATTAATGACCCTCATTTTGTATTCAAGTGTTATCGAAATGATTGCCAGTACACGTAGACACAGACGGCCTATGGACGAAAATATGGGCTTGGCTTCGCTTGTCCTATGGACTGCCAACAATAAATACGCAAATATTTGTGTACATGGAAATGGATTTCTTGGCAGCCAATTAAAGAGTAGATTTTGAGGGCCTCATTAAAAGTATTTCCAAGTGCCATTCATCAATGATAGAAGTCAGAAGTAAATATTGTGACTGCTGACTTTAGTGTATAAAATATTGAAATTTAATGCAGAACGGGGCAGCTCGGACTGCGCGAACTCTTTAGCACTATATGATTTTGAATTTTTTAAGGCTCAACCTTGATGAAACGTTATACAATCACTATTGATCAATTTTAATCGAATCAGCTTGCCATATAATTTACCCACTCGTAAATGCGAATTCTTCAGGATTTTATACTTTAAAATTGTATGAGGCTCAGCCGTGGCGAACCACAATCACTAATGATTCATTTAAATCAATCACGACTGATGGATGTGATACTCACGAGCCCTGGAGAAAGCCCATTCTGGCACCCAAGGTTAGATCTAATTCTGCCATTTCTCACGTACCACGAGGCGTATGAGCACCGGCTAACAACCGTTTCGACACCTCATTTCACTGCAGCACAGCCTCAGCCACATGTTGCATGCTCTTCTCTGTTTTCCGAGGCGTTGCCTCATGTAATTTGCTGGCCAGATAAATATCTGCAGCTTATCACGATGTCTTAAACATTAAACTGCCGCCTGGATGCCCGACTTGAATCCACCTCCGCCGCAGCCGACTTTTCGTATCTGCAGCTGTTGATGGGAATAATTTATGTGAAGGTTAGTTGCGGGCTCACACGATGCAGGTTGCCCCACTGAATGGGAGGTGTTCGCCACCTATATGTACGGCCAGAGCCATAGAGATCCGATCCAGTTGGGGCACTTACTTTCACAAGTCAGCACGTGAGCACGGCTGCAGCTAACGGGCGCACATTGTGCGGCTGCCTGACCTCATTTGTGGGCGCAATTTGCTTGGAAAATCTGTAAATCTGAAGAAAAAAATACAAAAACAATCCGTGGCAAGCGGGCCGAGCCGGCAGTAGTGGTGCATTCATTAACAACAAATTGTGCCCGAAATTCGCTTTAAATAACATTTTATGTTCGCGCACTGGCCGAGATACTGCGATTCCGCTGGACGGCAAACGCCTGCCCGCATTTTCATTACTTTATCTGTTTTTCATCTCGAGCCGGTCAAGTTGGCAATTTGGCAAAGCGTGAAATGGACAGACTCAGACCGCAAAAAGAGCTGTATAGCTGTGGCAACAATAGCCGAAACTGGGGAACCTGAGGAAAGAAACCAGCCCCGCCACAATGGTTTGGGAGTATGTAGGTGCCGTGGAAGCGGCACGCTCGTTGCATGATCATAAATCTGCAGGTAGACAATAAATGCAATGATCTCTGCCGCCGCCCGCGATCCCGTAACACCCATAATGCCCCGTAATATCCCTCCTTCAGCTGACTGTATTTGCGTCGAGATTTTTGCACTAGAAATGTCAGCATGGCACGGCATTCATACCCTGTAATTGGGTTGGGAGATGATTAATCTGGATATGTAGAGCAAACATGCAATACAAGTGGAGGCTTTCGGATGGTGAAGAGAAACCACAGATCGTTTTCAACACGATATGGTATCAGAAGATAGCATTATATTTGATCATCAAGATTAAATTATCTAACACCTTGGTTTGGTATTACCTCCAAATCAAATAATATAACATTTCATGTAGATTTTTTATATAAAATATATATCTTGCTGTTCGCACCTCTTGTAGAGGATATATACCGCACCAAACTTGGCTCTCCACCGAATTTCAGTTTTCTTTTTGGCTGTGATTCATGTGCCCGGGCCGCTGGGCATAAATCAAGCGGCGGAGAAGTCCGAATGAAATGCAGCAGAACGGAATGAAATGGATTGTGCAAATGTCTGCCAAGCTGAGCGGGGCTTAGCCGGCTAGCCAGACGCTTTGGGCCATGTCCAGCTTAAAGAGTGGGCCCTGAGGGGGCGTGTCGTGTACGCACCTGCGATTCGAGGGAGGTGGGCATGGCCATTTGCCACCAGGCACCAGCCACCAACAGGTAGCCAGGAGTATCCACCTCCAGGTGAGCCCATTGGCATGCCAATGAGGCAGGCGCACGTGCTTTATGCTAATTACTTGCTGGGAAATCGGGCGTGGGTTGAGTAAAGTCAGGAATCGAACCAGACAAGAACACACTCTGACTCTGGGTTATTAAAACGCATTTGGAATAACTCTCAAAACTTGTTTATTTCATTATCGGCTTAGCTGTTTTTTATTTACACCTCCGAAGGTGGTTTTACATGTGGTTTAATTAATGCGTTCACGATTAAAATGTATACATTACGAGATGTCGAGATGTCGTGTGTGCTTTATGGCTTGTAAAGTCCGCTTGGAGGTAATTAACCGACAGACCGACCGACCGACCGACAGACAACGCTGCGTATGCTCGATGTCTCGCTCAGTGCAAATTAACATCAAATGTCAGCCGAGTTTGCTGCCGTGGCCAACTGATTAAAGTCGCAACTGTGAAGCGTTCTGGGACGTCGGCTTAGGGGTAATCATGTGTCCATGGACCCCGACTTGCAGCTCTACTACTGCCAGCATTAAACATGGTCATGGAGTTCAAGTTCAATTTTCGTGGACTGCTCGGCGTTGCTTTTAATTAAAAGTAATGCCTTGCCATTTAGGCAAAATGTTTTTCCTCCGGTTTCCTTTGCCACTTTTTTCCAGCCAGAAGAACAAGGAAAAGGGGCGGTTGGTAGGACACACCCATTCTGGCCTGCCATTCTTTCACTGCGGGTCCCGCGGTTATTTATTTGATGGCTTTGGCAGCTAGAGACCCGGTCCGTCAGTACTTTTTCTATTTTTCTTACTTTTTGGTCAAATCACAGCGGGCGTCGGGCATTGATTGTTGTTACTGGGAAAATGGGGAATCCGGGGAAACTGGGGAATCTGGGGAAACTGCGGTAACCATGCCTGAATTATGCTCTCCCCAGCAGACGAGGCGAGTTTAATGCTCGAAATATGCAAAATCATGAGTCTGCGTTGATTTTAAATTGTATCATTAAAACGAGAACCCGCTACGAGCGGCGGTGGCGTAATGAAAACCAAAAACCAAACCAAACCAAACCGAACTGAACCAAAATCCCCTCCCAAAACCCCGACTTCGGCGAGAATTTTGTGTTTAACTTTTTTCCCCTGCTATTTTTTCCGGCTCGTTCATTACACATTTTGATTGAACCCTGCCCAGTTGGTAGATCAATCAATTTTTTCTTTGTTTCCCTCGGCTTGCTAATAAATTGCGGTACGGACACAGCGGGTCGAGAAAGCAAAAAATAAACAAATTAAACATTTTCTGGCCATGGTAGCAATTATGTGGCTCGCTTCTTTCTACGCTCACGCTGTTAATTCAATTTATTTTCTGTGTCTAATTAAAGAGGCGAACGGTCGATGGATATGTTTGATTTGTGACTGGGAATGGGTCTGGCTCTGAAAAGAGTTGCCAGTTAATGGAGACCATGACAGGATATGTTTAATGAATAATTAATTGAGTGTGTTGGCCCTCCGGCTGCCGAAGAACAAAACAAGACTTGTTTATTATAAATTTTGGCAGATTGAATGTGTAGCTAAGGTGCAGACAAAGAAACTGAGATATGCTAAATATCAGAATAATTTGGTTCCAGTGATTTGAAGGCTGTCCATTTCATCATCGCTCGAGCACTCCATAAAGGCAAGGAAAATTGGCATTTGTGTCCCACAATCTGCTCTAGTTCTCTGACCATTTGCATTTCCATCCATGTATCCATGTGCTTCATGGCTCAGATACTTCGGTACTTCGATACTTATATGCAAACGACAGTTGTTACAATTTATGGCCAACTTGGCAACAGCAACAGCAACAACTGCAATTTCCAAATAATTGTTTGTGTGCGCAACTTTTGCCGTTGCCATTTTTGCGCAATGCGAATGGAAATTTTGCAAGCGATTCAAATTACTGATATTTCCATCGATGCATTTGACACATTTGAAGCACGACTTGTAATCGTATCCCCGACTTGGGCTCAAGTTGGCCGGAACTGCAGTGCCACACGTCTGAAAGTCTAAAAGGCATTCACGCAATCGCAATCTCCATTCAAAAGTTGCCAGCTATTAGCAGCTCTCATTGTGGCCTTTCCTCGCTTTTTCCACTGCTACTGCAAGAGTTTCCCTGCCGTTAAGTCATTCTTGAGATACTCGACGCCTGATTTTCCACTCAAGTATGGACTGCATTGTTGTTGCCGCTGGCAATTGATTGCTTGAGTCATAGACTTTAGGCCACAACGGGTTTAAGTCCCGACCAGGCAGTAGCCATAATACTAAAGGTATGTCGAAATAAAAATACCCTTTTTCGGTATAAAGTTGGAACCATAAACACATAAAATTAAATTTTTGTTAATGTAGAAAAAGATGAATTATTTGTTAAGTGAAAAAAATCAATATTGGTTTACTGACACATTGAATAAATAAATGTTAATGGAGTGATAATTATATTCTTTTAAAATGATAAATGAATCACAAATGTTAAATCAAAAGTGTTACAAGTCAATGTAATGAAGATGTCAATGCCCAGTAACTACCCCCTTGAGTAGTAAGTTCCCTGATAATATTTAAATTCGTTGGAAGTGAATGACTCGGAAACTGACTGTAGAACCCGCCAATAAGTCTAGCCAGCATTTCTTTAATTAGTGTTTAATAAAATAAATCGAAACTAAGTGACAATCAATCACATTGTAATGCAACAAAGACCCCCAAGCTATTCGGTTACCTTTGAAGTCCCCGAACAGAATCGAAAACCTTGGGTTAGGGTATCGATACCTCGGGCTTGTTTGCCCAGCCAAAAGCACTCGTTCCAGTATGCTTGTCGCCAAACCGGAGCAGTTTGCCGCCGCGGCTCCACTTCCTCACAGTCCCCGGCCCAATCCCAATCCGAATCCCAATCCCAGTCCCAACAAACAGCGCCAACAAATTGCCACTCCAAAGGTGTTGGAGTCGCTGTCGCCGCCGTCGTCATCATGTTTGTTTGCCTTTTTTTGGTTATCGCTGACACAACAATGGGTCGTAGCCGTTGCTTTTGGCGCGGGGCGGGGCGTATACGTAATATTTGATTTCTATTGCAAATGCATTGGCAATTTGCAACCCCGAGTTGATTGAACTGTCAATCGCCGGCGGACATTGCGATATAGTTTCGCTAATTTTGTGCATGTCTGCATTTATGAAGGCAAGCGATTAGGCCATTTGCCTAATTAAAATGCCCCACAGTGCAATTTGGCCAAATGAGCGATGGGCTAAGAGGGGACCGCAGACTGGGACAGCTTGTATTATAAATATTTAAATAGGCTTTGCTTTGCGAATGGCTAATGGAGCTGGAGTCCGGATATAGAGGTGGGGGCTATATGGTCACCCCATAAGGTAAATGACATTTAATTGGCCCACACTCGCCGGCGAGGGGCGGAAATTGACCAATTGACATACATTTTTAAAGAGACTGCATAGGAAAGTAATTGCCGTTCATTGGAAACCATTTTTATTTTTGTTTTCGACCTCCTGCCTCGATTCCCATCGACTTTATTAAATATTTAGACTCTTGGCTTCTGCAAATTTATGATTTCTTTTAGTTCCCTTCTCTTTCTCCTCGCTGGACAATAAAAACGAGAATAGCCGCGGCGAAAGAAAATAGCATCACGTTCCACAAGACACAGCTAACTATAAAATTACACCCAGATATCTGAGGCAAAAGGCAAACAAACAGAATCATAAAAAAATGCCGCACTTTTCCTTTGGCTCTGCGAAAGATTTTGCAATTTATTTCGTTGGGATTATTTTCGGATTTCTTCTGGTTTTTTAGTCATGCCCGGCAATTTTTAGAGCAAAAAAGAAGCAAAGCTGAGTTGCGCAAAAAGGCCAGAAAGCAGAAGACCGGGCGAAAAGTGAGAAGAGAAAATTTTTATTGCGCGAAATCTAACGGCTGACCTTTGACCCCAGATCTTTGCGAGTCAAGGTCAACCTTCTGTCGGCACGAGCGTACCCAGAAATACGGGTCAATCGCAGATAGCCAGTACCAAGAACTATAAACCTCTTTCTCCTCCGAATTCCTCACAGTCTCCGCCAAAAGCATTCGCTATAATGCGTCATCATAAATCCTCGGCCAAATGAAATTTTCGTGTTTGGCTGCAAACGATGGTGCCATTTATATTCATTAGCAATTGATCGCCGATCATTGGGAACTTTTACAATCCAGACTCTTACCCATGACTGACAGACCAAACGATTCGCGTCCTCGACTTTTATCGACCAAATGGAAATTGCAAATATAAAAAACCAATAACAATTATTGAATAATCGCTGCCTTAAGGCTATAAAGCTAGACTTTAAATGCCAAAACATGCACAACATTACCTAATGACATCGGATTGGAAGTCGCTAGTTAATTATAATTAATGAAACATGAATTTATTTAAGAAGAAAATAATAATTTATTCAAAAGGCCTGAGAGAAGTATTAGGGATTTCCTAGATCATTTACAAACTATTTGAAAGCGGATAGAATATTCTTTTTAACTCCCAACTTGATAAATTAAACATTTAAATTTACACGAAATTGTATCTTACCTAACCAAATTCCCAAAATTTCTGACCAAGCTTCAAAGCGTATTCTACCTTCAACTTCTAGCTCTGCTCACTCACTTGTTTATTTTAAAGACTTGTGCTTGCTAATTTAAATTTATACCGCTCGTAAAACATTTATAAACTTTGGAGCTCGAACTGCTGCTGTGGCTGCCGTGGAACTGCTGCTCGTGGGTGGGCGGTTGAATAAATCAAATCTGTCTAGCAGATAACTGGAAACTTGCTCTGGCCTAAGCGAACTGAGTTGGCCAGAACCGAGAACCGAGAGACTCCATTTGATGTGAGCTGTCAATGTCTGTTTGCGATGGTCAAACCCCCGGGATGAGGCCCATCGTTAATCACCGAGCTACTAATTGATTTTTCAACTGCATTCGAGACACGTTCCGCCGGTTTTCCTGCCCAAATTAGAGGTGCTTTACACTTTTAATTTCGCCCCCAGCGAAAGTGGCAAGTCCAGGTGTTCTGGGAATTTTCTCCTCTTCTCCAAGCGGGTCCAAAAATCCAGCTAGCTAATGAACTTTTGAGTAGCTGAGAACTTATTGATTAGCCGTCGTCTTCTTTTTGGCCAGAGAGATATTTATGGGTTAAGGGGTCGATTTAGCAGCGGAAAACATCTCTCAAGTTGACTATTAGCCTTTGTTCTAAACACAATCATTAGTATATTACCCAAGATGAAGCGTGACTTGGGGCTATTTGAGACTTGATTTTCGACCATTCTGCTTTACGACCTCTCTGCGGTTTCCGATTCCCTTTCTTTTGCTAAACCATATTGCTCTAACTAGAGTTTATCTTCCCTTTAATGCCGCAGAAGCATAATTTAACAGGAAATCGTTAGCGAGCGGCGTGCTTAAAATAGTTTGCTCCACCTCCGATCATCTGGGGATGCATTTCTGCTGCAGACGCTATGGCATTTAAATGAAACGCTGCCAGAATTAGAACTGTAAACAACATGTGTTGAAATGCCTAATTGATTGACTTGACTCAGCGGCACCTGACTGGTTGGAGAAAGAGGTAGGAAAAACGAAGAACTGGCTGGGAAAATTATGGCATTGGCATTCAAGCGGCATCTGATGGATTCCCAAAGACGTTTGATCAATGGCCGGGAGTCGAGAGTACGATTGCGAGCTCTGAAGTTCGCGGAAGAATGCAATTAAGACACTTTAATGATGTGCAGTTATTAAATCAATTTTCCTCAACCTGCCAGCCCGCTCGCAATTTATTACCTAACCGCTTCTTCAGCCGCTTTATGACTTTGCATAGAGCAGCGAACTGCATAGAGACTACGGGCTCTTCCAATTACGGCCGACTCTCCAGGTCCAGACAATGGCCCGTAAAACATTCTAACACCGATCTCCCGAGCGGCTTCAATGGCTTTCTGGCACTCTAGCCAACTTTCCAATTGGCAATAAAGCATGCGAAACCAATAGCATTACTTCTTTCTATTTTTCTTTATTTTTTCGCGTTTACTCGTATTTGTTGACCACAAACTGTTGATTACCAGGCCGAGATACTGGCCTTTTCACGCGCCCTCCAACCGCAGAAAACCAGACACAATGGGGCATTGGAGGCGTTGGTAGAATGCCCAAAAAAGGTATCGGCATTTTGGCCACAAAAACAACCGACTTTGGTGCAGTTTTCTGCTCTTGAGCCTCTAACGGTAGTTCCAGCTAACGAGCTAACGTAAATTAAGATCGCTTGTTCTGTTCTTACTCCAGCTTTTCTCGGGGTTTCTTGGTTTTCTCGGTTTCCAGGCAGCATCTTTCGTGGAACAAAAACCAAATGTGTTCGGCGGCAAAAAATAACCGAGAAGTAAACAAAAGATTCAGCCAGAAACAACAGAGCAGGAATGGGGAATGGCCTCCTCTCGATTTGCTCGTATTTTCCCAAAAACGGAAAGGCCCGGCGAAGACTTCAGACTTCACTCAACGCCAACGCACCAGGCACGTACATATATATGGCTGCAGATCCCGATCCCCCGACCCAGTTTTCCATCTCCAAACCGAACTATACCATCCCCATCCCCAGCTACACACGCACCATCCATGAGATACCCCTGCCCGAACTCATTTGCATGTGGGCAGTGGGTCAGTGACTGGCGGGAAATCTATCTATCAGTCAACCGAGATTCTGATGGCTTGGTGGGCAGTTAGTGGGGATAGGTTCTCCTTGGATAGTTATGGCCTTTGTCTAGTCACCACGCATTATCCCCCTGCTCCCCCGATCTCTTGGAAAACAAATCGCATTTTCCCCACCCACACCGACTTTTTCTCCTCCGCTGACTTTTACAAAAGTCTTCATCGGCCGCAACTGTAATAAAGAACTACATACCGTATACAAATCGATTTCACCCAGTTCCCTGGTCGTTTTCTTTACATGCAGCACATATTTTCTTTTATGGCCACCCGTTTTTGTTGGGTTCTAGCCAGAGAGCAGCCATAAAAAACGATTGCCCCCGTGGACGTCGATGCAAGGAAATCTACCTTATAGAGAGGACCCAACCCAGCTGAAATCCAAGCCGGAATTTCGGCCTGTCCAGGTGATTGCGTGCAACATGCGCTCGGTTGTCATAAAAGTAGCCACTTTATGACTTACTTATGTGGTGTATAGGAAAAACAGAAACAAACCAGTCAAGGGTAAGAAACTCACAACTTTGAAGTCGCTGCCATCTCACGGCGGAAATAGACCTAATGATCAATTAGCTCCGAATCGCGCTGCCGTTAGCTTCCGACTTGTCCACTGGGAGCGTCCAATTTCTGGACGATGGATGGATTTCGAGTTGGCCGTCGGCGAGGGGAGCTGTCGCGGTAATGCGCAACTATGCGTCACTGCAATTAGCCCAAAGCTCTAATTGGGGATGGTTAGCTGGGCATAAAATGTGTATTTTAAGGCCCATTACGGATGGCTTCCTGTCGCAAGAAACTCGCCGCAGCGCAGCTCGCCACGGCAATAGAAAATCAAATAGAAGCCGGAGCAGTTGGAGCTGTCAGAAGTGGCCGTCGTATGATGATTGCGCAAGCGACACATAAGCGAACTGCAACTCCCAGCTCGCCGCTCTGAGATCCCAGTTCCAGATCCCAGATCCCAGCTCCCAGCTCCCAAAGCAACTCCGACTCCAGCAGCAACTGCTTTAATTGGAAATTGTTGCAGCAGAGGCATCGCCATCGTCATCCGCAGCAGCACCAAGCAGTCAAGTGTTCTAGTTACGTGGCTGTCGTTTGCTTTCAATCTTTTGGCGCTCCGGCGCTGGCAATTGCATCACGCAAGGCTGAGAAGTGAGCCGAGCTGCCAACGGGTTTGGCTGCGGGTTTGGGATGGCTGCCATCTATCTCTTCCACCTCCTTTGGCTACTTTCTAAAGCCTTTCCCCGCCGCACCAGCATCAGGCTAAAAGTGCACAGGAGAAAAAGTCTGGCGAAAAGATTTGTGGAGCTCTCTTCAAAATCTAACAAGCCTAAGGATTAACTGAAACGTTTGTTTTTATCATGCGTTCAAAGATTTCGCAGATTTTTTAATTAATTGGCAGCATTGTTGGCGGATGATGCACTTGGCATCATTGCCAACATTTGCTTCGATTGAGTACTTGGCATCATTGCAACGTCTATCCACTCTGCCAACCTATACAAAACTTTCCTTGCATTCTAGTTTCCCGATCTAGTTTTCCAGTTTTTTCCTCAAGTGTACAGCTTCAACTTCTCATCTCTTCTCAGCCTGGTTCACTTGGTTACTGTGCGCAGTTTTTCCCCCCGGTTTCCTTTTTGTTTTCCCCCGTTTCTAGTTTTTTGTCTTTTTTGTTTAGCGCCCAGGTAACTGTTCCCCACTACAACAACGCCAACCCCGAGTTGCAGTTGGGAAACTGGTGCAAGCTTTTCTGCTGCGTTTCAGAGCTCGGTAGTTGTTGGTTCTTCTGCGCTGCTGCAAATTTGCAGTTAGTTCTACTGTTGTGTTGTCCGCCGTCGAAGTTGTCGTCGTTGTTTCTTTGGGCTTTGATTTTGCTGCTATAGCAGCTATAGCTGCTATACTGGTATACTACTATGTATGACATTACTTGTTCACTTTTTTCCTATTTTCTTTTCGCCTCAAATTGGAAATTAACGTGCTACAACTAGGCTATAGGATCCAAACTGAGCAACAACAACTGCAACGGCAACGTGAACAGCCCTTTGTTCTTAAAGTTTTTACAGAAATTAATTAAGTGCCTCGACTGGGAGCTAGGGGATTTATAGAGGTTGTTAGGAAAGTTGCTGCTGCCTGTGCTCCGTTGTTAGTTTTGTGTCACATGAGCCAAAAGTCTATAAATTTGCAAGAGCCATAAAATTAGCTCGTAAAGTTTTGTTTTTAGTACAGCCCCCATTTATATGTATGTACAGTGTGCCCCCTATATACCCACATTCACATTTATAATGTCACTAATTAAAAAAGCGGATACCAAAACCTGAAGTAATTTGGTGGAGCATTATTTTATTGCCGAAGATGGGAATCAGTCGAGTGGATTTACGACCCTGGCCAGTGATTAGTGATATGAGAAGTGGGTAGCAAACCTTAAAGTGTCTTGTCTTCCCGCTTAATGTGACACCCGAAATGAGTGGATCCCCTTTTATTTTCAATGCCCCAATCAATTCGTCGTTTTAGGCACCGTTTATGACCATCAAAGAGTCATTTATAACCGAAACAGTTTTGTCAAATTTCGATGGCCAATCCTTTTTAACCGGAGGAACCCGCTGACAGCTGCCGCTCATCGCTGATGGATGGGTGTTTTGCAGCTTTCGGTTGGAGGAAGACCGCGATTAGAGGCGCTGAAAGGGTTAACCAGGGATTTTTGATGGGTAAATGGGTAGATGGGGAAATGGGAGGCCTTTATCAGTAATCTGTCAGTCGGGGCCAACATCATCATCCGCATTCGCGGCAGCTTCAAAGGCGGCGACATCTTCTGACTGACTGCGTGGTCGGTGTTTGACGTTGAATTTACAAATTACAACTAATTAAAAGTTGATGAGTCTGCGTGAGTGAAATCAGGCGGAGGCATCTTCCCCACCATCCCCATTCTGATTTCGAATTCCCCCGGCACTGATAAGCAAATGAGGAAGTCAGAGGAAAATTCTTTGAAAATTGTATTTATTTTTGTGCTCACTTTTTCCCCACTTTGGTTATTTGCGCAAGTCATTCGAGTGTTCTGGTTGTCTGGCTGATGTTTATCTGGGGGAACTATGATGGGGCATCCGCTGCACAACATTGTTGGACAGGAAATGTTTTTGCCGCAGAGGTGCAAATAAAAATATTCGCATAATATGTGCGACAAAGCTGCATATAGTCCGATATCAAATCAAATTTCCAGCCATATCCTAAGCCAATAAAGTAAATGTGCCCGAAATAAAGAAGAAATTTTACAGCTTCGAAAAAAAGTTGGCAATAAAAATATTTCCCGAAATAATTGCGAGAGCATTTGCCATGGCAACTGCTAAGATTTCCATAGAAAGTATCTCGCTTTGCTCTGCTCAAAAGATGGAAAAAAGTAAATGCGCAAAATGAAAACATTTTTATGTCGATTTGTGTGGGAAAGAGCAGCGAAAATGATTATGACAACGATGATGACGTTGACAATGACAACACAGCCAACAGCAACACAACAGCAACTCAGCAGCAACATCAGCAGTTAAAGTTGCTGTTGCAAGAACCACAATTGCGGGAATTGACTGATCCACACTAAAAAAAAAATAGTTTACATAATGATAAATTCATGATATTTTATTCACACATTACCATAAAGAAACTTATATTATTGTCTTGAATTCAGCGACTATACTTATAAACCGATGTTAGGGAATAATTTGTAGGGGTATTCTAAGAAAAGGCTCTATAATATATGGGTCAAAAATGTATGAAAAAATAAAAAAAATTTTAAATGGGCATAAGTTACCATTTTATTTTGTAGCAGAACGACGTTTTGATTATTAGTTTGGGGATATATTAATATTTTTCCGATATATTTATATTGATATAAATTTTGTATGAACGTCACCTTTACTATTCAAATTTCACATGGTAATAGAACACTTTTTCAGTGCAGCCAGCCCACAGAACTCCAGCAAGTTGTGGAGAAAATAGAAAAAAGAGTCAGACAGTTAGGTTATCGGCATTGCAGCTTCATAATTAAATATTGTCAACATGGAGGCCGTTGCTGCCATGTTGCTGCTGCAGATGTTGCAGATGGTTCAATTCCTGCAGCCGGGGACGCGTGCAATTTGATGGCCGAGAACAGGAAGTGCGAAAACTATTAGTGGCACTTATTTATTCATTAGAGCCAGTTAGAGACACCCAGCTCGCTGTGCTCTAATTATGCAGATCGTTGGGGTTGGAAAAGCTGACAGCTGGACAAAGACGACAACGACGGCACTGATGATGATAATGAAGCCAACAATGCCAATAATGACGAGGACGCATCAGGATGCAGGCACACGCTGCTCATTTCGCTATTCACACATTTGCATAATAATGCCGACGAGATGTCAATGCACTGGGTTCGGTTTGGGTTCAATGTGCGTGGTATTATGAGTTATAGGCCTTGCCCTTGCTTACCTGCTTGAGATATCTTTTATGGGGGCCTGGGTTTTATGCCTTGCAATCACTGGCTTATCAGCACACACAAATCAGAGCGGATCCCGAAATATTTATAGGGACGAACACACTTTTACGGCTAGATGTTGATTGTATGCAAAAATGATATTTAAGTGGGAACCCTCGGTTCGGTTTTATTTTATTCCTCCGGTTTGCGCCACATGGGAGCGATTTCCGCAGAACTCCGGCTCCTGCTCCAAAAAACACACTCACAAACAACACACACGCCGGGCAATAATAAAAGCGTAAATGCTTATTTATTTGCAAGTCGTTCGCAAAATGCGCTCTTGTATAATTTATGAAGACCGCGCACACGACGTCGACAAGCTCGAGAAATGCGAAATGCGATGGCGAAATCCGAAAAACCGGGCACAAAAATAAAGGCGAAATTGAACGTTTTTTATTTGATATATTCTTGCGTTGATGGGTGTTCTTTTTTAGAATCGGTCAACGGGACCCGGACCCTCATAAAAAGAGACCCCTTTAAGTCACTGAATTCGATTGTCTGGGGGTCAGAGGTTAGAGGTCAGAGCTGGCGGAGCAACTGCAGTCCATCAATCACAACTGCCGAATGCAGGGCCCCGAAAAACGAAAAACCGCTGAGCTTGCAGTTGGCCAACCAACCGATCAAGCGGACCAAACCGACCGATACAAACGACGACTGCCGAAATCCAAAATCCGAAACCCAACCTATACTATAGCGAACCCCGATCCGAACCAGAATCCAGTGTTTCCGCTGCAGCGTGCGATACGTGCGACGGTTGAACAGCAACTGCTCGAAAATCGACTTGGAGCCGCCTGGCTGAGCCCCCGGGTGGAACCTGTTCCATTGGGGTGGACCGCGAGTGTGGATGGTGTTGCCACTTCGGAGTGGAGTCGGCACATTTGGCGCCAACTTTGGAGAGTTTCGTTTGCCGGCTGACGAGAGAGAGATTAAGTCAGCACGTGGGTTCAAAGTTGGGCATTAAGAATGGCTTAAGACTTGTATTAGAGACAGTGCCTTCAACTTTTAGTTTTCGACAAAGTGTATTACGCACTATAGACTCAGTTCAGCAAAGAGCATGATATTATGAGTCCAGTGTTGATTTATTTCTTGCACATAAGGTGGTAACCTACGTTTAATTTGACATTTTAAGGCTGTCTTATTACCCAATATCTTCTTAGTAATGTTAAGTAAAATGGTTACTATTTTTTAGTTAAGGCTTATTAGGCCTTATAAACTTTATGATCCTAAGTGGACATTTTAGTTTATCTACTATTCATATTTTGTATTTTTCCCGTTTTTAGTAATAATTGAATTTTCCTTTAGCACTGGTCATGTTACGAACGAGTGGAGCACAACAAACTGCAAGAGGTGTGTAGAGTTGGAGAGCGCATGCGCACACTGAGAGCACAACGCTGGGGGAAAACCACTCCAGAGAAAGAGCTGTTGGAGAGCAGTTCAGCCGGCTAAGACTACGAAAATAAATGCCATGGAATTGACAGGGGCGGCAGTTGGATTTGGCTGAGTTCTTTTTGGGGGGAGGAGATACAGATACTCTAGACTGCAGGGGAAGGGGGCTCCAGTACTACGACTGGGGTTAGTCAGCATCTGCTTTGTATCTTGCACGCCGAGTGATAGCTAAAGATACATTCCCACTCCGCTTCTCATCTCGCGGGCATTAAGTGCGCTTGTAGCTGTCTATCAGGCACAAATCACCCCATAGAACGCCAATGATCCGGGCAAAGAAGCCCAGGCGATCCGGGGAAAAGGAACACTCCCTCCGCCGCCTGTAATTTGCAAACCGCAAGTGACCGAGACACATCGGAATTCGCATTCTTCGAGCTGAAACGCAGAAATCCACAAAATACACACCCCCTGCCTATCGATCAGTGGTCATCGGCTGTGGAATTTCCCCAGAAATATTTATCTACGCTAATTTCCCTGCTAAACTTGGGCAAGTGCCCAGGAAACCGAGAAAATCGAGGAAACCGCATCATTTCTGCTGCTCGCGTGCCAGCTTGTTGCAACATTGCAACATCGCAGAACGCCTTCGACTCCAACTTCCCATAGAAATAGTTTCGGCTGTCCAGTTTTGTTCAAAGGTTCAGGTACCCAGGTCCAGATACAGAGATGCCTCCTCTTTGTGGCTCTGTGGCGTTTGGTTTATGGTTTATGCGCCGCCGTTTTTGGTCTATTAAAATGATTGCAGTATTTACGTAGCGCTTTTCAGCCATAATTTGTATTTGCTATGCTCATCATCATCATTGGGCAGGGGCACTGGCGAAGGCACATCCTCCTTCTCTGCGGTTTCCCTGGCTTCTCCTCGGTGCAGCCCCCGGCATTTGACCCTTCCTCTAAGACTAAGCTCTTCTATTGTTTATCTGCAACGAGCCAGGCCCAAAAACCAGTCTTTGGCCTCAGTTTCAGTTTCCTTTCCCAGTCTCTGGCGGATTGTGCGTTTATATTTCCTAGGCCTTATCGCCCCTGGCGTCACATTGCCGTATTTACCACGATTATTGATCGCTTAATACGAATTTGCTGCTCTTCGTGTTTATTTGTGCAGCTTAGGAGATACTGGGCTCTATTTTCATGCATAAATATTTGTCACATCGTGATCAATTACAGCTGGCTTTTGACAGACTCGCAGATACAGTGCCGTTGACTCGGCGTGAAAGTTGGCTTGGGAGTGGGAATTAAAGTCATAATTTATGCCAGGCCGGGCTTAAAACTTTCAGTTTCAGGGGACAAGTGAGTCGTGAGTGAGTGTGTGACTGACTTACTGGCTGTCTTCATTCAAGTGCCAGTTATTCGATCATTGCAGACATCAAATGCATATTCTCAGGGCGAAAAAATACAGCGAAGAAGAAGCTGGCGGTTTTCAAAGTCAATCGACACGCCCACCGAGGACATTGAACTGGGAGCTGGGTAACAAAGTGTGCACTTAGAGAAAATAATGTAACTATAATGAGATATGAGATAAGCTAAATACAAATACCTGGCCTTAGTAAAAAAAAAATAAAACCATGGTTTAACTTTCTTTAAGACTTGTGCTTTCCAAAATAACGAGATAGTTAGTGAAAATCCCAATCCGAAAGTCTTCCATCATCTTTTAGATCTCTTTCTTTCGGTGCAACATTAAATAACCAGTTTAGTGTGGCACATTTTTTGTACGAACTTCCGCTTAGCAGAAACGCAACCAATTTTGACAGATTACAAGGCAGCGATGCGGCCCGAAGGCATCTCTTGGATTTTAGCCTTTTGGTAAGCCACCAGCCGAGAGGTTCTGGAAGAAAGAACCCTAATCAATGGCCTCAGTGCAGGCGAGGCGATGCCATTGAACCATGGGGAATTGGGCATTGCGAATTGGCCCCAAAAATGCAAACTGGCTCACTGAAATGGCCAGCAGCAGCCGAGATGCCGCCCTGCTGCTTTCAATTACGTGTGCTGGCTACCAACAAAAAATTCAAGCAGAGCCAACAAATTTATGGCCCGAACAGAAACAGAATAAGAACAAGATCTGCATTTAAAAACACAAAGTCCGCAGACGCTTGCCAACGATTAAGCACCGCAAATCAAAATCAAAAGCCGGGCAAAAGTGCAAAGGGAAACCACGAGGAAAACCCCAGAGACCCCGGCGTCCAATGGAAAACCAACGCAAACCCGCAAATGACAAATGTTTGCACTGAGCGTTTTGCTTGAAATGCAACAAGAAAAGCGCCCAAAAAAATGTGAAAAACAGGAGCAGCAAAAAAACCAGGCGAAAACAACCATAAAGTGTTGAGTGCTGGCGGAAATCACTTGAAACCGAAAATAAATCAAAGGAAACAATAATGGAGCACCAGCAGAAACAAAGAGGCAAAAGCCAAAATCGAAAAGGAAAAGCGGAAAAGCGGAAAATAGCGCTGCCAGCATCCGCAGCCAACATACAAAAACCGATAAAGGCAGCGAGAATCTGCAGGAATAATAAAGTAAAATAAAATAAAAGGGGAAATCACCAGCTGAAACAGTAGTAAAAAGCCCGGGGACCAAAAGCATGACACAAACTCAAACTCGAACTCAAACCCCCTTTTTCAAGATCCGAGGACCCGAGCAAATGTCCTTGTGAGTCGGCGTGTGATTTATGTCCCATTGTCCAGTGATGTCAACCTGGCCAAGCGTCTGCGGAAAGTCTGGCCAGCCTTAATTGCTCTGGCGGTCAGCCACGCCCCCTCCAGTGCCACCGCCCACCTACCGCCCCCGCCCACGCCGACATATCCCGCAATTACAGAGGCGACGACTATTACTCACCTCTTATATGGGGCTTCTCGACGAAGATTGGATGCAATAAAACAAAAGGCGCGATAAGATGTGATATTTGGAAACTCGAATGCAATTCGGAGTGAATCGTTCTGCGAAAGCTATTGAATACGTGGAATTGATTCGATATTTTTGATTTTTCAATTAAGTAAACAAGAAATGATAATAGATTGTAAACAATTATGATAGATGGTTCACAAATCAATCAAAAATCATTCCTCTCATAGCTGTACAAGGATCTTCAAATTCAAGTATGAACATTAAATATAATTATATGTTTTTTTATTAAATAAATAAAGAGATATAAGATATGATGTACATATTTATGAAGTATTAGATACCTTATATGAAAAATATTCTTAACAGCAAAAAAAATTCTACCTTGTCTATAAGAAAAACCTACCCAAGCATTTATAACCTCATTTATCTGCCCTCGATTACAGGTATACAAACATAATTAGAGAGCACTCCTGGGGCTTAATCTTTCGGCTGTTCAGAAACGCTCGATTGCCATTTAAAGGATTATAATTTTTGCATTGCCGAAACTAAAAACTTCAGACGCAAACTTTGCAGACAGTTTTTGTGCCATTTAAACTCGCTTTTGGTTCGGTTCAGATTCAGAACGGAGTGTTTCCAGAGCGAGAAAAGGGAAAAGGGATCCGTTTAGTTTTTATTTGGCCGTGCGGCATTTGAATTCAAATGTGCTCTTAAATCGGCTTAGTTTTGCGAGCAGCTTTTATGTTCCAGGCGGCTTAAATTAATGCGCCAGCAGGGACTTTGTTCAAACAAAACAAAAAGCAAGGCCCACACTAAAATGAAATATGAAAGAAGGGAGTGCTTTTCGGCCAAATAGTTGAACGGATTTTCAGCATTTATATGGCCTGAGTGAGTGATTTTAATTGATTTCAAGTCGCCGGCTACTGCTGTTTACCCCTCCACCTGCTTTCCCCCGAGAGTCATAAACACTGGACATCCATTGAGTTGGCTCTATCTAATCAGCGCCACTTTCACGCCCACTTTCAGTCAAAATCACTGCCGAGTGTTGTGAAAATTAGATTGTAAACATTTTTAATTTGCCTTGTTAGTGCCGAGATTGCTGTTAGAGCGATTGGTGGAATACCCTCACTATCAGCAGTGCAGTAAGTTATATGTTTTATGGGTGTCGTTACAGTTTACTGGGCTATCTGCAATACAGAAAATAAATTCTGAAAATATGTTCTGATTAGAAAAGACACCAACTGCCATAAAGACCAATCTTTATTGCTCAATCATATATATTGTTTACATTATTAGATGGTTCAGTGGGTGAAATTTGGATTATAAAAACGAATCTATGCCGAAACCCTGTTCATAACATATAAATATAATAGTAATATTTCTGCATGATAATACAGGTATATCATTTACAAACAGTAGGAGTATGTAAGAGTGCTGCTTGATTGAATAGCAAATGTTATAAATTAAATTTTCGCCCGCTAAATGGAGGGGTAAACACTTGATATAGCCATCCATTTACCGGCTAAAGAGTCCAATCTGCTGCGATTTCCCAACTATCTACGATGTTATGGGCCTGATGCACGTGCCACGTGCCTCCTCGTGATTCAGGAATTATCCAACTGCATTAACGACCGAATGGATCTGGGAATGGAGTTGGGGATGGAGTTGGAACTGGAGTGAGGTGTGGATGCCTCGGGAGTCGCAGCCATGCGTAATGCACTCCGGCGTAGTTTTGTTTCTGCGTCTCTGTTTCGAAGTCATAAATTTTTATGGGCCTCATGAAGCAAACAGCGGGAGGCAGTCTTGGGTCTTCGGTCTTGTTCTTGGTAAAAGTGGGCAAACGGTTCATTAAAGTGAAGAGCTGATGAGGGGCTGAAAAACTACGCCCTGCATTGGATTTGAATGGCCAAAGACGCACTGTACAGTGCTCACTGAAGAACTTCTCGTTGTTTCATTTGGTTCAGAATCATGATACCATCATAACACGAGAATATTTGCTTAAGAGTATTACTATTCAGATCATTGATGGATCTTACTTGATTAAACTAATATTACTACTTTAAAGTGTAAGTCCTACACTCGTATCATAATTACCAAACTTTTCTATTAATTGCTTGAAGTTAGTGAGGTAGGCGAATGGCACTAAAGACCCGTTACCAACCAGAATTTTCTAGACCCAAAAGTACTCGTCAACATCCGTTGGATAAGCGCGGCTAATCAAATACGATCTAGCCAAACTGCAGAAATACTTGGGCCAAAAATAAACGGCCAGCGAACCGCTGCTGACAATGGGTCATCATCAATTATGCGATCGCTTCGCTTAACTGAAGTGCGACAGCGAATATCTCTATATCTCGGGGGTGTATAAAAATAAGAACCGTTTGCCAAGTCGCTGGCGTTTTCGCACCGACCACTTAATCAAAAGTCCGGAGACATGAGCAAACATTTTTGGCTCGCTCTCTCTCCGCCGGAATGATAAGCGCAATTAACGGCATTACACGGCAGGTGGGGCAAAAGCCGGCCACTTACAGACGATTTTGGCCAGTGGCGATAAGGCCGGCACCCGGGAGCCACCCAACAATAATTGGTCCGAACAAGCTGTCATGAGTGGCGAAGAATTAAAAGCCGCTCGCAATTAAAATAAATAAGTTAGTAATAGATATTACGTAGAGCGAAGCGCTGCTCCACGAAGACCCGAAACCCCGAACCCAAACGAACCCACATCCGATATTCCGCTACTGGCGAACTGGACAAGCGTTTGCACCAGCCTAGTGCCAAAAAGTTAAATAGTTGATCGAGAAAGGGCCCAGCGGATGGCCGTTAAACCGCAGCGCGCGAAAAAGACAATAGAAAATCGTCGCGAATCGTCGCACTCCTGGGAAAAAAAATTGAGTCCCGTGATTCAAAAAGAACGAGTTGCAAAATATGACTAACCGGAGAATGGATATTCTTGGAATTTTCGTACTCATCATCAGCTGCTTGGGATTATCAAGTGCGTCCGGAGTGCTCTTGGGTGACCTTCAGCAGGACTTGGGTACGTTAAAAGGACCTCCTTGGATTTCCTTTCTACTTTTTTTTAAGTTTCGTTAACATTTATTTTCCGGACACAAAAAAGTTGGTTAGCGCTTGGAAGGATCAAGGATATAATATTAAAATAAAATCTAAGCAGCTATGTTTAATATTTACATTTTAATAAAAATGAAAAATTTTAATAAGTTAAACTAAAATTAATTTGGTTTTAGTGAAAATTTAAATTGACTTATTATTGCCTTGTGACTGTCTTTTTCACCAAGTTGTTTATCAACTAAAATACGAAATGAAATTTAAGCCCATCTTATCAGAATATTACTAACTTTATCTTTTTACCCAGCTTACAATCATGTGACAAATTTTGTTTTCTCAATAGGGTGCTTTTAATAAATTTCACAATTTTGTAAAACACGGAAATCATTTTAAGTTTTCAACCAGCCAGCAATTTTAATAAAACTTTTAGGGAAATACTGAATACCAACTCATGTGCAGAAATTTTTTGAAATCAAATTTTTTCGCCAGGATATTCGGGAATAATAATATTTCAACTTGTGTACCTTAATTTGCCCTATCACTATTAGACAATATATATTTTTAGTAAGTCTAGATTATTGTGACTAGTAATAAAAATTATCTGCACTCAAAAAACGTATCAATCAAATTGCAATAACAATTTGAAATGTACGTGCCCTGAACAAATAATATTCCAATTTCTGAAACGTATATTTTTTCTGGCGGTTATACATTACATAAAAAAAGGATGTTTCTTCAAATATAATATCAATCAAATATTCGTTTATGTAATTTTCCCAATAAGATAACAGAATATTGATTTCACAACATTATGTATTTATTTTTTATCTTTCCTTCCCCCAGCTGCCAATGGATCGGTTGTGCTGTCCCCTTTGAACACTTCGGATGCCTTTAGTGTGTCCATTAACCTCTCCCAATCGACCGTCAACAATTGTCCTTCGCTGGCGAATGCGGAATCCATGCCGCAAATGGAGTTGCTGACGCGTTTGACTGCAGGATGTCGCTATGACAAGATGGTCCCACCCGTCGTACACAACGAGGATGGTGAACAAGTCCCCATGGACATCTATGCCCGGTTCTACATATATGTGATGAAGAACCTGGACTCCAGTGATCTGCAGTTCATGGTGCAGGGTCTGCTGCAGTTGAGGTACTTGGATCCGCGACTGGCCTTTTCCAGCTACCTTCCCAACCGGAGGCAGCCAATAATGGGGGAAGCGGACCTGAAGAAGCTGCTCTGGGTGCCACATATATTCCTGACCAACGAAGAGGCCTCCAGCGTTTTGGGCACCAGCGCCAAAGACGAACTGACCACCATATATCCGAATGGCACGGTTTTGACCTCCACCAGGCTGCAGGCCACCCTGTACTGCTGGATGAACTTCCAGAAGTTTCCGTTCGACGAGCAGAAGTGCACTACGATCCTGGAGAGTTGGATGTATAACACCACGCTGGTGGAACTCCACTGGGAGACCAATAATCCTGTGAGCTTCGACAAACAACTTCAGCTGACGGAGTACAACCTAATTGGTTCCCTGTACAACGAATCCATCAGGGTCTCCAATGGATCCTACATGACTCACGGATCTCTGGAGGGCAACTACAGCATCATAAGCTTCACTGTCTTGCTGACCCGAGAAGTTGGCTACTACGTGATTGATTACTTTTTACCCTCGATCATGATAGTGACCATCTCGTGGGTGTCCTTCTGGCTGCAGGCCGATCAAACTCCGGCTAGAACCACCCTGGGTTGCACCACCCTGCTGTCCTTTATCACTCTGTCCCTATCCCAGGAGAACGATCTCATGAAGGTGAGCTATGTGACCATGTCGGAGGTGTGGTTCCTGGTGTGCACCATCTTTATTTTCGGCAGCCTGGTGGAGTTCGCCTTTGTGAACACCATTTGGAGGAGGAACAATGATTTGCAGCTCAAAAAGCGAACGACCAAGTACATTGTCAAATCCACATTTGTGCCAAATCTGAAGAGGCATCGTCGACATGGCTATCGAAGGACCGATAGCACCATGAGTACCATGAGCACCGCCAGCATGGACAAGGGGTGTGGCCCCAACAACACAGTCATCACCATAGAGACGCCTATCATAATCGGAGGTAGTCTTAGTCGCGAGGATTCAGCCATAAGTCTCGACGAGCAGGATGGGACTTCCACTTCGTCGTCCGGGGATTCCACCAAGGAGAAGCCCGGCCAGACCTTCGCCACCATGACGCCCAAGGAGGTGTCCCTGTGGATCGACCGAAAGATGCGCTTCGTCTTTCCCCTGTCCTTCATCATCTTCAATGCCCTGTTCTGGACCCTGGTCTACTGCCTTTAAGGATCCTTGAATATCAGACAGAGAGAGAGCCATTCTGTGATCCTGGAGCATCCTCACCCCTGCCTCATTAGCCTTAGTTTCTGAGGGTATGATGACACTTGCTTAAAATTCGGCCACCTGACTTAATTTGCTTTAGCCACTTATATCTTGTGAAAACCCTGTGTATTGCAATAAATATTTTCAAGCTGTTTTCAGCCGAATTTTAAGCAAGTGTGTTATGCCCTTGGTCCACAAATCCCCGACAGGTGATGGAGTTTCCCCTTTCCGGGCCGTACGTGTTATGTAGTCTGTATTTGTTTCTAATAAATTATATGTTTTGATACAACAAACACCTCCCCCGACTTGGGCACGTACAGATCTGATAAATACGTTCCTATTAGCAGCGCGCATGGGGCCATAAAACTCGGGCGATGATGGGGCAGTCGGCCAGCTATATTTGTATCAATGAAAAAATCATAATGCCAGCACGCCCCACTGCAGTTCAGCTCGATTCTTAATTAATTGGCCATGATGATGGGACTGTTGAAAAGTCTAGCGGTCGCTGGTGGTCGGTCCTCCTCCAGAGCAGTCCGAAGAATCCGTCGAATCCACTGAATCCACAGAATTTCCAGCGACCGCCTGCTCTCTTGATAAATTAACGGCTCATGCAACACGTAAATTGATTTTAAATTGCCTTATAAATGAACTCCAATTCGCCGGGCAATAAACAATGTGTTATTGCGATCTCCTCGGCTAGATGCCAAATAATTTCGCCCGCTCGTCGGCGGTGAGAATGGGAATTAATTTCCAGTGTCCATAACTTAGATCGATCCGAGGAACAGAGCGCATTACTATGCAAACCCACTATCGAGCCATCAATCTCGGCTTTTTCCGTTCTAGAACTCGTTTTTAACCAAGACACCGCCGCGAGGTGTACGTAATGAGATGTAATCTGTCAAAATTAAGTGTATCGCTGGACCACTGAGCCTCCTTTTCCCTTTTTTTGTTTTAGAGGAGGTGGATATGGCCATTGGCCACTGGGCAGTTGAAAAATTCGTTGGCAGCCTGAAACTTTTGAGGCTCAACAAGTTTATTGAACTCGAGCGAGGGCAGTTCTTTGCGTTCCGATCACCGGATGTTCCCATGTCAGGCGGTAAGCCCGCCATATGATAGATGCCCCGAACAGCTGTCCGCTGTGTACTTATCAATCGGCACCCGATTCTCGGTGAGGCTAAAAAAATTCAACGACCCAAAACAGGGCTCAACTCCCTCAACAGCACTTTTCTTTATCGATTGGGGGCATAATGGGTCAGCCCGGAGTTCATTTACACGCCGCTTATTTGTTTAGCTTAACTTCCGACTCCCGATTCCCGATTCCGATTCCCCAGACCGAGAAAATAAAGTGAATCCACGGAAACTACTGCCCCCTCTGCGCAAATGAGCTGCATAATAAGCGAGTGCTTCAGTCCGTTTGCTTTCCCATTTTTTCCTTATTTTTTCTTGGGGCCTCTCCTTTTTGCACATGAGAATTACAGACATTTTCATTTAATATTATGTGGTCCGGCCGTATAATTTGCAGTCACTTGCGACCGCTCGAGGCTCCCACACGTCGTCCCCGCGTTTCTCAACCATGAAGTTATAATGTAAATGCCACCGACTCCAGACTCAACCGCAAAAGCGGGCAACTCCATATACAAACGGATAAATTAATAAACAAACGAACAAAAGAACCAACACGAAAGACACAATTATTGTAATGCGTTACTTAGACTTTGAGATGGGGTTCCCATAGTGCAATGGGGTTTTTAAAAGGGATAGGCAAGTGATGGGATGAATTGAAGACAAGAATACAAATGGTTATTAAACAACTGTAAATTATTTTTAATATAAGTATTAGCCAAGCAATCTATACGAATAAATATTTTCTTAATTAGTGCAAGTATTTCCTACCAATATGTGTTGTATAATATTAAGGAATGGCATTATCTATAGAATGGTATTAGCTTTGATAAAACAAAAATCTGTTTTCATTGCTAAGCACCTTGTTTCTTTTTAATAGAACTTCCCCAAATGGATTACAGCTACATTCACCGAAGATAAATATCCGCCCCACTTGCTTACAAATAAACGACAAATATCCCATTTATCTTGAATGTCTTTGAGAATACTACTTATCCTCGGAGAGCATTATAAAGTCGTGGTCCAAAGACAACCCCCGTGTAAATACCCATTGCATTAGTTGGTTTATTTTTAGATGGTGGGAAAAATTCTATTTCGAGCCGCATTTGGAGCGCCCAACTCAGATCTCGCCTATCTGAACACCAGAATCAGAAACAAGGGGAGCAGTCTCATTGTTGTTATGTTAGTTTTGGTTAGCCAATTCTGTGTAGTGTTTGAAGCCTGTCTTTCGTCTAGATGTCTGGGCTGTGGACTTCAGGTTTGGAGTTCGTAGTTTGGGGTTTGCTGTGGGTATGGGTATGGGTATGGGTATGGAGGGAGTTCCATTTCCAGTCCAGTCACGCTCGGTGGGCGCTGGTTCAGAAGTCAAGTACGAGCCATTGCCGTCCACTTGGCCACAGCGTGCGAATGAGCCCAAGCCTAGAGTCTGGGCAATCGATTTTATGACTAATAGATGCCTTAAATAACTGGCCAATACCGGCTAATTTGGCCAAAGCCGTGTGCAAATTTAATGCACATCATGGCCGGGGCATTAGCATAAGCCTTTGCCCAGCGGATTAAGTTGCCAGTCCGGACAAACCGCATGGCTAATGAGAATGCAGCTTGAGACTTCGTGCTCCTGGTCCAGGTCCTCATCCTCATCCACATCCACGTCCACTTCCAGGTCTTGCGTATTTACATGCTGCATGCCACAACCTATTAACAAATTGCAAACAAAACTGGCGACCACACAGTAGCCGCCCATTTCAGGGGAAGGAGATGTAGGATGCGCACCCCATTCCCCCCGAAAAGTGGGCGTGCATTCTAAATTATGGTGCTAATAAGGAGCTGCCTCTGCGGCTAATTTAATGGAATGCAAACGCACTGTGTTAGTGCATCATTTTCCCCGAGGCTCCTGGGATGCCAGCTGGTTTCTGCCGCTGCCTTGACCCACGATGATCTTTCGGCGGACTATGACGATGGCGCCGGGCGATTAGGTGGCATGCAACCACGGCAGCTGCAACTAAAAACAGCACCACCGGTGGCGCCTGTGCACCACCACATAGCACTAGCACCACTCCACTCCACACCACACAGCACAGATTTGAATCATTCACTTGGCCTGAGCCTTGAATCGCCCAAAGGCCCCAAACGTTTTGCACGTTTTTCCAATGAAGCCGCAAATCGGAGCGCCCCTCCTGCGGTCATAATTAATGAAAATTGCAAGGGCACTTGGGAAAATTATGTGCAAGAAAATTAAAACTGGGTGTCACCCATTATGAAAACACATATTTATAAATAGCCCATTTAAATAAATAAATAATAAAGGGTGTTTTCATAATGGATTATTGAGAATATGCATGATTGATATGATGATTTTATATAGCAATATAGTTGTCATAAATATAATCTATGATCTAAGTCATCAAGTACTTAATGTTGCCAACCCATAACACTTTTTATATCATCTTAGTATACCATTTTAGAGGCCCCCCCCCTCACCCAAATATCCCATTTTATAGACCCCTCCTTTTTTCTAAATTTCTTTCCATGTAAATGCAACTGGTTTTCGGTTTTTCCTATATCTACCACGCCCCTTAGCTATTACGATCGATCGCTTGACGGGCCATTTCATTTGGCAAATACCTTTCGCAGGTAGGTAGCCATGTGACGACCCCAGTTTTGTAAACTCCCCTTAGGGCAGCGGTTATTAATTAGTATCTGCTTATCGCCGGCGCACTCGAGTCGAACATTTGTCATAGATATGTGTACCAAACAAAGGTATCTGAGTTTTTATGGCGCGGGAGTGCCCCACGAATTGGAGACGGAGTCGACTGACGACGTTAACGCGGCCCGATCTTATCGAGAAATGTTTTGCTCGCCGTGTGACACTATCTTAAATGGAACCGAGTCGGAGTCGGCCGGGTTGCGGGTTAGCCAACTTTGGCCCGGATGAGGAGCAGGCGCTCATCCGCAATTTATGGCCCATTGGCCCAGACCCCAGCCATTCTAATTCGAGGTTGGCAGGTTGGCTTTAATTAAACACGATATCGATAGTGTAAGTGCAGCAGCCTCCCAGCCTGGCGCCACCAGAGTCGCAGTTGTCTTTTGGCCCCTGTTTTGGCCACATTGTCAAATGGTAATCAAGAGAGGCATCAACCTGTCGCGGTTATCGCACCCAGTGCGCTAAACAGCCAGCAAACAGCAGTTGGCGCAGAGACAAACAAGCGTGACTGGGACTGTCTGGGTGCAGATCATGTACAGCTTCCCTGAGAATCACGCCTATGACTATGATGACTAAGAATTTCGGGATAATATATCTCTGAACTAAACATATAAATCCCTTCAAAAACACCTTAATAAATTGTATTCCGCTGTAACATTCCTACTCTAAATCTCTCTAGAGTGTACGCAATGCGTTTTAATATACAGGCATAAATTATACAAATAACAAGAACCAAAACTACTGGCTTTCATAGTTGTCATGACTTTTAATTTAAGGATATTAACAGGTATTTTTTAGAATAAAGTAAATTGTGTAAGTCTTGAAACTAAAAACCCACCAACAAAATATAACATATTTTGCGACCCTAAATCTATTTATAAAACAAATTTTAAAAATATATATTGTAATTTAATAATTAAAAACATATATTAAAGAGATTTTTCCCTACACCTTAAACTTATATATTTCATTGCAAACGTATTAATAATTTCCCAGACTCTCACAAAATTATTTTAAGAAGCTTTTATTAAATATGAATGCTGGTCTTGAAAAGACTCCCATTTAATTTGTGACTCATTTGTGAATGATTCAGACTCTCCGGCAAGTCTGGTCGCAGATAAAGCTCACCATTCCGCGGCAGTGGGCTCGGGGGCTCATTTCAGCTCGCCTCGTTTGCGGCAAGAAACTTTTGCAACTGCAACTCGGCGACTTGGCCATTACTTCCACCAGAAGATATTCAGCATCAGCTTAGTGCAACGGCACACACGCGCTCACAAAAGCCAAAAGTACGCGGGCCAAGAGGCAACATGGAAAAAAATTAGTTAAAAGATAAACATGGCAAGCCAAAGAGCAGGGCCATGGGCAAGGGCGCTTGTAGGGGGTGAGGACTGTAGCAGCAGTCTGTCGTGCTGCTCTCGGCTTTGTCTTGATTATGTGGGTTCAACAGCAGGCGAAGTAGGAGCTGCGGCCAAAATAAGATACTCGCATACACATCCCGGGCAACTTTGTTGCCGCATCTTGTTAGCCAAACGAGAAGCTTCACAATGGCCGGCAGCAGGGCCAAAATAATTGCTTAAAAGGCGCATTTTAAATATGACCAAATAACAAGAGAGATGCATGGCCGCAGCTAATTAAATACAAACACGTGCCCACATAACTCAAACCCAAAGCTCGAATGCTCCGCTACTGTTTTCTTGCGTCATAAAAAAACATTTTTGGCGAGCCAAGGGGACCGAGCCAGCACCTTCTTTTCGCACAAAGACGCAGCTTTGTCCGCAGGTCGCGAAACACACTAAAATTGCCCTATGTCGTCGTGCCGTTTTTAATTAAATTCATAAATCAGCTCGAGAAATGGAGAAATAGAGGGGCGAGTTCCACAGAAAGCACTCACGCACTCACAAAAAACCAGCTCAAGTGTGAACTTGTAACATATTCACAATTGCTGTTGTATGGTAAATACAATGAGATCTCGAAATATTTATTTACATTTCTCACTTTCAATCTAACATTGTTTTGTGAAAATTTGTATCCGTCGGAATATCAAACTGATACTTTGTAAGATGTCCATTTTAATTTTTTTGTGTGAACTATACATATGTGTTGTCTTATCTACTAAGATTTAATCTATAATAATTATGTAAAAATTTTTCTCTCTGTGCAGGCTAAAAAATAACTATTCGCGAGTGTGTCCGGGAAGTTGAGCATAAAAATATAATCCGAATTGTCCAAGGACCACTTTGCAAATTGTCAACCAGCCATCATCATCAGCTTCGTCATCTGAGCTTTTACTTGGGTCTTGGTTTTGGACTCAGACTTGGACTTGGACTTGGACCAGATGTCGCCTCCGCCGGCGGAAGCCCTTGAATCTTGAAATGCGAGAGGACGCGCTCATAATTTGTCTTAATTGAATGCGGACCCTCTGGATGAATGTCAATAGCAGCAAAATATTTGCCTTTCATTGTTCATGCAAATGCAAATGCAAACGAATGGAGCCCCAGACTAGAGCCACGTCTGTCCTCCCGCTTGCCTTCAACTTTTCACTTCATAATGGAAAGTTGCGAAAATATTTTGATTAGTTTGTGTCTTCATCCCGCGATTCAGACGGACTGCGACTTTGACTCGACTCCTCCTGGCTAAAATAATTAGTCTGTCGAGAGCATTGTTTGTTTGCACTTGGGCCGAATCGAAACTTTTTTGTCTGCCAACTCGCACTTTTCGGTTTCTGTTTGAATTTCGACTAGTAGCTGGTGGCTGCAGCAGCTTTCCCTGTTTGCTCTTCGGCAGGGATTTGAGTGTATCTCAGCCAGATCTCATTTGATTCACCCGCAGTTTCCCAGGGAAGCAGCAACCCATGAATATATATACACTCGTAAATGGCCGAAAACTTTGTCAAACCAGAAGAAAACACACGCACAACGAGGCCATGGAGACGCATTAGAAGCGTGGAGCACGTGGCATGTGGCACGTGTAAAATGCGGTACGTTCTTGATTTCGGTTGGAGTTGTTAATGGCAACAGTTGTCAGGGTTTCGGGGGAAGGAAAAAACACAAAAAAATCAAAGAAGCAAGATTTAGCAAGACATATGTGGGCATAAATAAAACCAGACCGACAAAAAAATAATGAATTTATCAAATGAAGAAGCGCTGGCGGGGGATTTGGCACCTTATCTCCTCCTTTTCGAGCTTCCTCCGAATGTAAGACATCTCTTTGGGAGCATTTCAAGCAAATCAAGCGAATTAAGTGGTGCTCATGTGGATATGTGTAGTGTGAAGTGGTTGTGCACACTCCGAAAAAGAAGGGGTTACTTGAGATTGCTTAAAGTAGGTTGTAAATATTGAAGAAGCTGATGATTCCAGTTGCATTCTTTAAATTTTCCAGCAGATTTTTGATTTTCTCTTTGGGGTTAAGTTATGGTTTTATGTATAAAATAAGCTTGATTTGCTTTCTGGGGCAAATAGATTACATAAAGTATATAATATTTTTTCAAGTGCACATGTGTGACCTGGCATTTCTTTGGCTGCATTCACAGGCTGCATTTCAATTCAAGCGGAAGTCAAGTGCCGCCAAGTGGGTGGTGATTCTGGGATCTGGCATTCTGGGATCTGGAAACTGGTGGCAAGAGTTTCAATTGAGCCGAAAGAGCCGAGAACCAAGTAATGAGGCGCCGCCAGTGCGCCACATTCTGCAGATTCCAATTCCGTGCTAAATAATTTCGTTAGAGCGAGCACAAAAGTCAAGCGGAACTGGAGCAGGCCCCGAGTCATTAGTGATATACTCGTAGTCGTATGCTCGCAGCGAATTAAGTGGAACGACGCCTTGTAATCACTACACAAAGCTTTAAAATTAATCATGCGACCCGCTGTCTTTTTGCTCGGATGCTGATGCTGATGCTGATGCCTCCGACATTTGTTTAATGGAGCCCGAGTTGAGGGGACATTTATTTTGGCGAAATGGGAGGGAAATTGAAATGCCAGACTTTGCTGCGAGGCGTGCCACTTGTCTCCGAAGTTCAGTTCAAGTGATGAACTTCAAAGGGAGTCGCAAGAAAGTGGGATACCCGAAACAGAAATGCCCTTAAATGGGATATAAGAAGTTATATGTTGCTTTATAATCCTTATCATATAAAAAGACAGCTAAAAACTGCGTTCTTTTAAAGTCCATACTTATAATGCATGGTCGTAAATAAGAAACTATCCCTAAAACGTAAAAGTCTTGGCAATGGCAAATTATTTATGGTTCCGCAGTAAAAACTCACCACAGTTAAACTAGAATTTCTTAGGAATTTATATAATTCAAGAGTCCCATGTGGCTAATGCCCTACCCCAATGGAAAGTTCCCGAGTCTTAGGCACATGACTTGCAAAGGCAAACGCGAAACTGTCGCTTTTTTGAGGCGAAGAGTTTGTCTTACACTTGTCTGCCTTTTCAGTGCAAGTTGTCGCAAAACTTTTTCAATAAGCCAGCACTTTTATCTGGTTCGTGTTTGTTTGCGGCTGGGAAGTTTGTTTGCCGGTGGAAAAGAACCTTTTAAGTTAATAAGGGCATTTTCCGGAATTTTCCCTTTGGAGGGGGCATGACTAAATGCATAAATGGTGGCCAGGCCAATCATAAAGTCCATCAATCATTAGAACCCGATGCCAAATTGTTTGAGGGCCGAGTGTCAATGGCCCCTGGAGTTTATCAATCACGCTTCCCCGGCCAATTGAATTCGATTTCAATTTCGCAGCAGATCGCAATCGCAGCCATAAAAGTGTTCATGTACTTGATGACGACGACGACAACAGAAGTTGCTGCTGCTGTGCCGATGTTGCTGATGTTGCTGCTGCATCGGCAACATCCACACGTAACTGCAATTTGGTTGCTCGCCCCAGGGGCGCAATATTAATGAGTGGCAGCATGCAAAGCAAACCTGAGACCTCCGATCTTGGGCCAAGTAACAAAGTATCCCAGAGTTGCAGCCAAAAGACATGGCCAACTCGTTTGCAGCTCGCTGCCAGTTCGTACGTAGCACGGAAGCCAAGAGACTCCTAATGACTGCTATTACATTTATCGTCCCAGCCATTACAATAAAATAAGCAAGAATTTAGCAATTATCCAATTTGAAAGTAACAACAAATCAGCGTGCAAACGTGCCGCAAATGACAACAGACCCTCGGCTGTTTTTCAGGGCCTCCCCGGCATGGATTGTCAACTGGGTCACACAAAAGGCATATCAAATGGCACGGCTATCCCGGATCCACAGGACTATTGCATCCTCCAGAGCATTTCAATTTCCAGACACACACTCGCTCCTGTTTCCAGCCGACACTTATCACGAATTGCGTACATAGTACATGGTTTTTGCCCCTGCTGCTGTTGGTTTACTGACTGCATCGGGTTGATGAAACGAATTCTTGCTGCTGTTTGCTTTGAGCCTTTGAGTGGGGCTTTCGCCATATCCTGGCCATATTCCAGGCGTATCCTGTGGACTCCGCCCGCCGCCGTCCTTTGTGCCGGGAACAAAGCCTGCCAGCCCTGCCAATATTTCATTATGATTGCTGACACTTAAAGCCACATCAATGCCCCTGCAACACAGCCTTTGTCTCCCACTGGACGACTGGCTGTGGCTCAAAACTCAATTTATTTGCTTTACCGGAGGACTCGCAGGACATTCAGGCACACTTTGTGGGCTTAAAAGGGGTGCTTGCTAAAAACAATTAATTTGCCTTTAGTGTGGAAAACAGGTGATGAAAGGATATCAGAGAGTGCTGAGGGCACTTTTCTTATTGTTAACAATCGAGGGGGCAACTTGAAAGTATGGAAGTGGCATTAAACCATATTTCTTTTTAAGCTGAAAATATATGAATACAGTTAATGAATTTAACTTCTTGGCTAACCATGTGTATACTGTGAGTGTCGGCAGATACACAAAAATTCTCTACCCACAAGATAGGCCCCTGATGACTTCTGATTTGATTCAATTAGCGTGCAAATGCATGCAACAGCTGAAAACCCTACATTTTCCCAAGAACTTTTTGCGAAATAAAGTCACACGCCATATCTGCAGTAAGATAAGCCCTTATTGTACTTGAGCACCAGACGTGACCCTAAAGATATGAATGGTTCTCTAAACGAATATGACAACGAATATGACTGCAGTAAGCCAATCTGAGAGACAAGTAATAGATGGTTCATAGCCCCAGTGCAGTTCAGAGTGCACCGAATATGATCCCATATAAAGTGACAACATTTACGACGACTTCTTCGACTTGTTGTAATGCTGATGGAGCTTGTCACATGCTCCCAAACTGACCCTTAAATTGTTGCGGCGCTTGGAGCGTCAACAAAGCCATAAAAACCCGCTTTTAGCCAAAGAGCCTCGTAAAATATAAAAATATATACACAGCACTGCTGTTCACTTTGGCCACTTGCCAATGCCAATATATGTCGTCTATATGAAAAGTATAACAATATTGTGCCTGCCAAAATATAGTCATAAACAGTGGCGCTCTCTTTAAACTGCGATAAAACGCTTAAGCGCATCACATTATTTATGAGCCCTGATAAAAGGCACAAAGTCTTCGGTTATAAATCAAGATTTGCCCACTGAAATTTATGAATGAATTCGCAACGGGCCGGCTGCCCAGTTAATTGGTCTTGGAGAGCACCGATCGATGAATGTGATTCCAATTAACCAGTTGACAGTTGCAATCGGCCATCGTGGATCCAGCCAGTCCACCATTCCGAAGCCAATTGCCCATCGAGGCTGGTCAAAAACAACTCAATCAAACTCGGCCGGCCAGGCAAATGTCATTCATTAAACTCAAACAGAACAAGCCGGCAACGAAAAGTGGCCTCTGGGCACCGGGAAAACCAGGAAAAGCAACACCAAAAGCACGACAAAACTGTAACAAGAAGGAACTTGGCCAGAACCGAGAACAATGTGCAACAGGCAGCAGGCAACTGGTGCCCAGTGCTTTTGCTTTGCTTGCCGAGCAACTTTCTAAATGAGTGCTCTATAAATCACGACCGGAGTACAAGTTCTGCTGCCTTGTTCGTCGGCTACCAGAACAAAAATTAATTTAGTCATACTGCTGGACACTTGCTAGATTAATGGCGTCCTGGATTTAGAAAGTCTGGACTGGACGCGAGCTTCCCCCGAAGAGCGCTTCACTTGACCCCAGAGATCCCAGAACTGAGAGCCCAGAACCCGAAATCCCGAGAAAATGGCAAAATCAATGAAGCGCAAGTTCTTCTTTTTTCGTGGGCGTAGAATGGCGAAACATGGCCAGGTTGTGCTGGTTTGTTTGTTTGCTCGGGCTCCTCCAGCCCACGTGCCTTGTGTCCCCAACAATAAGAAGTTAAATTTTTATTCATGGTCAACAATGCGGAAGTTGCAGAGCAGCAAAAACAAAAGAAAAATTCACTGCCGTTCAAAATTTGCATTTTGTTTTTTCTGGTCATGATGCGGGTTTACCGCTTTAAACGAGAAGTCGCCGAGGACTGAATAACAGTGGATAGTTGTGGAGTTCCCACTCCCACTCGAAGTTCTGCGGGGCTGTATTAAAGGTTCCTTGAGATTTTCTTAAATTCATCACGAAAAACGCAGACACAAAGTGCGAGTTCATTGAACAGATTATTGATATTGATATGCAATTACTTTTAATTGACTTTTACCTGATTACATGCACGTGAAGAAATATAATGTGTAGAGTGGCAAGGCAAATGCATTTTAATATATCCCAGAGCCTTTTCGTATAGCTAGTTCCTAGTTTTGAAAGGTCTGACAAAGAGGTGATGATATGTGATATAATAATAATGTGCTTTTAAGTTTTGGTTGTTATTGTGACCCAGAACCACATAAATTATTAAAATGTACTTTTTCAATTACCAACTATTCTTCAAGTGATTGTTCAATTTACGAAGGGGTGATTTCTGCAATATTTTTTAATCAAAGGAACTTAAGTGTGCGACTTCGCAGCAAGTTAATTGATTACATCAGTTTCCTTTGTCGGTCGCTGGAGATTAAAACTTACTTTGCAGCGCCATTGACATTGGATTGGGTTGGGCCTGGGCCCTGGGTCCACGGTCCTCGGCTTATGGATGCATTTCAATCTGCTGTCTGGTATCTGAACCCGAACCCTTCCCCGTAACACCACACCGAATCGCACTCGTTTATTGCATCTGTTTGTTTATTTAGCCGGCATTGTGTTTCAGTTTCAGGGATCGGCTTCTGTCTGTCTGTTTTCCTGCGCTTTGACGCCGGACTGTTTGCTTTGGTTTGCGGGTGTTGTTCCTGCTGCCACGGCTACTGCAGAATGGATCAACAAACAAGCCGTGGCAAATTGTAATTTAATACGCAAAAAATTTGCAACACAAAGCGCTTAAATGAGGTGTTGCAAGCTTATATCTGCCACAATTCGCCCATCCCAGCGCCTTTTCGGGCTTGTTTACTTGCTGGCTGACTCTGTTTGGGCTCTCGAATTACAGGCGGAAACAATTTGCAATTTGATAGAATTTCGCTGCAGTCCGCTTTTAATTAAGCCACTGACAACTCGAGTCCTGCCCAGAAATGCCGGCATATTCATTCGGTGGAGAACAAGAAGTTGACACAGTTATTTGCCGGGCCAGCAAAATATTTGCATTACTTTTGCTGGGAGAAGGGCTGGCTGGGAATCCCGCAGGAAGCAATTTGTCAGCTTAATTATTAACATGGCAGCGACATTTATGTATGTGCCACTCTGCCGGCAAATAACTGACATGCCCAGCACTTTCGCACTAATTTAATCAAATAGTCCTGCGCTGCGTATGAGCAATGTGCGAGTGCATAAATATTTGCAGCACATTCTGCAAGTTGCAAGTGGCAAAAGTGACATTTGACTGGGACGGCGCCCATTGGAAACCTCAATCCATGGACTCTACAGCGCCGACGACCCATTGAGACGCCCGGCGAGAGAGTTTCAAGTGTATTAGACACAGTCTCGTGGAGACGCCCCCTCGTCGCATGCACAGAAAAAAGGGGAATACTGTAAAAACCTTCCTTAGTTGGGATCTAAAACATATTCCCGAACTTCGGTTTTTAACCTGAGATTTTTATATCCAAAAGGAATTGATCCCCCAAAAAAATGATCAACCTTTTATATTTATTCTTAGATTATTTCATTTTATATTTCCAGTTTACCTTTAATGTGATAATATTCGGGGAGCTATTTTTTTCTGTGTGGCAGAAAGCGACATGTTCATAACTGTAAAGTATTTGCACTGCAGGCATAAATGTAATTTCATGGTGTGTCATTTTCAACCCAGTTGCTCCCAAAGGAGCCGAGGGCATGTGCTCCTCCAGAAATCCAGATGGATATATGTACATAGTAACCGGGCGAGGAAAACATTTAGATGTTGCCCATATACAGCTTGTTTGCTCTTTGCTCTCGGCGAGTGAGTTTTCTTTTTCATTTTCTTGCTGCTGTGCGCACTTTTTGGAGCAGAAATTTTGATGTGGAATTTTCAATATAAATTGCTATGCTCGAAATGTATTTGATTTGCGCTGCAACATCGTATGCATATGCTGCCAATTAGTAGGCATTGTTGAATGGTCTGGCATACTCAACCATATTTTACGAGCTATCTGAAAGATAGCAGCTATCAGAGCATTAATTAATTGGTTGTGTTGTCTGGAAGGTGATTGATAGCAGCCTAAAATATTACTCAAAATATTACTGCATTGCACAATTTACTGCTGCCATAAATTAAAGATTGACACAAGTCACTACTATCGCACTTGGAAACATTAACATTTAGCAACCTTTTATCTAAATTAACCCCTGATCCCTGTATGTATATTCTGTCTAATTAAACTAAAACCTCTAACAAAAGGCACTGCTTTTTGAACTGAATTAAAACGAAAAACAAGAATAATTAACATTCGGTTCGTGTTAATTTATCAAAATGCCTGTCACATTAAAAAGGCATTTGGATAAATTCGAATTTGTTGAATATATATGAATGAATTATCTTGATGAGCACTTGCGCCGTCAAAGCCCAATTAAAATATTGATAAACAAATTCCATTTAAGTGTGCATATCGTTGCTATATTGATTAATAGCCGGCAATGAACGGAGTGAAATTAACTTGTAATCAAATGTTCATTTCGAGCGAGGAACGCCCACTTGGCAGAACTTCAATTTGAGTTATGCTAAGTGTGTAATAAACTTTGCGCCACGCTCTGTTTGGACAATAAAAATTTCCCAGCGAAGGAATAAGGAATTAATGGAGCACTAAAGGGCGTTGCCCTTATGGAGCACCCCCTTTCCGGCCACCCAGAGTTCACAGAGTTGCAAACTCTCCCGGGGATATTTATTACATTTTAGCAATTGCAAATGTAATTGTCATTGTTTGTCTTGGTGTCTGGAAAATATCGTTTAATTGCCAACAATGGGGTAAGTTCCCTGGTTCTGGTTCTGGCTTTGGTTCTCTTAGGTGCGAAAGTCAGTTAGTCAGGCCATTTAAAAATAGACACGCCCGAATGCCTAGATAAATAAACAAAATGTCAGGCTGTAAAAATTTATGAGCCTCAATTGAAGTATGGCCATTTCAATGGCAAACGATAAAAAACAAAACACGAGCAAAAGATAAAAAATAAAAAACAGAAATGCACGGGGAAAAGTAAAATCTGCCTATGAGTCACTATAGTTTTGCTTTCATTACATGAATGAAACTGGGTCGCAGCGGCTACAAATGTATCTGGATTTCATTTAGATTGGGCCTTGCAGGCACAGTCTTATCGCCAAATGACAATCTACAATCTGCAGAACGAAAGAGCGGGGAGAAAGAGCCAGAACGAAGCCATGAGATACTTTTCCAGTTCGAGCAAATACGGCGACTGCATCGAGATGTCTATCTGTGCATTTGAAGGTAAGTTCTTTCACTTTTGATTGGAGTGCAGTGGAAGTGGACCATAAATGGGTCACTCTGGTCGGGGCGGAAAAATGTTTAAGTTCATGAAAGTCTCTCGCTGTGAAAGCAATTAACTTTTCGCATAAAGCGGAAAACTCCAGCTGGGAAATCACTTTCCTCGTCACACGCCGAGTTCGATTCGATTGGCTTCTTTGATTTGACAGCCTTTTGACAAAATTAAAATCATAAATCCCTGGCAAATCGAATGGCTGACACAAAAAGTCATAAACGCTTTTTGCCAGATAAATCTTCAAACAAATGAACTCAATCCGGGCAAAGTCACGATTCGCAAATCGAGGCTAAGCTGCTGCCAAAAGTGTTTTCAATTATAAACGAATTGCCAACTCGTTAATTAATTTGCCCAGCTATCGATGATTTGGCCAGGCCAAATTTGCCCATGATTCACTTGCAGCTATCTATGTGTATAGACTACTCAAATTTACTTTGATTCCGATTCCGCATCGACTACGTATCGTTTGCATTCAAGTAGCAAATTATCTCGTCTCAAGTTGTCAGCAGCAGCACATCTTTTGTCTGGGCGGAACTATACCATGCACTCTATCTATCTATCCAGCTATCCGTCTTTGAATATATATCTTATCGGGCTGAAGGCTGCCTTCAATTGCCATGGCATTTCATCGGCATCATTACGGGAACGTAGAAAAAATCAGGACAAGATACATTCGACATTCGAGGCGGTGTTCTCGATTGCACAGCCACGAGTAGCTGCACTGAGGGAAATTTGAGGATATTTGATGATCTGGGATCTGGAAAAAACATAACATTTATATCTTTTAATGATTGGGAATTATTGTTCAAAAATCCAAAGATAATCTCTTTTAGATTTAAATAAACAGTATGCAGTCAGTCTAAATAAATATCAAATTGATTCGTATCCATAAAGGAAATCATTCATCCGAAAGATACCATTTTAGATCAAACTCCAAAATGTTTTCTTTGTGTGTACCAGATTGCCGATTTCTTGTCTTCTTATCGCAGGAGGAATTGCTGAAATTGCGCTGAGTGAATTGAATCGACTTGGTGGAGGTGGAAGTGGAACTGGAGGTGCCTTTCATTTCGGGCAGTGCGGAACATTCCAGCGAGTAATGGATACTTTCCCTTTGACATGTCCCCGACCCAAACCCAAACCCAAGCCCACGTACCCAAAACCCCCGACTTTTCCCCGTCAATTTGTCAGGCGTATTTATTTTGCATTAAAGTGCACCGTTGCGTGGGTAGCTCATTAAAATTGCCTTTGTGACTGTGACCGGGGGACCAAAGCAAGGACCTTGGCGGCAAAAGATGCAGACAAAGACCAGATTTGCCGGGGTTCCGTCTTTTTGCCCCTCCCTGGCGCCATTGTATGAAAAATTCTTATTAAGTGATCAATAATCATTTTGTTAGAATGCCAAAAGCACTTACCAGCTCTCCTCAGACGGCCAAAGAAAGCAAAAATAGAATAGAAACCAGAACAGAACAGAACCAAATTACAAACAATTTACATTGCTGCGCCTCGAGCTTATTTGGACTGGGCTCTCGACTTGTGGTGGTCTCCTGGTTCTGTTCTGGGCCCTGTTTCTGGCCCCGGTTCTCGGTTTTAGCCTTTCTTTACCTGGACACGCCCGCATTGTTTGCTGCACTCTGGCAACCTAAAAGCGTTGCTCCAAATGCAATTTCCAGCGCTGGAATTTGGGTTAAATTGCAGCAGATAAAATACAATTCAGCCGGGGGCTCCGACTGCGATTCGCATGCAAAGGAGTCTGGGCTAGGAGCGAATCATTATTATTTCTACGGTGTACTCCAGTCTGGAAAAAAGAAAAGAAACCCAACCGAAACCGAGGCGAACTCGGGTGTACAAACATCAACATCACACCCGACCACTGAAATAATCAATTCAATTAAAATGCCTTGCAACTGACCAAAGGGTTCGGGCTCCGGACTTCGAACAGCAGATCCCAGCAGACCGAACAAACCCCACGATGATGATAATGATGTAGGGATAAAGCCGATCCGAAGGCGAGTCAAGTGCCCCTGTCCGCGGGCTCATGAAAAATTCATTCATAGTGTGGAATTTCGCGCTTAAATGTAAAATAGTTTTTCAAACAAGTCGAACACAAAGCGCATTGTGAGTATCCGCCGACAAGGAAGCTGTGTGCTGGTGTTATGAAAGGATGCTGAGAAAATGCACCACAGAATCCCCAACACAGCAGACGAACATAGGTGGGCTACCCAGGTTTCAGCCGGGGATCCCGGGACTCGGGACTCGGGACTCCAGACCCAGACCCAAACTCAGTCCCAAATGTAACTGGCTGAGGAATTGGGAACGGGATTGAGAATGGGATTGGCAGCTGCCTTTCTGCCGTTTCTGGGGCTTTAAAAGCCAAACGACTTAAAGTAGCGGCATTACGACGCACCAACGCGATTAGCATAAATGTATAAATGCATACAGAACATCAGCGGGGAAAAGCTTGGGGCTACAGAATCGGGAATACTCCTGAACTGAGGAAGTAGCATCAGAGGAACTCTAGATACTCTGCAGAATAAGACTAAAATTAGCTTCCTTAAGCTTTTGACTTCAAATTCGTAAATGGTTTTTATTTGATAAGATAATAAAGATAAGCCTACAGCATCGATTTATAAGTCTCTCCCAAACCTTAATATTCCCAATGGAATTTCTCGTTATATATAATATTTTAATACTTGAAACAAAAGCATCGAGCATCCACCACCAATAAAATGTTCGAGGTACAAAGACTTTATATTGGAATACATTTTTAACTCTCTTCAAGTGAGGGAAACTTATGCTCAACTCTTTTTCTTACTGTGCACACCAAGCCCATTTTATTGCCAACATTTGGTACACACAGCCTTGCCAAGTCTAAAAACTCTGTTTGCGAGACCTTAAAAGCATCCCAGCAGCGTTACGCATCGCAGATGGGATGCTCCTCGCTAGGAGGCTTGTACTCATGGCTCAGCCAAGGAAAATGCTCTTCTGTAAGCCGGCGCATAGGCAACTCCATAAAGATTTCGTCGCATTTAAAGACACCTCAAGTGGAACGGCAGACACACACATATCTGGGCAAACACTCCAGAGCACATAGACAACTTAATGCCAATGCCGGTGAAGTCATCTCCGTGCACGTGTTTAACTAAAGAAAACAATCCAACTCCTGGCTGGGATCGGGAAAAGCCAGGAAAAACACATTTAGACAAAAAGCCCACAGCCACGCCCCCGGAGTTGGCTGCCTTTTAATTTCCCCATGGCAACTCCAGATGACAATTGAAATGAAAAGTGCCCTGGCAACCTTTTGTGGCTCACGTTTCACATTTGAATTTATGCATCTGAAAAAAAGATTAAGAGTCGAGCTAAAAAACCCTGCTAAAAACACTTAAAAGCGGGCGAAAAAATGAAATTATTATGCACTTTTAATTGCCATCGGCAATTGTTCAAGTTTTAATTGCCCTTTTTGCCTAACTGGCCATAATCGAATGGACAAATCAACGGCCCGCGGGCAAAGCAAGCCGACACTTTGAGTGGCTTTTTAATTAATTTTCAAATGTATTAAATTTTAATGAATTTAAACGCAATTCAAACAACCGTCGGGCGCCTGGTATTCGGTTATTTGCATTGGTTGGCATTTAATTTATGCACAAACACACACATTGGCAGAAGCACATTGGTCATACGCAACGTTGCACAAATATTTATTAGCTATTGCAAGTCACTACGGCGCAAACAGCGCCGTGAAATGGTGAAATGCAAACGAAGCACTGGATGGAATGAAGCTTATCGATAAGCGAACCTTTAGCAGCCATAAATACTACTCAACACTAAATCAATCATACGCAATGTGGGGCTAATTGATTGAGCAAACACTGGCAAGATGCAATTGCCTTGATCAAGAGATGGAGGTTTTGTTTAAAACCAACAGAAGAGTGGTTTCCCCGCCAGAGTTGCAAGATCTTCGTGGTGAATATTATTGAGTTTAAAATACTATCATCATTATGTCATGTTTGCATATATTGCAGTACCTCTTATTTCCATGAATCGACCAAATGAGCAGCAATACATCACATCGAATATATTGCTATGAGTTCCCATTAATATAAAATGAAATACAAAGTTGGAGGTTCCAGTTATGGCCAGTTAAGCCACCTCGTATCTGCAGTTACTTCCCACAAGTACGCGGCTATCGCTCCAATGGAACCCACGAGCTTAATCCCAGTGGCCCATTAAATACTTAAGCGCAGACCCTCCAACGCTATCCACTCGAACGGTTCAACGAACTAACCAGGCACTCGAAACTAAAGCCCTTCCATGATTCAATATCAAGTTGGCAACTCGAAACCCACTTGGAATTAAGTATGACTGACCTGCAGGCGACTCAACCTCAACATCAACATCCACATCGGCATTCAGCCTTAGCGTTTAGCATTTAGCATTCAGCCGTGTCCCAATGCTAAGATCAATGCCACTCCAGGTTGGCAGTGCCAACTTCCTGTTGCAACAACCACTACTACCCTACATGGACACAATATACTATATATATCTGGCCAGGGCACAGTCCTAGTTCTTCTCTTGCTCCTTTTTTATTTAAACACTTCCTCATTTCGCTTTGTGCCCTGGCATTTGGCAGCTATTCTGTGTCAATTCCCGGTGAGTGTCATTCGAACTGGTGAACTGGAGAAATGGAGAACTCGGGAACTGGTAACTGGTAACTGGGAATCCAGAAGAGCAGGTGAATAGGATCGGGGATTCCCCACCTCAGTCCCCGCTCGTCTGGCTGAGTGCCAAGTGTAGTGCAATAAACTTGCCGTCCTGAATGGCTGGCAATCAAAGATCTGAATGCAAGATACGATGACATTTACTCGCACATTCAATTGCGCTTTTGATTTGAATATTTACATGCTTGCTGGTCGTAGTCCCAGTTCCGCAGAGTCGAGTCCCTCGGGCTGCCATTCTTTCATGTCCTTTCGTTTTATTGACATAGTCAAATTGGCTTGGCTGCACGGGCAGAAAATGTACCTTATAAACATGGATTGTGATTTTTGAGTGACCTAAAGGTACCAAAAGTGTCTTAAAGTATGCAGTAAAAAATATCTGACCTCGAATATATTGTTGCATACTTTTAGACACTTTCATGAGTTATTTTTAAAGTCCAGTAATTTCCTCGGCACCTTTTAATTCCTTTTTTATTTTTAGTTAGGCAAACTTTACTCGTATTTACCTTGCACTTTTTCTCTGTGTGCTTTGCGGGTCAGCCGAATCAGGCCCTAATTGATTTCCAAATGTTTTCTCAGCATCTTTAAGGCCCGCCGTCTTCATTTAAAGCACTCACTAAGTAGAGCCTTGGCTTACTTACCTGCAGTTATGCATTTCAAGCATAAACAACTAATTTGCCTAATTGATAAGCCTTGCAAAGGCATCTCGAGATGTCTTGAGTCGACTTCACTTCGCTCGGCTTGGCCTGTCTTGGCCTGAATGGCTCGGTTTCTGTTTCAGTTTCTGTTTCTGTTTCGGTTTCTGTAGCTGTTTGCTTTGTCCATCAACATCTTTTGAGCTGAGCCACTCAGGCGCAAACTGTTGCACTTCAGACCCGTCTTGAGAGAGGTTTCCACTGGAACAGAAGGATGTGTGCATGGACTCCATAGGCCCGATTCGAGGCACCTCAGAAGCCCCATTAATTGCAATCAATTTCGCTGTCAACACACACTCCAAATAACTGCAGGATATTTATTTATGGCGCTGCGCTTCCCTTCAGCAACCTTTTGCAACTGAATAATTGCCTTATGACACATTATCATTATTATTAGGCCTGCCACGGGTCGGCAAAAGTAATCATTATCTCTTCCTCGACTCGACTCGAGGTCCCCGGGGCCATGAACCTAGAATTAGAGAGTCAACAGTGCAGCTCCTCTAAGCTCATAAATATATTTCCAGCTGGCAACATTATATAATTATTTTGCCATGCATTGCATTGAACTGCGCCCGAGTGCGTCGATGATTCTCGTTTGCAGTTTGTAGTTCTGGCCCCAGGCAGCCACTCTCCACCTGGCTTCTTCTCGTTTTTAGGCCAGAATGCAGAAATCTGGATCCATGTACTGCCTTTGCGCGAATTTCATTTTAAAGCGCAAATATTTGCGGCCTGGTCAGTTGCTTAAATGGAAAACTGGGCGAGAAAAAGAATGCACCGGTAGCTCACAAACGGCCCACACAGAAACCAGTAATGAAATTGTGTGGCACTCGTCATTGCGGCATTCGCTTTACATATAAATTATATAAATATATGCACATTTGTTTGGCATTGGCAGGCCTACAAAAGGAATTCAGCCAGGGATGGTATGTGAGTTCTTGAAAAATGTTACGACATGGAAAATAATATAACCATATTATGTGCATTACAGTAATATCCAAGCAATATTATAATCAGCTCATCAAATCTTCAATAAGAAAAATCTTTATTAAAACCTATAGGGTAAAACAAGAGACAAAATATTTATGTAGCTAGAGATAATGAAATTCTGGATAACAGAAAGTAAGTAAATAAATTAGAATACCCAGGGGGCAATATTAAAGTTTCCCTTTGTACATGACAATAAAAGCAATTTGTATTTAAATTCAAGAATAACCAGGCCACCCCTCCTTGACCAGTATAATTTGTGCATCTCTAGCCAATACAAACTTATTATATACTTGCAAAAGTTGTGCACTGTAAATATTTGTACCGTCCACCCGCACTTTCGCCGTAGTTGCGATGGGTGTGGGTGGTATAAAATGGGTGGTTTCGGGGGGAAACCGCAGGAACGCTTGACTTTGGTTGGTAAAAAACTACGCAGTCCGCAGTCCGAACCCACCTCTTTTCCCTCTTGGCCACGTTTATTGATGGTCGCGGCAAGTGCTTTAATGGAAATTTAAGTATCATCGTTTAAAATGAAGCAGAAAAGCGCAAACGAACGAAAGACCCTGGAAACTCCGAGTTGCGACTGCCACTGCGACCCTTGAGCTTTGGTCATTGCGTTGGCAACGCAAATTATTATTTTTATTATTATTGCAGGTTTTCGGTGCACATTTATTTTATGCAACCTTTACAGCGCTGCACATAGAAATTATGTACAGGCCCGGGTTCGGCGTGATGGGGATTGCTAACAGAAAAAACAGAAACCCCGGGAAGGGGTACTGAAATCCCGGGAATTGAGCAAGCAAACAGTTAACTAAAATATGCAGCGGAAGCGGTAGGGAAATTTGATGGGCGCCAGTGTCGTGAAAAGGCCGTAAAACCGAGTAAGCCAAGTAATGAGCTCCGGCGGCCACACATTAAATATGCAACAATTAAAAGTGACAACAAACTGAAAAAGTACCTACTACAAAAAATTTGTTCATCAAAATGAAATGCAAGGCAAATATTTGAAAGCCAAGTACAAATTTATGCCAAGCTGCTTAGTTAACCTGAAATGGGGGTGTAAAAAGTGTTTAGAGCGGGGTAAGCACTTTTAACACCCTCTCCTTCGGCGGAGTAACTTTTGCATTAACAAACCAAGCTCGTAAAAAAGACAAACAGCCCTTGAAACCCCAAACGGAAACTTCGGGACTAAACCGATTTGTGAATTTATTTAGGCAACCACTTTTGGCCTTAGCCCCTCAACAGCTTCGATTTCCCAGGATAACCTATAAATCCTTGGCTAGAAAGGGCCACCCAAATAGGCTCAGGGTGGCCCTTCCACGGAGATTTTGCTACATTATGAAAAAGTCACTGATTTTAAAGCATTTTTTTAAAGAGACTTAGCTTTACTAGCTTTCAATAAATATAGACCTCAATTTATTTTTCCCCGGTTCGATTTATTTGAACTATTAATTTATCGCTTTTACAGTTGATTTAGCAAATAATATGAAATTAATTTTAAATCTGTGCTATCCGCATACATAAATTATCATCGAGGGCCTACGTGAACGCTTGTTAATTCCACCTTATCATTATTAACAATTAATTATGCAGATACATTGTGCGATAAAGAGTGCGTGTGTGGCAGAGTGTTAATGCTCAAAGTGGGGGCGTGGCATGATCTAGTGCCTATTAATTATTTGGTGGATATTAATGGAACCGAGGGTGGAAGTGGGCCAACAGATTATCCTTTAGTGGATCATGGAATAAGAGTTAAGAGCTTAACAATGATGTTTTTCAATTGTATGTAATTTATTAATAACCACAAAACGTACATAGTCCCAATTTTAATCCCCACTTTAAGTTCTTTGAGTCCTCCGTTAATCCAGACGGCCAATGTCCTCGAAAAAAGAAATGATAAACAGTGTCTGGAACTGGTAGACCATTTTAATTACAACAAAATGCCACAAAAAACGACTATTACACATTATTTCCAGTTCCCCGTTCTGGGGGCGCCTTAAAGTTTTATTCCGCCCCCGACCACAGACCCTCCAAAAATAATACTCCCTCACCTTATCGCCGCCCTGTCGGCATGCACAAAAAATATGATTTATGTATTTAATTTAATGTTCTTGTTGTTGCAGTCGCTTTTAGAGGAGCGACCGGCTGAATGTGTTTATTTGTCAGGCGACAACGGGATAATAACAGACAACACCGAGGGGAAGAAAATCCTACGGAAAACGATTTCCTTTGTTTGCTCTTAACGGCATTTCGCTGTTTTAAAGGCATTAAATTATCTTGGTATTGCTTCGTTCCTCTGTTTTTTATTCTCTACAGGAAATAAAAATGAGAAATGTGCGGCGACTTAGCCTTGTTTTCGGTTTATCCCCTCCCTTCGGTGTTCTTCCGCTTGTAATTATAAATAATTTGGCCTGTTGTTGGTTTTTGTTTGGCAGAGTTTGCTGTTGAAGTGCATTAATAAATAAATAGGCGAGAGAGCAACTATAGGGCACTCGTTGGCCTGAATTATGCAAGTTGGTAACAAAACAAGGGCAAATCAAATCGCAGCTTACACAACATAATCAAGCATATGCTGTGTTTATACGCAAGTCAGTTAAAAATGTCTATACTATACAGTGGCGCCTGAGAAAGGAACTTTTATGTTATGGTAAGTGAAAAGTTAGCATGTTACACGTAAGTCTTTATAACCAAAATACTTTATACGCAGGATCATTGCGTACCGTTTTTTATTGAGTAGCGCCCGAGCAGGGACCGCTAATTAAAAATGTTATAGACTGAGAATGGTAGAGATACTCTATAGATACTATAAAAACAGTATTAATCTTCAAAAGGCAGTCGCATAAACGTAGTAATAGATATAGAGCACACACTTTGCGAAAACATTAAGCACACACACATGCAATTACCATAAGCCGCACTCACACACACAAGCACACAGGGACTATAAGGCGAAAAGGGAAAAAGAGCCGAAAAACAAGGATCAAGTGCAAATTTTTGATAATTAAACATTCACAGCGCCAAAATGCTTAACACAAGCGCAAGCGGAGTCAACTGGGCCTGCCACGCCCCCACAGCCCCCGGCCACGCCCACCAAAGGGGCCGAACTTATGCCGGCAATGTAATTAACACACAAAAATTGAAATCTGCTGGCAGGAGACGAAGGCTATGGCTTCATTGAGGTCCTAGGAATGTCTGCAGATGTTGGGGCATGTGCATATGTGTTTGGGTATCCTGCGGAGTGTGTGTGTCTGTGTGTGTACTGGTGTTTACACACACGAAGTCGCAACAACATCCTTTTTGTGTTTTCGTAATTAAAAATCAGCTGCAGGATATTTTTCGCCCAGATTCTCGCCAACGAAATTACAACCTCAGTGAGTCTGAGTTGCTGTATTCGCAAGTACGCGTGTATACAGCAATTTTCCCAGCTACTTGTAAAGCGAAAGAGCGGGAAACTGGTCCGCCCACATGATAAATATTAAGCGACTTCATCCCACCGATTCAATATTTCGCAATTAAAATGTGTTTAAATTAAGGCAAGCGTTAAGCAACTGGGGGAGGACAAAATATTAAGGCTAAAAGGGGCAACAAATCTTTAAAAATATCCCAAAACAACTTAAAAAGATCTTTAAAACTGGAAAACTAAAGATCAAATTTTGGATAGCACTTTCTATAGCATGATTTAATGGCGGATCTAAACAGTTTTTTTAATTCCACATTTATAATAGTAACATCAGCAATTAAAACAGAACCACAACACCAAACTAATTTTAAAATATTTTTAATTTCCATTTACATCCACTACCCACAAAAATTCAAACAGCCAACCAGTTATTGATCCCATATCTTTCTATTAAGCAAATAATAAAAAGAATATTTGTCCATTTATAAAAATTTCAATGAAATTCCTTTAATTGCGTTTTTTCATTAATTAAGCAGAAATATTTTCGGAACAGGCGAGTTCAACCGACGCGATTTTACACAGCGGACATAATTGAATCCGCGCACCTACAGATAAAAAGGACACGGGATGAGGCTGCATTTATCCACCAGATACTGTGCAAAAGCATGTGTACAAGATACTGCGGGGTCCCAGCCATTCAACTCATTGTAATGAAGAAGCTTAAAATAATTAACCGGCGAGACTCCGACTACGCGGAGAGATAAAAGAATTGCAAAAGCGTTTAACCGACACAACAAATATGCCTCAGTACTCCCGTATGATTTAAACAAATAGTCTGGCCGGAAGGGAGTGGGAAGTGCGTTAACATTAAAGCCAAAAACCGTGAACAAATATTTTTCATTCCAGCATTTCAGGTCTGGTGCATTCGATTTATAACCAGGTCCTTGTCCACTTTGTCCGCCAGCCGAAAAACGTAATTTATTTCCCGATCATTTATTTTATATTAATTAAATATGCGGTTTTAACATATACATTTAAATCATACACACTCGCATATTTATATTTACATATATCATTTGGGCAGGGAGCCGGGGAAAATCGGTTTTTAAGCTGGAAAGAAAACATTGAGGGATTTCCCCCGTTGTTTCTGTACGTTTCTTTATTCGGCGACCGCAGTGAAAACAGAAAATCCAATGAAACGTAACAAAACGGCCTGATATGGAACGAAATGCTTTGACAAGCATCTGCTTTGGGCGGCTCTGCTGGCTGGGGGCGTGGCATGTTTTTGACAAATTGACTTTGGCAGCAATAATAATAACAATAATAACAGCAACGGCAACAAGAGCCGATTTTCAAGTACTATATTCATATTGATTTCAAACGGAACTTGAAATGCAAATGACAGATTTATTTTTCATGCTGTCGCTCTGCAGCTGTCAATCAAACTGTAGAAGGTGTTGATTGATGTCTAGCCGCTGGAAGGGGCGCTGAGATTTCAAGTGGGCGGGGGTTATGCATTAAGAACATTTCAAATATTTTTGACAGCTCCGAATTTGAAATTTCAGCGCCTTTCTAACGATGCCAGCTAGCACAGTGGTGGGAAGATGGAATTTTGTTTTGGAAGGTATAATATTTTAAGAAGTACATATAGGTTTCATACACGAAGCTTGAAGGCAATCCAAATCCGAACTTTCAAAGACTTTGGTTTTTCTTGATTATCTCAACTGCAAATATATGTGTGATTTAATAAGATGAGTACCCATTACTAAGGAAAGTCCTTCCCATTCAAGTCAATTTTCTTGGAACATTTTTCTAGTCTTCTTTTCCCCATCACCACTGTGACTTATCTGGTGGAAAATGCTTGAGTGAGTTTTTCTTATTGACGCAAGCTGAGTCCATGGAAGTGGCTTCTGAGCCAGCCATTCAAGCGAGCATTAGACATGCTTAGAAATGCAATGGAGCATGTGCAGCTCGATGCTGAAAGAGATTACCCCCGTCTCGAGCTGTCCAATCCTCCCCTGAAATTATGAATGGCGCTCGGACAGCTCAGGGAAAATAAAATCACCACAAAAATTGCTATTAAAATCTTAGCCTACATTTCATTGTTTGCTGGCTCTCGCTCTCGGAATAAAAATACGAAAAAAACGGCGAGCCCAAACAAAAACTGTGTTCGCAGGTGCTAAATTTGCAAGCGCGAGCTTTGCCTTTGTTTGGGTTTGTCGAGTGTCGAGTATAGTAATTTGTTTGCATGTTTATTCATGAAAGCGTCGTCGAGGCAGCAGACAACGGGTAGACGAAAAATAAATACTGGCTAAAACACACACAGACCCAAAAGCTCGCTGGCACACACGCACTTGAACAATGCGAATGCGAATGCAAGCCAAGTTAGGAGCCCCTTTCCCTGCCTTCCGGCCTCGTGACACTCGCGTTTTAAATAATTTAGCGCCACCCGGTGACTCACACACCCAAGTACAGCAGGGGCCACAACAGTAGTTCAATAAGGTATCCTATAAAATATTTCACTTCCAATATATGATAGTATTTGGATTATGTCTTCGGTGATATCATTCCTCAAGAACGTTGTGAAGGTATAAATCATGTTTTTAAATCATTTATAAAGGTGCCTAAAAGTATGCAATGGAATATGAACTTCCCCTCGAAATGAACCGGTCCGACATTAGAACTCAAAATATATAGTTGCATACTTCTAGACACATTTTTTTTTATTTCCAGTAATATAATCATGATATAAATATTTATGATAATTGGAGATTATGATGTTCTATCAACAGAAATATCTTCAAATCAAATCACTCAAAAATAAGTAAGTAATATATTTTATTTACAGTGATTGTAAGATTTAAAATCAACACTTTATGTGAAGGAAAAGAAAGTAATGATTGCTACACTATTGACCCCCATTGTTTTACACACTCTGCACGAAAGCAGCGAAATTGAAAGCTTAAACGGCCGGGGAGCTTGACATCTCTGGCAGTGCTTAAAAGCGAGGCAAAAGACACAAAAAAGGACGGAAGCCAGGACACCGAGTTGAACTAGAGGAGCGGCAAAGTGCTTTAAATGGGTTGCAGGATTTTGGGCACCATTCACAGGACGACAGGGGGCTTGGGCAGGGACCTCCGCTCATTGGCTTTCGTCGAGGGGTTATCCTCTTAGCTTAACCCCATAAGGCCACAAAAGATGTTTAGCTTTATTTATGTGTCGAAAATGGTAAAGTGGAAATGGAATAAAGGGGGCCTGTGGGTTGGATGAAAGGCTCATGGATTATGCACTAGGGGAATTCAAGGCAACACAGTTTGCTACTGATTTAAGGCTAACTTTCTCTATCTTTAGGACCACACATTCTTTTTAGGTAGACAAAAATGTTTAACTGCATAAAGTAGAGCATTTTAATACACAAATTATAGGCCCAAAAAAATTTTTATTTGCAAAAAATCTCCAGGGCTTGTAGAGACACTCTTGATTTTATTTCCAACGTAATTAAAAACACATTCGGTGCAAATTGTGTCAGTCGTTCAGTCCCTTGACTCCGCCCACCTGCAATCCCATTAAAAATTTCCCCAACGCATCCTTTTCGCTGATAATAAAGTTAGTGCTCTACATATCCCCGTAATTTCCTTATTAGGACGCCACTCCTTTAATCTCACCAACTCACCTGGGCTCATTCAATTCCAACTTTTTGCACTTTTGATGCAGTTACTTGGCATGAAACTTACAAAAAGCAGTGAAGCACCAAACTCCGCTCTCCATGGAGAATTCAATTAAAAACTTCAGCTCCCTGAGGGGAGTGAAAGTAGTACGTAGAAAAAATAAGCAGAGGAAGGGGGACTGGGACTGGGATTGAAAAAATCATAGAAGTATTTTTGATTTTGTTCGCATATTTCTGTTATTGGTTGAAATTCTATACGGGAGGAGGATTAGTGCCACCCACCTGGAGTTCCAGGAGTCGGAGTCTGGTCTCCGGTATCTGGCATCCCTGGCCAAGCTCGCACAAACGAAATAATCCAATATACATATTGTATTGTGCGATAATACTACGGCTCGGAACGAAGCCAGAGATGAAAACCGGCAGTCCTGCTGATTTCTTGCCTCGTTTTTTCCCTCTCCATTGCAGACCCACACTCCTTTGTTTAACAATGCTTTCCGGATATCGCTCGGTTGTTTTCTCTCCATCGAATGCGTTTCATTTAAATTTTTTGCAATTTTTAGGCAGTTTTATGCTTGGCAAAGTCAACAACTGGCGAACAGATTCAATGGAAAATCATTTCAATTTCTCTGGCAAATTTGCATACACACGGCCCGTTGTCTGTCCGTATTATTTTCGGTGCTTTTGTGCAAAAGAATTGGAAAAGTTAAAACCCGCCAAAGATTCTATGAGGTGAGGCTTTAATGAAGCCTCAAATCACTTGTCTATCTGGAAGAAGAGGGTTCCACACAAAACATTTCCCCTTGCTGAATAAGTAAACAGAAATTTGCTTATTTCCCCATGAGCTGGCAATAAATTACTCCGGCAGATAAAAGTAATTCGAGAAGAATAATTGAAATTGTAATTGTCGCAAACGATGGAGTGGCCTTCCCTTGACTTTATACTCAATTTTGCCACATTGATTTCGGGCAGCTGGTGCGCCGCATTTTGTTTGCTCCTGGGTGTTCCCTTTTTTCTGCCAACTCTGCATACGACAAAATAAAAGATAATGCTGATTGTAAGTGCTGCACGGAAAGAAAAGGGGATACAATAATTTATTTCTGGATTTTGTTTTAACACCAAATTACATTTATCAAGCCGCAAAAAAGAAAAAGTAGTTTCTTTGGGTTTTAAATCACTTATTAAGGTGCCTAAAAGTATGCAGTTAAAATAATCAAAATATTATTTCTGCTTTTAGGCACCTTTAAATGGATGTGATTTTAAATATTAAAGATTTTTGTGGCATCCTTGACTATTTTGTGACAATATTTTGGAATTCTTATTTTTTCCAGTGTGGCTTCTTCTTTCGAAATCTGTGGTCCATAACTGGTCGAGTGACCCCTGCCCCATTCGGGCAACTGGCCAGCCGGGAAATGTGGCAACTGGCCGGCGCTAATGTCACCGTCTGGGCCTTTTTGGCAACCTCGCCAATTGGCAATCGTACGTGAGTTCTGTTTATTTTTATGTGACAATGCAAAGTAAGTGCACTCGAGTTGCTTGGGAGGTTGGTACACATAGGGTCCAAAGGATGTGCATAAAAATCAGTGGGCTTTAAAGTTAACGATGCATCCCGCTCAATTACGGCAAAATAAACAACTTCATCGGCCGCTCCGCTTCCGGTTCCGCTACCTGCGTCCGGATTTGGACGTGGATGTGGGTGAGATCGGCCCGAAGTTCCGCGCGGCAGGCCTGCCATAATTGTTTGGCTAGAAAAAACAACAGCTCGCAGATGCCAATCAGCGAGAAACCGGCTATAATGCCGCAGATGTTGCCAATTGTACCTGGCACGGGGAACACACACATAAAATGGTGGGTGAGATATGCAAAACGACCAAGGCTTCCCTGCCAAATACTCACTGAAGGTCTCGTACCAGGCGCACTTAATAATCTGGCGAAAGTATTGAATGTGCGTTTCGGCAAAATAAATACGAACCACGGCCAGTTCTGCGGGGGAGGAAGAGCTGTGCACGGGGACCTTTCCGGATCCGGGACTGAGTCTTGGGCCGTAACTGTTATTGGCACGTGGTCCGGGATTGCTTCGCCTGCAAAATGAAAATCTTTTACGACGGCAAGGAGTCAGGGCACAACGCCAGTGCTGGCGGAATATTAAAACCATATGGGGTTAAAGGATGAAATAATCACAACAAATTCTTAAAATTATCTGGAAATCACCATAAAGATTTCTTAAAGCATGCAACACTATATTTTAAGCCCAGAAGATTCATGGATTCTTCCTAAAAAGCATCATATTGTCAATGTACAATGACACCTTTAATAATTCTAAAAACTAAAACGCGAATTCTTTAGACCTAAAATCATATTCTGTTAAACACTTGTCTAACTTCAACATTTGTTCAACAATAATAACGTTAATTAGTTTCTAAAAAATATAAATAGAGTTAAATTATAACCTTCAACAAATAAGCCAAACGGGCAACACTGCGGCTTTCAATTCGAAAGGGGTTGGGCCCTCGAATGGCTCCATATGGAAATTGAAAAGCAAGCCCGGCATGGTAAATGAATCGGAGGCACAACGGAGTCGCAGTTCGCACCGCACTGAATCCGCTTTGGCCAGTGGACTTACGCTGGACCCTTGGTCGGATTGGGAGTGGGCAGGCCCAGAGTCATGGCTCCACGGACACTGTAGCGGGTCTCCGTGCAGGAGGCCAGGCAGAGCGGGCAGTAGAGGGCGTCCTGCAGCTCGTGCTCCAGACCCGTCACATTCTCGCGACTGGTGATGACGTTCAACCACTTGACTGGATGGATGGCGGGGGAAAGGAGACATTTATTCAATGAATTCGCGATTAACTCCACTTAAAACCCACACTCGTAGCGCTTGAGACAAGCCAGGTGCTGCAGTGTGCAGTAGATCCTCTTCTCGTTCCCATCGATATATCTGTGGGGCAGGCTGAACGGAACGCACTCGCACAAACTGACGACACTCTGCGCCCTGCAAGCAGAAATGCACTTACTGAAGGTATAATGACGGGCAAAGATCCACGGCATCTCATTCTCAAACAGGCACTTGCGCTGCGTTTCAAGGAAAAATGGAAATTAAATTTAAATAAATAAAAGATATTTAAGTGGAGCCTACCACGGATGGGCTCATACTTCGCGCTTCAGGAAGCGTTTCAAATATCTTGGCTCGTACTGGAAGCAAGGTGTTAAAGCCCGTTTCGGCCACGCGTTCTGCCACGCCCCCGGAATAGGGATCCGGATAGCTGTGAGGCTCGTAAATGGAGATCTAAGCAAGCTAATTAAACAACAGGTTCTATTACATTTAACTACCCACCACAAACCCATTGTGACCATTTATCTTGTAGAAGTTGTCTCTGGGGTCCGATTTAAGAGTCAAAACCAATCCCATGTCGGGGCCAAAGTATCGCTGCCTAAAGTCCCTCTTATTGACATATCTGTGGAAATATTATTTAAGTACTTCAAAACATATTATATCTTACCACCCATCTACAGAAACGATGGTCCTTTATTCCGGATAGAATGTATATTATTTCTTACCTCCCATCATAATTAAAAGTGCAGCAGTAACCATGACTGGTCAGGGTTGTCTCAAACTTATCCATGCAGTCGAAGAGTCGCCCGGCAATTCTGCAGCTTACAAACATATCACTACAGTTCGGTGTGAGAAAGTGCATGCGCTTTCTGGTATTGAAAAATAGGTCCTCTTCACCCGTATCAAACTTGTCCAAGAAGCTCTGAAAGCGAAGGGCATTATCTATATCCGCCAGATCCGTAGGATCGTAATACATGTACATGAAGGCCTTCAGTTGGTCGTAGAAATGACTGGCATTGCGATGCTTTGGATCTTTGCCACTACTGCAATTAAAAAAGGCATATTAGGGAATCTATAGAGGTATAACTTATTAACCAGATCTACAGTTCGTGGGCATATTGCCAGGCCGCACGTTGCGATATGCGGTTCAAGCTGCAAACAGATATGGCCGGGAACTCCACCTTCCAAATAGGATACATCGGGTGGTACATAGTGGTCACCAAGGCCTCCCGTTCGTTGGTGTAGGTGCCCCAGAGGAATGCAATTAGAACGCTCAAAGCGGTTATGTGGAAAATGAACCAGAAGAAACTGCGGGTGCACGGAAAAAAATGATATGATATGATCACCAATTTGTAGATTTTTTATATCATTTCAAATAATAGGAGCAAATGTTATAATGTTAAAAAATGTTGTGACATACTTTTGAACACTTTTTGTAACTGATTTAATAGTCTCAGTTATTTTTTAAATAATACAAATTTAAGTTGATATGATTTTTTTATCCGTGTAGCTAGCGGATTCGGGTAATGGCTAATGCTAATTGAAAAGGGCCATCCGGATGTGGCCAACCACCACCTACCGCTCTTTAATCCGCCGACCAGGCTCCACTAATTTGCTGTAACAATGGAACGACAGGTTCTGTAGCAAATCCTTTAAAGCGGCGGCAAATGACAATTTTCGCGTATCCTCCGCGGAAGTTCCAGGTAAGTGGTTGGGATGTTGAGTGGTGTGGTTGGGTGCTGCCCTTCCGGGATTGGGTATCCACCAGGCAGCTCGGCCCAGTGCCAGACGAAAGGGCTCCTGATCCAAGGACTCCATTGCAACTGGCATTGTCCTTGCGAGTACGGGCCGATTTTAATGAAAATTTCGCAGTCATGTCGTGCGTGTTGTTGTAATTAGGCCTGGTGCTCCAACTTATTGCCAACAAATTAACTGCTACATGGCACGTGGTGTTCGGTGGGGGAAAAACAGGAAAAACGGGGGAAACCAGGAGGTCCTGCTCTCGATTCGTCTTGGCAATTTCCCTTAATTGTCAACAATTTAAAACGAAATTAGTTAAATGTGCGTTAAATGTCAGCCAGCGGAAACATCATCATCATCAGCAGCAGTAGCAAGTTGTGTCCTTGTTTGTGACTCCCAAAAAAACAAGCCGGAATATGAGCTGCGTAGGCAAATGAAGGACACGTTTCGGCGGTGTCCATAGAAATTAAGATTTGGCTACCCCCAAGCTCTTAAATGATTAAAAATGATTAGGATTAGGCTAAGACAAGTTTCAGGAAGTATTTAATTAGTGCTTGGCTTAAAAGGTATTTTGACCGCAATGATGTCCGTCAAACAAGGCATTCCTGTCTTTAACAACTGAAATAGATATTAAATGTTTAAAATAAATGTAAATAATTCTGAAGAAGCAAACGTAAAAAGAAAAAAATTTTAAAATTTGAGAAAGGTTTTAAGTATTAAAACCAAACTTGAAACACAGCACATAACTTGTGGCTTTAAAAAAGAGGAACAACCAATCCAAGCATACAGGTAATATGCCAAAGCCAATATGTGCTGAAAAGGCGGAGAGGACTTGTCGATCCACGAATAAAGTCTGCGTGGAAATGCGATTGTTGGAACATATTGACACGGACGGAAATGGCACATTTTCGCCTGGATAAGAGGGGGTTTCGGGGGGCGACAAAGGATTGTGCGACAAATTGCTCCCCAGGTGGGTGTGGGACCAAATTAATCTGCAAATAAGCAGGCGACAGGAGGGAAACGGGGAAGGCAGCCGGCCGAGATAAACGCACAAAGAGCAGAAAATCGAGGAACGGGCAGGAAGGGGGCTATTCTTCTCTCTTTTTGAGGCAGCAAACGGAAACGGAAATGAAAAATGTGAAAAATGCAATGCGCAGCGAGTCGCGAAAAACGACAGTCAAAAGCGAGAAAGAGGGTGCAGTGAAAATGGCAAATGCAAATTGTCTACGGTGCGTATGTGCGTTTTGCGTGTCTGGTGCACACTGCGTATGAGTAACATCGATGCTGACTTGTCCTTTATCTCGGCCTCACCTTTTCCACCGCATCCACTCTTTGCCGATTCCGGTGCCAATAGTTTGCCATATCTCTTCGCGGGAAATAAACGTATATATGGCGCAGTAAATCTGTCATATCCAGACAAAAGCTCAAGCCAAGCGAATTCTTTCCTCTCCACCCACTTCCGCACCGGATGTCTCGATTCGAGCAGGGGACTTCCCCCATAAGGACCCCTGCTAAATTGATTCTCAATATTTGCATTAGATTTCCTGTCTCAATATTTACGCACAATTATACAAATTGTATGTTTTATACTGATTGAGTAATTAATTGCTTCAATACCAAATGTTACAATTCACTGTCCATATACGACATAATGTTGCCGAAAACAGTTGGGATAGTAAGTTCGGGTTATCAATTGACCAGAACAATTATTCTTTTCGCTGCAAGCCACATTTTGGCCAAGTTATAGTTAAAACTCCATAAAGTATAGCCAACTTTTAGGCAGAAGATGCACACCGTACAAAGCTGACTGCTAAACAACCTTGACTGCTTTATTTCGCTTCTTTTTTTTTAGTAGGAGATTAAAATGTCATGCTCGTGAATAATGCCAAATAACACTTGCCTGACCTGACCTAACAAGCTTTCAACACAAAAATGAGTTATTGCCAAAACAAACAGAAGTCCCAGCACCGGAACTCGCACAAATGGGATTGCAAAAACTTGTTTTCAATTGAACTGATTTTTTTATACAAACTTGTTAATTATATGTCGTAATCTCAATAACACAAGGGTGCCATATAAGGCGTTTCCTGAAGTTATCTACATAATAATTAAATAATCCACTTTACCACTTCCAGAAATTTTACCACAAATTGTTAATTATATTTTTTTATTGAATGGCTCGGTAATAGACATCTCTATCATTGGTGTCCTGAATGTTGCGATAGTTGTCGATCAAAGGATTCTTCCGTGAGTCCTTGAGGTTCCAGAGCTTTTCGATCTGACGACGTGGATAGTCAATGACGTCGGGAAAAACGGTCCACGTTACGGCTTCGGCACAATCTGGTGTGGTCAGAGATCCTAAAATAAAAAATGGTATATCAGCAATCCTTATAGGATACACTCATCTTACCATTATAGGTGAAAAACTCTCCTGTCACAATACTTCCCAACAACTGGCCAACTGTCAGTCTTCCAGTTATCGTGGCATTTGAGTTATATTGCACGATTCTCGGAAGCCGGTTAAAGATCTTGTTCAGTCCATAAAGCCGAGAGACTTGAGTAGGATTGGCAGTGGCCCTAAGCATTACCCCCAAAACAGCCAGCCCATCGGAATGCTGCGTTGCCTCACCCATCGTGTCGTATATGGTGTTCTTATGAACAATATGCATTTCCACATCGTAACGCTGGAAGTTGATGGCATGTTCTGATCCAGCGCTATTCCGCGATCCCCAATGGAAGTGTACGCTCTGGACCTCAAAGTTCCCGGGCAAAAGACTGCCATTTATAGAGGCCCGCTGCCCACCTCGAGTGGGAGGTATAACCATGTTAGCTAACCATAAGAATAGACAGAATAATCATAATTTGGGTATTTTCAGAAGTTCTTACCTGTGTGTCCATTATTTACAATTACAAGTGGCGTTTGCAAGGCCTGATCATAATTGTGGAACCGCAGGCGAGGTATGGAGACTATTTTAGACTACAAAAATATGATATTAGTAACCCTTAACAATAAATGTATACTGGGAAGCCCACACTTTTTTAAACCTTTAAAACTGTTTCAATAAGTCAATAAATGTATACTGGGAAGCCCACACTTTTTTAAACCTTTAAAACTGTTTCAATAAGTCATTTCTTAATCACCCTTTTCAAACTAAAAACTTACATCTTCGAAAATCAAATCTATGGGTGACTGCTTCTCCCCAGTTTGGCAGGTTCCCGTCCAGTCATCACCCTGCTCATCGTAGTTGTACTCTCCCGCCGACTGGTCATCTGCCCGATCCTGCCTAATAGCAGCTAGATAGGCCTCCGGTATCTCTGCATATTTATACCACACATTATTCTGGCAAAACTAAGGTTTTAAGCAACTCACCTATATAGGCAAAGGTGCATCCAGAAATGGCCAGCAGCCACCAATAACTAAAGAAGAACATTTTCAATGCAGAACTTTGTATAACTACTTTCAGATCCGTTCCTGTTGGAGATTCCAGCCAGACTGTGAGCTTCTCGGTTCCGATCAGGACCATTTATACCAGCGAAACCGGGTGAAAATTGCAATAATTTCTAAATGGGTGTGCATAAGAGGTTGATAAGCGCAATCAGCTTAGCTCTAGCCTATGGGCGCAATTTACATTCAAACTGCAAATGGGTTTACAGCTTTTCGGATGAAAAACCAGCTTGATAATTAACTTTGACTGTGGCCAAGACACTGAGCTTGTAATTGATGAATCCCGTTCCTCGTTCACAGTCGTTTTACATTGTAGATAGATCGACGAATCCCTGATTGCTCTGATTCAGAATTAAATGGTACAAGAAGGAGGAGCGCCACAAATCACTTGCATCATTGCTATAGGTAGTTTCCAAACAACGTGAATCAGTGCACTATTTATCAGAACCTCGGGAATAGACTAACGACTTTAAGCTTGAGATAGGTTTGTTTTCAGGGAAAATCCCACAAACTTTATCATTCACAGATTTTACAGCAAATATTTTTAAATGTTATATCTTTTTGTTACTATTCATTAAAATAATAAAAAGCTAATAAGAGCTTATCAAAGTATTTATGTTATGGCTTAATTGCCTGTCAACGTCTGGCAATCCGTCTAGATAAAGGTAAATTTATTTAGCCCTTATCTTGTAGTGGCTTTCAGAATGGGAACCAAAAACTGCACTCCTAAATTATATATCTATGAGTTTGTGATTGAATTCTCTAATAGTCTACACTCAAGTTTATTTTTTAAGCGAAGGTCACATTTTAAACCCATTTTCGTGTTCGAATTTTCCGAATGGAAGTCCAAACTGCACTTCTAGATCCCATAACTTGGGTAATTGGATCTCGATTTTGCTGTGGGATACCTCTATAAGTTTGTTGTTGAAGTCTCTAATAGTCTACATTCAAATATTTCTTTTATACGAGAGTCATAATTTTAACCCATTTTCATGTCCGATTTTTCCGTATTTCCAATGGCTCCCAGAATGGGAACCCAAAACTAGACTTCTAAATTTCATAACTTGGGTAATTGGATTTCGATTTTGATGTGGGATACCTCTATGAATTTGTGGTTGCATTCTCTAATAATCTACATTCAAATATTTCTTTTATACGAGGGTCAAAATTTTAACCCATTTTCATGTCCGATTTTACCGTATATCCAATGGCTCCCATAATGGGAACCCAAAACTAGACTTCCAAATTCCATAACTTGGGTAATTGGTTATTGATTTGGATGTGGGATACCTCTATGAATTTGTGGTTCCATTCTCTAATAATCTACATTCAAATATTTCTTTTATACGAGGGTCAAAATTTTAACCCATTTTCATGTCCGTATTTCCGTATTTCCAATGGCTCCCAGAATGGGAACCCAAAACTAGACTTCCAAATTCCATAACTTGGGTAATTGGATATTGATTTAGATGTGTGATACCTCTATGTATTTGTGGTTGCATTCTCTAATAATCTACATTCAAATATTTCTTTTATACGAGGGTCAAAATTTTAACCCATTTTCATGTCCGATTTTACCGTATATCCAATGGCTCCCATAATGGGAACCCAAAACTAGACTTCCAAATTCCATAACTTGGGTAATTGGTTATTGATTTGGATGTGGGATACCTCTATGAATTTGTGGTTCCATTCTCTAATAATCTACATTCAAATATTTCTTTTATACGAGGGTCAAAATTTTAACCCATTTTCATGTCCGATTTTACCGTATATCCAATGGCTCCCATAATGGGAACCCAAAACTAGACTTCCAAATTCCATAACTTGGGTAATTGGATATTGATTTAGATGTGTGATACCTCTATGTATTTGTGGTTGCATTCTCTAATAATCTACATTCAAATATTTCTTTTATACGTGGGTCAAAATTTTAACCCATTTTCATGTCCGATTTTTCCGTATTTCCAATGGCTCCCAGAATGGGAACCCAAAACTAGACTTCCAAATTCCATAACTTGGGTAATTGGTTATTGATTTGGATGTGGGATACCTCTATGAATTTGTGGTTGCATTCTCTAATAATCTACATTCAAATATTTCTTTTATACGTGGGTCAAAATTTTAACCCATTTTCATGTCCGATTTTTCCGTATTTCCAATTGCTCCCAGAATGGGAACCCAAAACTAGACTTCCAAATTCCATAACTTGGGTAATTGGTTATTGATTTGGATGTGGGATACCTCTATGAATTTGTGGTTGCATTCTCTAATAATCTACATTCAAATATTTCTTTTATACGAGGGTTAAAATTGTAACCCATTTTCATGTCCGTTTTTTCCGTATTTCCAATGGCTGCGAGAATGGGAACCCAAAACTAGACTTCCAAATTCCATAACTTGGGTAATTGGATATTGATTTAGATGTGGGAAACCTCTATGTATTTGTGGTTGCATTCTCTAATAATCTACATACAAATATTTCTTATATACGTGGGTCAAAATTTTAACCCATTTTCATGTCCGATTTTACCGTATATCCAATGGCTCCCAGAATGGGAACCCAAAACTAGACTTCCAAATTCCATAACTTGGGTAATTGGTTATTGATTTGGATGTGGGATACCTCTATGAATTTGTGGTTGCATTCTCTAATAATCTACATTCAAATATTTCTTTTATACGTGGGTCAAAATTTTAACCCATTTTCATGTCCGATTTTACCGTATATCCAATGGCTCCCATAATGGGAACCCAAAACTAGACTTCCAAATTCCATAACTTGGGTAATTGGTTATTGATTTGGATGTGGGATACCTCTATGTATTTGTGGTTGCATTCTCTAATAATCTACATTCAAATATTTCTTTTATACGAGGGTTAAAATTGTAACCCATTTTCATGTCCGTTTTTTCCGTATTTCCAATGGCTCCCAGAATGGGAACCCAAAACTAGACTTCCAAATTCCATAACTTGGGTAATTGGTTATTGATTTGGATGTGGGATACCTCTATGAATTTGTGGTTGCATTCTCTAATAATCTACATTCAAATATTTCTTTTATACGTGGGTCAAAATTTTAACCCATTTTCATGTCCGATTTTTCCGTATTTCCAATGGCTCTCAGAGTGGGAACCCAAAACTAGACTTCTAAATTCCATAACTTGGGTAATTGGATCTCGATTTTGATGTGGGATACCTCTATGAATTTGTGGTTGCATCTAATAATCAAGATTCAAATGTTTCTTTAATACCAGGGTCAAAATCATAACCCATTTTCATGTCCGATTTTTCCGTATTCCAATGGCTCCCAGAATGGGAACCCGAAACTAGACTTATAAATTCCATCATTTGGGTAATTGGGTATGCAACCAATTTCCCAGGCTCCTCCCTGGTTTGCATATAGTCCAAGTATATACATTTAAAAATCATTTAGATATAACTTATAAATGACACACTAAAATTCGGAAAGTTTTCAAGAGAAATTTGACTCTTCTTTCACCAATTAAGGTATCTTTCTATGTCAGTTTTATAGATCGAATTGTAACAGCTGTGGTAACAACCACACAACTCAAACCAGCTGCAACTGTAAAAAGTTGGTATTTGCTTATGACGTAACTGTTGCATAATTTTCAATTTCTAACCAAATGAATTAATGCAAGTCAATAAATTCTTGCTTAAACATATTTATTTTACCGTGTATTAATTAATAGAGACTTATTCAAGCGCGTCCAAATCGATGATACACAGGTCTATTGTTTAAGTCTTGAATATCCCGAAAATTGTTGATCATCGGGTGATTACAATGGTCTCTTAATTTCCAGAGCTTCGATACCATTGAAAAAGACACGGGCAGGATTTGGGTGAAAACAGTCCAGCTGACAGCCTCATGGCAAAGGGGCGTGGTCAGTGATCCGTCGTAGGACAGGAAGTCATTGTGGTCAACATTCCCAATCATCTCATCCAAACTAAATCCGGCCGGAATAGTAGTGTTCGATTCATCCCTAGGGGTCTCTATGACTGCATTAATTACTTTGGTTAAGCCCGTAGGTATGGCAATGGGCTCCTGTGGTGAAATTGATTAGCTTGATGGTTATAAAAAAATGGTTAGGGGTATACAACCTTTACGATTTCTAACAAGACACCAATAACAGCCAATCCGTCTTTTTTCTCGGCAGCATCAATGATATCGATGTACTTAGCATTTCGATGGACAATATGCATTTCTGCGTCGTATCGACGATTGTTAATCGTATGCTCTGATCCGTTGGAATTGGGGGATCCCCAATGGAAGTGTAGACCCTTGGCCAAGTAACGACCTCTCAAACGACCACCGGATATAAAGGGTGGCTGTCCATTAATCGTGGCCGGTATGTCCATGCTAACTGCAAAAAACACATATATTAATTAGTTTCCAGCCGTTGAAAACTGTTATACTTATTATAACTTACTTGTGTGTCCATTATTTTTAATAAAGATTGGCCCCTTTAACTCAACATTATAGTTTGCAAAATATATCCGAGGTGATTTCAATTCGCGCGTCTGGAAGATAGAAATAAATTATCCTTGAGCGAATTCCTGATACTTCTTATTTATTTAGTTTATAGCTTACTTTTTGTATATCAAACGCAATTGGTGATTGTTGTTTTCCTGTGGCACATAGGTCGGTCCATGTCTTTCCATTCGTCAGGTAATTCCATTCCATACCTACAGGTTTCAAATGAAGGGAGATACTTAGTTTAACCAGCATACATCTCGTAATCCCTGTTTTAGGGATCCAAGCAAATGCCTTTTTTATCCACTAATCCAAAAAATCATCAAAAATGTATTTTTTAAAAATCCTTATAAATATTAAGGTTGTTTAACCAACAACAAATTGATTTAAAATGCATATTAACCGTGACTGAATGAACTACTTAATAACTCAGTCTTTCTTAATTTTTTTACAGTTTGTATTCGTTTTAAATTAGTTTGCGCGCCCTTTATCACTCCTTAAAATAACACAAATTCCCATAGTTCTAGGACCTTAATTACCATTCGATGTATGGTGATACGCGAACGGAAGCCAAAGAAAAAGCTTGTGAAAAACATTTGCCTGCATTGTTGCTGATCGGAGATGTGATTGTTATGATTAAGATATTATAATTATAATTGATTTCAAGACAAGCGTGTTTACTTTGTATTTTATCTCGCGTCGTTTTCGATTTTACATAATTAATCCGATGCGAATATGCGGAAAATGTGTTATCTTTATTGCTTCTGCGGCGGCGGACGTCAAACAACTGAAACGGATCGCTAATACGACGATATTTTTTTAGTTCAGGTGGGGTGCAAATACATATGTACGTCGAGCTGAAAAGAAATTGGATCGAAGCGGATAGTTTTGCCACTGCTGGTCTTCAAACTGTAAATCAAGGTTTACAAATATAATAACAGTTTATTTGCCTTACACAACTAAAATAAATACAGAACTTAAGTCCAACTATAATACAATCACTTTCCCAGGTAGGCACCACTCAGATCTTTCCCGACTCTGTAGAAGACAGGTCGCCCATTTCGAGGTTGGATGGTCCGGAAATTGTTGATAAGCCTGTGACCTTCGGAGTCTCGCATTTTCCAGAACTTCGATACCGATGAATAGGATACGGGCAGGACTTGAGAGAACACCATCCAGGTGACAACCTGCTCGCAAAGGGGCGTGGTCAGGGATCCCCGGTAGGTGAAAAAGTCCCGGGGATTCACATTACCAAGCATCTGACCCAAACTTAAGCCGCCCGGAATAGTCGTTTTCGCTTTATACTTCGTAACTCTCGGTAATGCACTCATTACCTTGCTTAAGCCCGGAAATAACCGATTGGGATTCTGAAGAATAATGTTTAAAAATGTATAAGTGTTTTGAAGACCATAAATATTGTTTACATTTAGTCAAGCCCATCTTTGATCTTTAGGTTTGTGCTTTCAAATAAAAGATTGATTCATAGAAAAAAACAAAAAGAAGAGAACAGCCATTTAACTTTGTCGTAATGACACGTTTTTTTTCTCCGGCAAATTTAGTTCTACGGTGTAGATTTTCATTTCAGCCGAACTTGACTGCTTTATCACGTCATTTAAGATAATGAAAGTGTCAAGAGAACCGTGATTTTCCGTGCATTAACCTTTGATACGATACACGTTTTAAATTAATTTAGATGTAACTAAATTACCTTTACGATTTTCAGCATTACACCGATGACAGCCAATCCATCTTTCTTCTCTTTTGCCTCATCGATATCTTTGTATTTGGCATTTCGGTGTACAATGTGCATTTCCACGTCGAATCGCTGTTTGTTGATGGAATGCTCGGATCCACGGGAGTCGGGGGATCCCCAGTGGAAGTGAAGACCCTCGGCCACATAACGATTTTTTAGTAGACCGCCGGCTATGAAGGGTTTGTTGCCGTTGGCCGTTTCGGGAATTTCCATGTGAGCTGCGAAATAATTATTGTTAGTTGCTCTTCGTTATAAACTATTTGATATTTTTTAAAAGACAACCCACCTGTATGGCCATTGTTTTCAATGGTGATTGGCCCCCTTAACTTTACGTCATAGTTTCCGAAAGTGATCCGAGGTAATGGGACGATAAGCGACTGGCAGAAAGCATAACAATCTATTATTTATTGAAATAAATTAGCCTGGTTCGCCCCTTCAATTTTCCACAATCATTACCTCTTGTAATGCAAAAAGTGCCGTTAAAAGAGTTTTTGATTGCCAATTTGGAGAGGCGTTTTTGGTTACATACGTCATTTAGGGTACCACACTTATATAAACTTATTGGCAAATTAAGTGAATAGAGCCTATCAATGTCAAGTTATCGAATTTCCTGGTTGTAATTTCCAGACTACCGTATCACCAATTCCCGATTTTATGTATTTCTTTTGGAAGCATTTGATATAAAAGAATTTGTTGTCATTTAAATTGTTAGGTATGTTGTCTAATTCTTAACCGAATTTGTTTGGCATCAGAAGTAACTTAATGGATGCGCATATAAAATAGGCCGCGTGTCTGGCTCGCATAATTAATACACATTTGGTGAGACAAATCTTTAATTTAATGCTTTTTACAAGAACGCGATTGAGACTTAAGATAGTTTGTTGCTCGGGAATTTAAGCCTGATCGGCTAAATCATTAGAGACGGAAAATTTGAATGAACAAAAAAACATTATATTTGTAAAGTTATTGTTCACTTTTTGTATATATTAAAGTGCATACCTACTATTTATTTAATATTACATTTCATTAATTGTTAACTCACTTTTTGAACGTTTAAAGAAATGGGCGATTGTCTTTCTCCCGAGGAACAAATTCCTCCCCAATTTAGGCCGTTCGTCTCATAATTCCAATGTGCTTCCTCTTTGTGATCTGCAAGTTTCAAATTGAAGAAAATACAACATCTGAGCCGTTTTCACTTTCTTTTGGACACCTAGCACCTGGTAATCCTATTAGCCAAGACCGTTTGATGGAATTGGGTGACTCTCTCATTTCTGGAACCCAAACAAGGTATGGCAGAATGATTAATTACACTAGTTTACAAAAATATCTGGAAATGGAGCGCTCGTCGAATGCCGGTACGATTTTCTGCTTCAGTTTAAATATACAAAACCTTTTTTGTAGATAATGAATTTTTTCTTTCAACTTTTACTTATAATTTCATGTCTCATTAAGGAAGTTTTATAATCTCTTTAACTATTTTACCTAACAAAGATAATATTTTAAACAAATACGATTTCAGATCTTTTTAAAAACTAGATATTTCTGCCATTAATGCACTTTTTATCACTCCTCAAAGTTCCCATATATAGTTAGATCTGGGATCAAAATTACCATTTGATGTATGTTGATAGGCGAGCGGTAACAGTAGTAAAAGCTTGTGAAAAGCATTCGGCTGCATTGTTGCAGATCGCAGATGTGATTGTTCTGATTACGATATTATAATTATAATTGATTCCAACTAACTCGTGTGTCTTTGTCTTTTTATCTCGCGTCGATTTCGATTTTACATAATTTATCCGGTGCGAATATGCGGGAGATGTAGATATGCTAGCTTTTATGGTGCTGCTGCGACTGCGAACTTCAAACAACTGAATCGGCCCACAAATACCCCGATATCTTTTATAGTTTGGTGGGGTCTATGCGATGCCCACGTCGACTTGGCGTCTGGGGAGTTGGAATCGGATCGGATCGGATCTGAATTCGAAACCAAAGTGGGGCGTGATTAGCGGCAAACGGTAGCAGCAAGTGCCAGTCTAATTGCACTTGGTTTTCGAAATGATAAATGATGTATTCGATTTGTGCAATATAGACCATAAGATCTAAGGAAAACCGTGCTATAATGGATGGAAACGCGGAAAAGATCTTGCCAAAGTTGCTTGAACTCTTACATATTCATTTGCTTCTAATTGGTGAATGGGTGGGCTAAAAGATCTATAATATATACCCAAAACTTTATCATTTAATACTGCAAATGACCTCCCTTCATATGACCTCCTTACTGAATTATTTTGTATAAGGCTAAATTGTATACTTTAAAAAGTAGATTAAACAATTAAAATTATCAATAAGTAAAACTTGTTTTATTTGCCAAATTTGTAATAATCCGTAGATTTCAAATTTATATACAATTTAAAGCAAAATATTTTTTATTCATATTAAGAAATACACACTTTTTGCACTTAAAAACCCATCAAAAATGTGATCTGAATAGGTTTGCACGTGTTCAAAAAATTCAATAAATCAAGCAATTTGCATAACCCAATTCATTTTAATAACAAGCTTAGTCCCTGCTGCGACCCCTTCCAAATGCACCAAAAGAAAGTAGCTGTGACCATTTGCATTTGAATTGTTATCAATGGTAAATCGTATGTCCAAAAATTTGGCAAATATTCGAATTGAATCACTGGATCAGCCAGATTAGGCAGAAGTTGCGCGACGGGTTTCGACTACGTCATATCCAAAAGAGCAGGGAAATCCTCTGACCAGTTACAGCATAATGGTTTTTAGCCATAACTTCTGTCGAACGTTCCATAATACCCTAAAAGTGGGTGACTCACACAAGAGCGGCCAATTAGATCGAACAATGGTAATTATATTTATAACACAATTGGTCAGTGTGTTGATAATATAATAACATTTATGTTGGTCGGCGCGGTTTCACTTTTCTATCAACCGAAGAAAACGGCTTTTTTCAGGCTTTACATTTAAACTATATCTCGTATTCTGTCACTAACAACTAAGTATTCATGCACACTCCTTTTAGACATTAAGGTTAAAAGTAGAATATAATCAAATTTTGATATTTGTATGTAGGCTTAAAAGGCCTAATCAATAGAAACGTAACAAGCACGCGGTTTTTGGGCAGTCAAACTGCATCTTAATCCTTTGTTTTTACCCTAGGTCAGAGTTCGGTGGCGAAGTATATGCGCCTGCTGGGTCAGAAGTCGCCCACCGCATGGGAAACGAACTCGAACTGTCGCTCCATGCTGCTGTCCGTTTCCAAGTCGAGGGCATCATCGATGAAGTGCATCTCCACGTGCTCGCGGAAGGCATTGAAGGACACCTGGCTGGAATACTGTTTGCCGCACATGGGACAGGTCTTCTCCATGGCATCGGCTGCATCGGCCTTGATTTTCTCTTGTATAATGTTAATTCTCTGGCTGGGCGGCGTTCCGTTGTGTCCATTGTGTTGGCCTTCATAGATCTTCAGTTCGCTGGTCAGGCTGTCGTCCGTTTCCAGACTTTTATCGGCCATCTCCGGCTTCTTGGCGGTTTTCTGAGCGCATTCCGGACAGGGTTTCAGAGCTGTTTGGTTATGAAACAAACGTTTTTTATGGCGTTTACGATGACTACTCATATGATCTCTTACCAATGCGACTTTCTAGTAAAGTCAGGGCCGAGCTGAGCTCCTGCTGCTGCTTCATGGCCTCCCGCCTCATCTCCTGCAGTCCATCCATGCATCTTTTGGCATCCACATTGGCATCTGGTTCGCTGGTGGCTTCCTCCACCTTTTGAAGGTTGTAGGGGTAGCCCAGCTCCTCGTTGCTAGCACCAAAGTCATCTAGGGCTATTTCCTCCAGGCTGAGATCCTTAAGGCCGTCGGAGAGCACCTTCTGACGCAGGTGAGGATTGGGCGAGTGCTGTGTGAAGGTCTTGGAGCGCACCAGGTTCTGGTTCTGCTGGGCACGCAGGTCTGGGGAGCTGGGCACCTGGTTAAGCTGTTGATCCTTGGAGATCTGTGAAAGGCGAGACCAGAGGCGTCGGTTCTCGTTGGACACCATGCCAATGTGTTCCTCCAGCTGCTCCTTCTGCCGCTGCAGTTCAGAGACCTGTGCTCTTAGGGAGAGGACATCCCCGGTGACCCCGATACCGTTTGCAGGCGGAGGAGCGCCTTCCGACCTGCTGGAGACCTCCCTCAGCCTCTGGTTTTCCTCCTCCATGTTGGCCACGCGGCGCTGCAGCTGGATGCATCGCTCCTTGATCGTTTGCAGCGCAACTTGCAGTGCGTAGTTCATTTTGTCGCTGGAAGGAGAGTTTGTGCCTCCGGAAACGGACGTGGAATTGGCCAGGGATGTGATCTTTGCAGCGGATGCCTCCATTGCGATTTACCGGAGTTCCCAAGCTCTTGGCATCAAAATATTGGTCAAATCGGACCCAAAAATAAAGGTTTTCTTGGCGATTTCGTATGATTTTCTTTTTGTTGCGTTCTCATAAGTGGAACCGTGCGAGGAACTTCAGAAAATACCAAAAATGATACCGATAGTTTGAAGTCTTTGTGAAGGGGATAGTGTTTTTGGCACAGTGGTGATTCGTCATGTAAAAAATAACACAAATCTCAGAAATTGATTCTTTAAAATGAACATGTAGCACCATATTTATGGGTAGGGGTATCAATCAGTAGTTTATTATCACTGTGGACGGTAGAAGACGAAATTACGAATAGCGTATTTATTTCCAATAAAATTCATTTTCTGAAGAAGAACTAGAAAACATGCCTTAGTTTTCACCACAATAAAAATTTCTATTCAACAAAGGACATGATGAAACATACTATCAACAACGATAGTTTTCTCGACGCAAAGTGTTTACTGTATTTCAGTATTTTCGTATGTGGTGGCCGGGTAACGTAGCGAACAGCTGTTCTTGTTTACGCGGCGTATTATCCAACATATTTCCCAATGCTTTGCGGCAAAAGCTTAGTTAATAGTTTTTACAAATATAAGAGAAAAGTGTGGCAGAATGTAAGCCTGATTACAAAGCGGTGCAATGCAACTTACCACCCACCCAAAATTCTGTTTTTCGGAACCGACAACTTTTCTTTGCCAAGTTTGCAGGCACTGCACAAGAATTGCAGGTAAAATGTAGTTAAAACAAAATAATTTTTGGTTAATATGTATGTTATATCCTTAGGGATCGCCTGGGAGTTGTTACGTCCTTCAAAAGTCCCGCCAACTGCGTGAGGAGCTATGCGGAAAAGGAGAAACTTCCCCTACAAAAGTGGCCAATCGAACCCTCTGAATGCTCCAAGTACGATCTGGGTGTAGTAGTTTCTTTTGGCCACCTGATACCTGCCAGTATCATCAATGGATTCCCCAACGGAATGATCAATGTCCATGCTAGCCTGCTGCCCAAATGGCGAGGTGCTGCTCCCATCATATACGCCATCATGAAGGGAGATGCCAGGACAGGGGTTTCCATCATGAAAATCGAACCACATCGGTTTGATATAGGAGCTGTAAGTTCGTTGTTAGTTTTTCTTTATAGATAGTACCACTTAAAATTTATACTTTAGATTCTAGCTCAGCGAGAAGTGGCCATTAAGCCCGACGTACTCATGCCAGAACTGCATGCATCTTTGGCCTTGTTAGGAGCCGATTTACTGGTGGATACAGTCAACAATCTATCAGAGAGACTGAAGGAAGCCAAGCCCCAAGATGATACAAATGCCAGTTATGGTAAAACATATAGATAACAGCTCTAGAACCTATTAAAACCCGGTTTTCCCGTAGCTCCAAAGATCACCAACAAAATCACTGAGATTATCTGGTCAGAGCTCAGTGCCCTTGATGTATACACTCGTCACCGAGCTTTGTATGGTTACAAAAACCTTACCACCAGTTTTGTGGACAAGCAAGTGCAGCTGCTGCAGCTAAGGTTGCCAGAAAAGCCACTGGTAGTCCAAGAACCTGGTACTTTTAGCTATCAAAGGAAGAGGAGATCCCTGCTGATAGGATGTGCTCAGGGAAGTCAAATAGAAGTTCTTCAGTTACGAGTAGAAGGCAGAAAGCCCATGAGTGCCCAGGACTTTAACAACGGGTTCCTGAAGCAAGCAAGATCCCTGGAGTTCACCGACAATAAACTAGCGAGAAATTGATAACAAAGTTAGTGATTTAATGCACGAAGGAGGCTTAAAGTAACTAGGCCAAATCCGAGGGCTTGACCTCCTTGGTTTCGGACAGCGGCTGCGTGGATTTCTGGAGCAGGTTCTTGGTGAACCACATGGGTCGGGGCTTCTTCATCTCCACGATGCGCTTGTTTTTCAGATCATCCGAAGATTGCTCTGCTTTTTCGCCTTCGTATAGAACAATGACCTCTTTATCCACTGGTTGTAAGCCCAGGGTCTCCTGGATTTTGGACTGCATGAGCTCTGTTTCCTTCAGGACCTTTTGGTAGCAGAAGGCTGGGAATGGAAAAGTGTTAAGGATTTTATGGATACGCAGGTTACAAAATTCTTACGACATAGGACTCCCATTTCGTGGTCATGACCGCACTGCAAACACGACCGGATGTTCCTCTTTTCCCTCAAGGGCTTCCAGTTGTATTCCGGGTATCCAAACTTCCGTTTCAAGCGTTTCTCCACAGATCTCCTGTGTTTCGGAACGGCCCACAACATTCCGTCGCCAATGAGCTGCTTCAAACTGAATTCCTGGGAGGTTTTCTGGCTGTGCTCATGCTGGAAACCGGCCAAAGCCAGCGCTGTGTAAATAGTTGGTTATTATAGTCATCTCAGCTTGGCATAGTATTTCCCACCTGGCGGATGTCCTCCATGTGGCAGGAACAGGCGTTCCACGTTCCTGATGAAGTTTGTAATTGATAAAAACAAGTTCCTAGACATTTTGTACCTTCCTAATATTTTTGGATTTACGTAAACGTGATTGGAGATGCGCAACAGCAGACAGCTGTTCTATCGATATATTTAAGTTTAAGCAAAGACTACGTAAAAAAGCACGATGACAAAACTTAAAAGTAACCAATAATTGCACTTAGTTTAAACAAATTAAATTGTCATCACAATTTAGACAAGTAATTTGCTAAAATTATTCCTAGTGCATATTCTTGTCAGACATCAATCCGACATAGTTTTTAAAGCACATTTCCTCACTTGTTAAATAAATATTATTTTCGTATGAGCTAGTCAATAGAGTTGACCACCATGGACTTCAGCTCGGTTTACTATTACTATCTTTTATTATCTTAAGGAACTTACTTTTCAAATGTAACAGCCACTTCCCCTCTTACGTCGCCCATCTCTAGCGTTACGATTTAGCCGGCTGCCTTGCGCCACCGCGCACGTTGCAACCCTAAACAGCTGTTCGCAGCAGCTGTTCTGCACTGTTACGTCAAAATAAAGTAGTGAAAAGGTGCAAATTGCGTGCGAGTTAAATAAAAACTATTTCCTGGGAAGGAAAACGTGCTTAAAGTGAAATCCTTGAGTGGCCAAGAAGCTGCGGAACATGCGGACACTGGCGGGGGGTGGACGGTAGTGGCTGCCAGGCCCAATGACCTTTGTGAGAGGAGTCAGGATCCGGATATAGTGTGACCCACACGGTAAACACAGGGGTCATCTGTGGCCCCCGACCTCTAGTGACTGCAAAACCGCGTGGTTCAACCCCCGTTCAATCCAAGTTGAATTCAATTCAAGTTCAATCCGATCCCAACTTCACCACACTCGGCCGGCCACCGATACCCACCACACCTGACGGCGCGCACGCGCAACGATTCAAAAGTCCACAAAAAGCGAAAACACTTCGCTGGAGCTGCTGAAGCCAAACGCAAGCAAACCGCGCTTCGCTGCCGCCTCGAAAATCGCCAGTAGATCCCGAAACACCGAGAACCCGAAATCGCGCGCTTTTTCAATCCTGCGATCCTCCATAAACAAAAACCCACTATAATGCTGTTTACCTGTTGAATTCTGTGCCTGTGTCTCGATCAAGAAGCTATAAATCCTTCCCCGAAAAACCCAAGCAAATAAATCAAAGTAAACAAATCTCTTGACCAATAAAACCACTAAAATGGCCTGCTTGAGCACTTCCGGTCGCGTCGTGTGCGGTTCGCGTCGCCAGCAGGCGCACAAGCTGTTGTACCAGCTACTGGGATCCCGCCCGGGTCTTACGGCCCCAGCCCCATCGACGGGATTCACTCCACCCAAAGTTCAACAGCAGGCCATGCGACTCTTCCACGGATTAAGCTTCAGCATGGGCAAGGATTATCCCGATCTGCTGGTGAGTTCATTGGCGCAACAAGTCTGCACGGGGAAAAATGGTTAATCTATAATGATTATATTTAAATCGGATTCAAAACAAGTCACAAAAAACACTTTCAAATTACTTTTTTCTTAAATTCAAGTCTGGTTTTTGGTTTTTTTTTAAATCATCAACTTTTTTTAAAGTATTTCAATTGGTTTAAATAAAAAAAATTAATTAAATACTTTACATTTGTTTTTGGAACCTTTTAAAACTTTTGAAATTGATTTTGTAGTAGTGGGTGTTGAACTCGAAGCTGTGACACTTCATAACGGAAAATGTTTTGTAACAAAAGCTTAACAAATTTGCAAATTGATTTGGATTTGTGGGGTTTAAATTCGTGATTATTACCGTTTAGTTAAAGATCTTGGAATCTATTACTTTCGCATCAAGGAGAGTGCAAAATATTTTACGATGTGATATCGATTCGCTTTTTTCCGGTGCAGAGTGCATTGGCTGCGCTAGCTGCAAAACCAAACTGTTGGCCGCTAATGCGTCTGCGTGACTTTGGCTTTTGCAGTCCGCTTTTCTTTTCTTCGCTGCAAAGCCAAAAAGAAAATGAAAGTGAAATTGGTCGCTGGCTGTTGGCCATTGCTTTTGTGCAAGTAGCGTGAAAAACAACTTGTTGCGCCCACAGTTGCAGTTGCACTCGCAGTGTTGTTGTTGGCGGAAGCGGGCGCATTTATTTATTATTGTGCCTTGGCTTTTTATTTTTACCATTTGGCCGAACGCCTCTGTTTTTCTCCGTTTTCTCCTGTTTCCATGTGTTTTTCCCCGCATTTTTGCAAGGTGAAGTTTTTCATCTGCCTCTCTTTCTGGCCCGATAATTATGTCTCTTTCTGGTCTGTCTCTAGTTTGTCATTATTCATTATTTTTATATCGTTGACAAGTCGCTAGTCTGCAGTGTTTTTCTTCCTTTTGTTTTTCCTTTTTTCCCGAGTTATGCAATTTAGTTGCATATTGAGCTCTGGTTTATTGCTCGTATTTATCAATATTTATCGCCCGCCTTGTTGACTTTCGCGCCCAAAACTGTGCTCTAGTTGGACTCTTAAACTGTGACCTGCGCCGTATACGTAATATTTCGAGTAGATTTCGGTCTGTTCTGAATTTTGTCAAACAAGCGGACTGATGTTCTGTTATCAGCTCGGGAAACACTATCAGTATTTTGCTATTTCATTGGTTTTACTGCCTATTTCTAATACAGTAGGTACGACATAAAGAGTAAAAATGTCTTTTTTGTTATTGGTAAAATATTGAATCCGTTTAAATTTCTTGCAACAAAAAGGTTTCATGAATTGGGCTAATAAAATATATGTAATAGTGCCTTAGGCTACTTAAAAAATTTATCCCTTTTTATTGAAATACATATTTTACTATTATCAGTGCTTACTGTACTAAGTAACGCAATTGGAATTCATGTAATCTTCTGCCATCTGGTATTCAAATCGCATGAATGACGCACCAAGTGCATCGAAAGGGTCGTAAATAACCGAGCTCATTATATTTTTATGGAGTTATTTCTCCATGCTAGGCCATATTTTTGTGGGGAAAAATGATCTGTAGGTTATGTTCTGAGAGCCTTTGTTGTCGGCTGGAAAAACCCAGAAGGAACTTCGGGCAATTGTCTTATAATTGAATTGGCTGGTTGAGCACTCGCCTTCGGTTTAATTGCTTACTAACTTACTACTCAAGGAGGCATGTATGAATGTATAGGCACAATTAGTGCATCGGTTTCTCACATTTGCTATTTAGTTTATTGTTTTATGGCACGCCATTTAAGCCAACCCATTTAGTTGGGCGGAGGTGGCTTAATTGCTTTAGCATTGCGAATGCAATAGGCTGAATGCAGTTTGTGCATTGGTTATTTTGGCGGTCAGCCTTGGCTTAAATGTATTTATTTGTATTTATATGGCCGCCGTTTGGTCAGCTCTGGGTTATATATAAAAAGGTTAAGTGCTCGTTAATTCACTTTAATGCACACTTTTGACACTCGTTAAAAAGACCTTGATCCGAAATGCTAGACGTTTACTATTGCCTCCCGAAAAATGTGAAAAGCAACATGTGCTACCCCTTTTTTCATTCCCTTTATTTAGATCAATACATCGAATCATCCAAAAACGTTTAAAAATTAAAAGTATATATTTCATAATAAACAAATCTAATCAAATCATAATAAATGCATTTTGTCACTGTAGACAAGTCTCCCATTATATATTATTGCAAAAGATTGAACAAATTGTGTATGCAGTTGTCGTCATCGGGTTATTTATGCATTTCAGTTGTTTAAGACCTTTTTGTTGTTTCAATTCGGACCGAATAAAAATTCACTCAACGCCAAATTGGTTGTATGCCCAGCTCACATCCACACGGCTTCAAAAAGCACCTGGAAACTGATACGTTCATCTATCATAGGTAAACAATAAACAAAACGCAAATAGAAAGCGCACGTCGCAGCCAAAACCAAAACTGAAAACCAAAAAAAAACGCCAACTAATAATAGTCGGCAATAGCAGTCGTAGAAGAAATTCACTTTTAACGGTTTCTTTGACTTTCTTCTTCATTTCATTTGCCAAGAGCTGCCGTTGAGCTCTCCATTGTTTTGGCCAAAAGAAACCGGCCGAAAAAGAAGTCTTTTTCTATATGCGCCACACGAATTTGGCAAGAAGCCGATTGGCCAGCTTGTAGTGTTCGTTATCTCTGTCTCGAATTAGTTTTCAAATCATTTTCTTATTTTCCACCTCTTCCGCCCAAAAGTTTTCGAGTATTTATAAGCTTTTCACTTTCATTGCGAATGCGTGAAGTAAAGAGAAGAGTTTTAACGCCAGCGTGTGAATTCGATGGGTTGATACTCCCCTGCTCAAGGTGGCGATTCTTCAATTAGATTAGAGAGTCTGCGGACAGTTAGATGATTTAACGGGGTCTTTGGATTGATTTCTGTCGATTCTCCGCCTTTTATACGCCTGTGCCTAATTTGAATGCGCGGGTTCGGTCTCGTGAAAGTGAAACCGAATCTCAACCTGTTTTCATTGAAACTTTTAGAAATTTTGGGCACGAAGTCAATACTCGATAAAGTTAGCTGTGATATTATGGTGTTTTAGTAAAATTGTATTAAGTTTAAACTTGGGATGGGAACTGTTTACCTAAAATCTTGAATACGTTCTTCAAAATAAATATTTTTATACATGTTCAGACCTAAATTAGGTTTTCTTCGGGTGATATATCAACAAGTAGTTCCCAATTAAAATCTCTGAACCCGCATTCCTTTGATATGATATGATATTTCTCAGTCAGTCATATTTCCCTTTGTTAACCCCTTGTGAGAAAGTCATCAGCCCAACAAAAAGTAGCAGATTTGCTAAAGATACATCTGCTGCATGAACGAGATGGTCATATCGTAAATCTTTGCCTTTGTGGCTGTATCTTTATTTCTGTATTTCTGCAAAAACACTTTCACTGACCCAAGGTCCGAATGGCCGGCCCTCCAAGAAGAAGTCCACAAACCCGAACCCGAAAACCCGCTCCGAAAAATATTCTCTATCAGCCCGTATAATATTTATGTTTAATGTGCACTTGCGGTGGCTTAATTGGCTCTTCGGAAATTGGATGTGGGCATGCCTAAGCGGATTGACTTTCATTCAACCTGTCCTACAGCCATAATACACCTGCAATGGTCTCTTTGATCGCCGAGGTTTGGCTTTGGTATTTTTCGGCCCGTACTTGCTGACCCAATTCCAGAAAGACGCATGCGTTTTGGTCTGTTGTCCTAAACTGGTTTCGGTTTCGGTGGTTTCGGCCTTTCTGCCGCATTTCCCTCTCTTTCGCGCCAAGACTGTTAACTGTTAATGATTTCGGCGTTGTTTTCCTTAACAACAAATTTTCGGATTTCGATTTGAAAGCCGAAAAAGAAGCGCCGCCGCCAGCACAGAGAGAAATATTTATAGAAATATATTTATATAATAAGAAAATATACGGATTATAGGATCAAAATAATAATGTTCAAAAAAACTAGGATAGCAGTGGGGTTCGAACCTGGTTTCTATTCACTCTCGACTTAAATATGAACTGATTCTAGCATCAAAACAACATTACAAAGTTATAAAGTATCTTAAAAAATTAAATTAAAAAAACCTTTAAGATAGCAGTGGGTCTTGAACCTTCGATCACAAATATCAACAAATATCGGCCTGTTTTTTTCAGTGTGCAAAGGGAGCGGTGTTGGGCGGTGGAGCAAGTTTGGTTCGCATAGTTTTGACCAAGTTGCATAACCCGGCCCAAACCAAACCCCAGTCTGACCAGCTGTCAGCCTCGCATTTCATCAATGTCGCTCATTGGTCGACTTTGCTGCCTCTTGGGCGTTCGGATTACACTCATTGATGTTTTATTTTTATCAGCAATTATCATAAATTTGACTATCTTAGGGCGCCGTGTGCATATATTCCCACACTGATTGCCTCACCTGTTGGAAAAGCTTGCCTGTGCATTCTGACTTCCAAACTGGGCTCTATTATTTGGCCAAGGGTTTTGGGGTCACCTAATTAGCATTGGAATTTGGTTAAAAGTTTTCCACATTTTACGGCTGCCTATTTCAAAACCTCTTGGCCAGAAATTAAAACGAAAAATTAGATTTGCATTTATTGGCGGCACGCGTCGCATTTGCAGTTTGCATTTCGGAAATTTTTGTTTTTTCCCTGTCTGCGTCTGCGCTTTTTATGTAATTTTTTGGGTTGATTTACACCCAAAGCCGCCAATGCAGGATAAACTTGAATTTTCTGGTTTTCCACGACTAACTGGTTTCCAATTTGTCAG